>NC_133665.1:144636387-144988913 GCF_037893015.1 Macrotis lagotis
TACTAAATATGTATGCACCCAATGGTATTGATTCTTAGAGGAGAAGGTGAAAGAACTAGAGGAAGACATAGACAGCAAAACTCTACTTGAGGGAGACTTCAACATCCCACTGTCAGATTTAGATAAATCTAATCATAAAATAAACAAGAAGGAAGTTAAGGAGGTGAATAGATTGTTAGGAAACCTAGACATGATAGACTTATGGAGAAAACTAAATGGGGACAGAAAGGAATATATACTTTTTTTTCTGCAGTCCATGGCACTTACACAAAAACTGACCAGGTTCTAGGGCATAAAAACCTAATGATCAATTTCAGAAAGGCAGAAATAGTGAATAAATCTTTCTCAGATCATAATGAAATAAAAATAATATGCAATACTGGGCCAGGGAGATATAGACCCAGAACTAATTGAAAACTAAATAACCTCATTTTAAAGAATGAGTGGATCAAGAAATAAATTATAGAAAGAATTAATGATTTCATCCTAGATGATGACAATAATGAAACAACATACCAAAACCTATGGGATACACTCAAGATGGCTGTCAGGGGATACATTATATCTTTAAATGCTTACATGAATAAATTAGAGAAAGAAGAAATCAACAAACTAAATATGCAACTATGAAAATTAGAGAAAGAACAAATTAAACCCCCAATTAAATACCAAATTAGAAATTTTAAAAATTAAAGGGGAAATTAATAAAATTGAAAGCAAGAAAACTATTGAACTAATAAATAAAACCAAGATCTGGTTTTATGAAAAACCCAAATAAAATTGATAAACCTCTTTGTAAATTTGATTTAAAAAAAAGAAAGAAGAAAATCAAATTGCTAGTATCATAAATGAGAAAGGTGAACTTACCACCAATGAGGAGGAAGTTAAATAATTCAGAATTATTTTGCCCAACTCTATGCCAATAAATTTGACAAAGTGAAATAGTTGAATATTTAATAAAAATATAAGTTGTCCAAATTAAATGAAGAGGAAATTAAACACCTAAATAACCCTATCTCAGAAGAAGAAATTCAACAAGCCATTATTAAACTCCCTAAGAAAAAATCTCCAGGGCCTGATGGATTCACAAGTGAATTCTATCAAACATTTAAGGAACAATTGGTTCCAATTCTATATATAAACTCTTTGGAAAAAACAGGTGAAGACAGAACTCTGCCTAACTTTTTCTATGACACCAATATGATGCTGATGCCTAAACCAGGAAAAGCTAAAACAGAGAAAGAAAATGATAGACCTATCTCCCTAATGAATATAGATGCAAAAAATCTTAAATAAAATTTTAGCAAACTGATTACAACAAGTTATCACTAGGATAATGCATTATGATCAAGTAGGATTTATCCCAGGTATACAGGGTTGGTTCAGTATTAGGAAAAGTGTTAATATAATTAATTATATCAATAACAAACTTATTAGAAATCATATGATCATATCAATAGATGCTGAAAAAGCTTTTGACAAAATACAGCAACCATTCCAGCTAAAAATACTAGAGAGTGTAGGAACAAATGGATTGTTTCTCAGAATAATAAGCAATATCTATCTGAAACCATCAACAAGCATTATATGCAATGGGGATAGGCAAGAGGCATTCCCAGTGATCAGGGGTGAAACAAGGATGGCCCAGTATTACCACTACTATTCAATATTGTGTTAGAAATGTTAGCTTCAGCAATAAGAGAAGAAAAAGAAATTGAAGGAATTAGAATTGGGAAGGAAGAGACAAAACTCTCATTGTTTCCAAATGACATGATGGTATACCTAGAGAATCCCCCAAAATCATTTTAAAAACTACTAGAAATAATTAGCAACTTTAGCAAAGTTGTAGGATATAAAGTAAACTCTCACAAATCCTCAACATTTCTATATATGACTAGCACGATACAGTAGAAAGAGGTAGAAAGAGAAATCCCATTCAAAGTAACCTGACAATATAAAATACCTGGGACTCTACCTGCCAAAGCAGACTCAAAACCTTTTTGAAAACAATTACAAAATGCTTGTCACACGAATAAAAATAAGATTTAAATAACTGGGCAAACAGCAACTATTTATGGATAGATCAAACTAATATAAGAAAAATGACAATTTTACCAAAACTAAACTATATATTTAGTGCCCTATCAATCAAAATTCCAAAAAAAATTACTTTAATGAGTTGGAAAAAGTTTTAAGTAAATTTATATGGAGAAATAAAAAGTCAAGAATTTCCAGGGATTTAATGAAAAAAAAAGTGCAAAGGAAGGTGGCTTAGCCTTACCAGATCTAGGAGTTATATTATAAAGCATCAGTCATGAAAACTGTCTGGTATTGGCCAAGAAATAGAGTGGTGGTTCTGTGGAATAGACTAGGTGCAATAGCAGGAAATGATTATAGTAATCTGTTATTTGATAAACCCAAAGATACTGGCATAAAAACTCTCTCTTTGATAAAAAAAAACTGTTGGGGAAGTTAGTATGGAAGAAACTTAGATTAGAGCAACACCTCTCACCAAGATAAGATCAAAGTGGATATAGGATGTAGACATAAAAAAACAGTATTATAGGCAAACTAGAAGATCAAGGAGTAGTTTACCTGTCAGATCTATGGAAAGGGAAGCAGTTTATGGCCAAGGAAGAGATGGAGAACATCACTAAAAGCAAACTAGATAATTTTGATCACATTAAATTAAAAAGCTTTTGCACAGACAAAACCACTGTAATTAAGATCAAAAGAAATGTAGTAAATTAGGAAACAATTTTTTACAACTAGTATGTCTGACAGAGGACTCATTTCTAAAATATACAGAGAGCTGAGGCAAATTTTCAAAAAAACAAGCCATTAACCAATTGACAAATGATCAAAGGATATGCAAAGGCCATTTACAGCTGAGGAAATCAAAATGATCCATAGTCATATGAACAATTGCTCTAAATCATTACCTATTAGAGAAATGCAAATTAAAACTTTGCTGAGGTACCACCTCACACCTCTCAGACTGGCCAATGTGACCAGAAAAGACAATGATCAATGTTGGAAGGGATGTGGGAAATCTGGGACACATATATTGTTGGTGGAGCTGTGAACTCATCTAACTTTTCTGGAGAGCAATTTGGAATTATGCCCAAAGGGCAATAAAAATGTGCATACCCTTTGATCCAGCAATGCCTCTACTGGGCCTATACCCTGAAGAGATTATGAAAAAGGGTAAAAACATCATTTGTACAAAAATATTCATAGCAGCCCTGTTAGTGGTGGCAAAGAATTGGAAATTAAGTGAATGTCCTTCAATTAGGGAATGGCTTAACAAACTGTGGTATATGTATGTGATGGAACACTATTGTTCTATTAGAAACCAGGAGGGATGGGAATTCAGGGAAGCCTGGAAGGATTTGCATGAACTGATGCTGAGTGAGATTAGCAGAACCAGAAAAACATTGTACATCCTAACAGCAACAAAGGGGTGGATGAACTTGCTTATTCTATCAGTACAACAACCAGAGACAATTCTGGACTATCTGCAATGGGGAATATCATCTGCATCCAGAGAAAGATTTGTGGACTTTGAACAAAGACCAAAGACTAATACCTTCAATTTAGAAAAGAAAAACTGTAATCTTATATAATTTTGCTATCTCTTATACTTTATTTTTCTTCCTTAAGAATATGATTTCTCTCTCATCACATTCAACTGAGATCAATGTATACCATGGAAACAATGTAAATGGCTTCTGTGTGGGGTAGGGGTAGGGGAATAAGAATGGGGGGAAATTGTAAAACTTAAAATGAATAAGATCTTTCTTAAAAAAATTATAAGACATGGTGGGGGGAGGCCTAGGGAGAGCAAGGGAGAGCAAGAGACTAAAGAAAAGCCAAGCACTATTGGCTGGGCCACAAGTCAGAAACGACTGGTGGCCCTGAGCTGGAGTACAACCCAGGTTTTTATGTCTTGTCTCTCATCCAGAGGACAAGAGGTGAACTCCCTTTCACTTACTGGACCAGGACTTAGGTCGAGGGTGCAGCCTAAGGAGATCAGGTTACAAATTTTTACATTAAACAATCAATGGTACATCAAGAATGGGGGGTGGGGGTCTCCACCCAATCACCTTTAAGATTGTTTCTGTCACAATTATAATTTTCTACTTACAGTCAATTTACATCTCAAGAATAGATGGTGGTCAATTTATGTCTCCACCCAATTTTTTTTCTGTTAAATTCACAATTCTCTTCTTTCCCCTGTATCAATGCCACTAACTTCCTCATAGTCCAAGTTAATCAGAATGGATGGATTTCCACATATCTACGTCTTATTTATCTGAATCACACTTGCCTTATACAAAATATTTCTTTCTTTCTTCCCCAGAATTGTGTCTGTCTCTTCCTCTTCAGATTTTGCATGTCTGAGCCTTGACTTCCTAATTCAATGCTTTGACAAAGTTTTTGGGAAAAGGCTCTTGTGAATAAGCCAACCTTTGAAAAGCCACAGTGAGCAGTCTGGTCAGGGAATGGGCCATGCTGAATCATAGAATGTTCTGGTCCACAAGACCAATTTCAAAATCATTAAAATGCAACTAATTTAAGACTTGTATTTGAACTTTATGGAATACAATTGAAGCTTTCTTCAATGATTCAAGATATTACAAGGACCTCAGGGCATCATTGTGAATTTCAATTACCCTTGGGTTGGCCTCCTTCACTCATTCAAAAGACTCAGAGAATGAAGTGAACCATGGGAGGGAGTTGTTTGGATAATTGATGCTTACTTACCGACTCAAGCACTAAAATTCAAAAAGCAGAATTTAGCCAGGTGAGATATCTCAGCTCTTTGTGCTCTCTGTCTATTTTTCACCTCAAATTACCTTGTATTTCTTTATCTGCATAAGATTTTTTTTTTGTAAAATCACAAACCCAGGAGGATCTAAGTTTCTTAAGGACCAGACTTGAATTGGTTCATCCTTTGCATCATTAAATAGCATATACTTAATAGGTATTGAATTGAATTAACCATTTTCCTGCTTTCTTAAATAGACAAATATTCATATATACCCGTGTATTTGTGCCTATAATGCATGCATACATATGCTACTACACATATATTTATATATGATATATACATTTATTCATTTATATGTTCACATATCCATAAATGTTATACACATAACTACAAATTATCTATATTGTGTATATACTCAGAAATAGGTACAAAAATATATTCATGCAGCAATAAATATGTGTATATAATAGATATGCATATACACAGACTCCATAATAAGATTCAATCCAAATACCATAAATTTGAAGGCATTCATATATGTATAAAGACATACAGTGTAAGTATGCATATATATGATTCTGTTTAAGAAATTTGAGAAGTGATTAAATTCTCTCTCTCTCTCTCTCTCTCTCTCTATATATATATATATATATATATGTATTTGTATGTCTATATGGGCTACTAGGTCTAGTCCTAGAATAAGGAAGACACATCTTTCTGAGTTCAAATCTGGCCTCAGACACTTACCAGCTGTGTGACCCTGGGAAAGTCACAAATCCTGATTGTCTCAGTTTCCTCCTCTGTAAATTGAGTTAGGGAAAGAAACAGCAAATCATTGCAGTTGTCTTTGCTAAGAAACCCCCAAATGGGGACACAAAGAGTCAGACATATTTGAAATGGCTGAACAATTTAATATATATATACATGCCCACTTCTATATTTCATAATACACCACATGTATGCATATATTTATATATAAAATATATAGGTATTTATCTACATTTATATTTATAAACTTTTTTACCCAAATTTTCAAGTCCACTCCAAAAATAAGCTCCTTTTTCTTTCCTTACTTCTCCTTCTACCCCATCCTTCACATCTTACTTTGTTTTATTCTTCTCCAAGAAACTTATTGTGAATGATCATTATTTATGTCTGCCTTTCCACACCTCTCCATTTCCCATTATATTCTGCACAGAGGAGGCATTTTACTACAGTTTGCTGGAATTGGCTTGCTAATTTTACCCACTTCTTCACTGTCACCATTTGGATCATTAATATTAGGTTGTAATACAACTTTGTCCTCTGGGACTGCTGAGATGTGTAGAACAGTTTCCCTCTACATTAAATGATGTCAGGTCTCTGTCCATTTTTTAATATAATGTCTTTTAAAAATGTGTCATTTTCCTCCCTCTTTTCTTGCTGTCTGGTTGTCACTTCCTATTGCTGTAAGGATGCTCCTGGTATCCCTCTCTGCTCACTTTAAATTTGTAGTAAGTGACAAACTGAAAAGCTAGATAGCCAAGTCTGCTATGACTGTGTCTATTTTATGAATCACTAGTCTCTGAAGGAGATCCAATGTCCTTCCCCATGAGCAGTGGGTGATCTTTACTGCGTGGACTTCCTGGCAATGTTGGTTAATCAGTGCCTTCTCCCTGATACCTGGCTACATTCTGAATCTTTGTTTTCCAAATAAATGAGATCTGGTTAAATGAGGCATTGCTATAGTGGTGGGGGCAGACATGGTGCTTATTTGGGAGGTCTGGGTGACAGAATGTTGGTTAACAAGTTTCTCCATGCATAGCTGCAATCTGACAATTCTTCCAGGTTGCAGAATGTTCTAGGTTTTGGGATCTATGGTAATGGCCTCGATACTGCCAAACCTTCAGTCTGCTGCCAGCTGCTGAGGCCCTTGAAAGTCCCTAAAATGTGACCTTTTCATGATCAAGCTCAGTGGGTCCTTCTGTTCTGTTAGAATGATCCAGGAGATAGAAATTGAGTCTCAGGAGGGAGTGTAATAAAACCTGGAAGAGTTGCCTCTGCCCTTCACTGTCCTAAACTGATTCCATCTGGTGGTACCAGAAAAAGGAGGTAGTTTGAATGAACTTAACCAAAATGTGGGCAAAAAACCTAGGTTCGAATGCCTTTGATTTGTTGTATGACCTCTTCTCCTCTGAGGCTCAGATTTCTTGACTCTAAAATGAATGGATTGGACTTTAGGGGTCCCTTCTTGCTCTAATGACTATATAAACTATTAATAAATTATTAAACAAAACTCTACCCAAGCTATCTAATAAATTACCTCCCCCCACCCCAATTCAAACTCATTATTGACTAGGGAAACTGTGCATTCTGTGCCCTAAAGACAGGACATTAACATTGTCTTGAAATCCCTAAACACCTTCAGCATCTAAGGATGATAATTGTGTCTATCCATTTTCTGGGGTATAGTTCCTTTTTGAAGTTTTAATTGATTACCTTTCCTAAAATACTGTGGTGTAGAATCAGATCTAGTATGCATCCTCAACTCAGATTCTTTTTAAAAAATTAAAAAAAAAACATTTATTTTATTTTTCCAATGAAATGTAAAAATCATCTTCAACATTCATTATTTTGGTAAGATTTTGATTTCCACAGTTTCCCTTCTCCCCCTTTCTTTTCCTTGACAGTGAATAATCTGATATGGGTTACACATGTACAATGTTAAACCTATTTCCATATTAATCATGTTCAACTCAGATTTTAAAACAGTTAAGAGACTACCTGCCCTTGGGATCCTGGGGATTTGGAGAAGCTGAGTTAGCTTACTAGTGTGGGCAAGTATGACTCTGAAGAGGGCATGGCCGACCTGTTTTTTTGTTGGCTGACAGAGGTCAGCGTTGACTATTTTCCAGTTCTTGATTGAGTTTTTTTGAGAGGTTATATTAGCGGCTCTTCTAAAATGCTAACATATTATTGAATGCTTTGCAAACCTTATCTCCTGTGATCTTATGAGATAGCTAGGGAAAGTATTATTATCCTTATTTCTCAGAGAGGGAAACTGAGTTTGAGAGAATAAATGTCCTACCTGTGATCATATGGATAGTAACAGGTAGATATAGAACTTGAAATCAAACCTTCTGTTTCCATATCCAGTCTTTTTTCCTTCCTTCCTTCCTCCTTTCTTTTTTTAGGCAATTGGAGTTAAGTGACTTGACCAGAGTCAGTAAATGTATGAAGCTGGATTTGAACTCAGGTCCTCCTGATTCCAGGGTTAGTGCCCTATGCACTATAACATCTCTTAGCCATCCTGCATTTAATGCTATTTCAATGCACTAAATTTTATCCTAGGGATCTGGGAGTTACCTTGGAGTAGCTGACAGACTAGGAAGTGCTAGACTTTAGGAGCAGGAAGCTCCATTCTATCTCTGATGTTAGTTGGGTAATCCTGGGCAAATTCCTTGCACTCTCTGAACCCTCTCCAAGACTTGGATATTAACTTGTAGATGGGTTGCTATTCTTGATGGAAGGAATTCCCATATGTTCACATTCCAAGATATATTGATCTAGGAGAATTAATGATCCTCCCCAGGGTTCCTAGTTTATTTATCTTTGGAAGAGTCCAAGAGATGAAGTTCAAAGGAAAAAAATTAATTTCCTTTTATAAATTTGGAAAACACTGATTCTCTTGGGGCAGCCATCAAGTACCTGTGTGACCTTGGGTAAGTTGAATGACATCTGTCTGCTGCTCTGATGGTGATATGCCTTTGGATGGATAAGCTATGGATTTTATCCATGCAATGACTTAGACAGTGACTGCTTATGGATAATAGGTTTTGATGACGGTAAATTTCTATGAGAATCCACTGATATTATATATATGTAGCACTTTGAGATATCAATATTTGTTATACTTCTATTTGTTTAAATTGATGAAAGAAAGAACCATCTTTTTAATAACAATATTCTGGCATTTTTATATGACTTAGAATTGAGGGCTACTCCAGAACATGTTAAAGTTAATGAAAATTTCACGGTGAGTGGGTGTTGGCTATATCATATTGCAAATAGGAAATTGCAAGAAGTAGGTAGGTGACAAGCATTTATTAAGTACCTACTGTGTACTGAGCAATGTACTAGCACTGAGGATAGAAAGGTAAAACACAATCACTTCACTCAAGTGGTTCGTAGTCCATGGCGGGGGTGGGGGGGGAGGGTACAATATGCAAAAACTTCTTATAAACAAGCTATATAAGATAAATTGGAGATACTTTATAGAGGGAAGGAAATCGAGAAAGGATTCTTGAAGAAAATAGGATTTTAGCTGGGACTTAAAGAAGTCTGGGAAATCAAGAGGCAAAGACAAGGAGAGGAATGGGACAGACAGTGGGAATATCCAGATTAGGATATTGAGTGTCCTATTTATGCAATAATCAGGAATGTCACTGAATCTAAGAGTACAAATATGGGACAGTAAAGGGGGAGAATTGGAGGGGATGGGTTAGGCCTTGAATGCCAAATAGAGGATTTATATATTTGATCCACAAGGGAATGGGGAAATCTCTTCAGTTTATCGAGTAGAGGGAGGTGAGGTTTAATATGATTATTTTTGCACTTTAGAAGGAACAATTCTTTAGCTGAACAAAAGATATCAGCAAAGAAATGTATGTATGAAATAAATGGACTGATTACATAGCAAGAATGAGACCTAATCAATGGATTCTTTGGGTGCTCCACTGGTATCCCTTCTACTGATGCCAGAGAAAGCAAGGAAGCAAGTTGGGCTTGGTAGGACTGAGGGAAGTACATGAATGAGAGTTGCTGAATAATAAAGCACTGGTGCCTTATGATCTGTAGTGCTGGAAGGAATATTCATTGGGGAGATCATGAATCTTTAATCAACTGAATATGTCATTACCTGACTTCCTCAGTCAATAAAATGGACTCAAATATACTTGCCTTACCTAACTGGTGGTAGGATTGAATGGGTTTCCTTTGTTCATTGATTCATTCATTTACTTGACAAAACATTTCTGGGCACTGGGCTAGATACGAAGACAAATTATTCATTGTAAATGTGAACATGCTTAGAAAGTCAAAACTCTTTATGAATGCAGGAATTATTCTCTTATAGTATTGAGTTGCGAATCTGATTGCTATGCATGTGATGTTTTATGAATGGAGGAAAAATCAGTTTTCCTGTTATATCTATGGAAATAAGTTGAAAGCTACCTCTAAAACCATTTTAAGTGCAGGGTCCAAGCTAAAGGCATGAAACTTATTTTGCTTCCATGCAAATGTTTTATTCTCTTAGCAACTTCATCCAAAGAGTTGTTATTATTGCTATTATTATTATTATTATTATTATTAGTGAATTTTCCAGATAACTGAAGTTTAGCTCTAAAAGTCAAAGAATGATTGATTATTTCAATGTTTTTTGATGAAAAGTGTTCTCAAATGACCTACAAATACTTTTCTGTTGTCTCTAGGATAAATTGCACATTCCTCTGTTTGGCACTGAAGGCCTTCTCAATCTAGCTCCAGTTAGTATCTTCCCATGATTAATGAATATCGCTACCATCATGCTCTCAATGGTTCCACCAAACTGGTCCATTAATGTTCCCTGTCAACAATATTCATTACTCCTCTTCATACCTCTCTCCTTCATGATTGGAATGTTCTACATTCTGCTTCTAAGAATTCTTACCTTTCCCCCATCATTTCATATGCCATTTCCTATATAAAACATTTTCCGGTTCCCACAGCTGTTAAAAACATCTCCCCAAAATTACTGTGCTTATGAATGTATATAACATTTACTTCTGTGTAAATATTTTCTTTTTTCCATCCCACCCCATGAGAATTTAAGCTCTTTTAGTACAAATATTTTTTCATTTTTCCATCTCTGTTGGTTAACACAATGATTGATAGCTGACAGGGAAGTGATGCCATGACATGCAAGTGAATTGGACTTGAGTGAGGGATACTGTACAAAGTCAACAATCTCACTTTCTCCTCTGTATCATCTGGGTTCAGCGGCCAGTTGTGGATCAAGATGACCAGAATTAACCCAGGCTGTGTTGCAATCAGGGTTGACATGTAAGAATCTCAGAATATACCATTCTCAAGGGTCATCAGGTTCTCCCCTCCCACTTGAATCATGAATCTTCTCTAAAACGTTTGTGATCAGAGGAATATAGGAGCTTAATAAATGCTTACTGACTGAATGAAAGTGTTATAGTAAACAGTTCAATGAGTAGAATTTAACCTTCATGACTGAACACTACAGTTAGGAATATCCATTGTTTTGATATGCCACAATTTCAGTTGAATATTGGCTACATTTCCTTCATGACTATGAAAGACTATTGTGTAGAGGATGCTATGTTAGATGCTAGGAAAGAAACAGAGTTCAGATAAGCTGAAGTCCTGATTTTGGAGCAATAATCTAGAAGGGAAATAAAATAGAAACATAGACACCCTTAATATGTAATATCATGTAATACATTGAAGAATTACAAAACAAAAATATGATAGATAAGCCCAACTGACAGTTAGGATCAGGGAAGACTTCCTGGAAGAGAAGATATTTAAACTGAACTTTGAGAGGAAAATAGAAATTCAACTGATTTTGAGAAGGACAACACTCCAAATAAGATCAAAGATTTTCTGAGCTTTCTGTAAACAAAATAGACTGCCTGGCTAAGTTGTGAGTTAAATTTCCTTGGAAATGTTTAAGTGAAGGGTGGATAACCACAAATGTTTATAAAAACAGTCTTCTTGGAAGGGATTTTAGAACTCATCCAGTCTAACCCTCTCATATTATACATAAGGAATTTAAGACCCAGAGAGATTAATTCATTTTCTCAAAGTCATATAGGCAGCCAAGTCACATGATAGTCAAAACCTAGATCCTACAATTCTCTGATCACAAATGTTTTAGAGAGGATTCATGCTTCAAGCGGGAAGGGAGAACCAGATGACCCTTGAAAATGATATAATTCTGAGATTCCTTATGTAATGCTTTAAATATAGTGGTGGTTTTAGAGATCATTGTATTTGCTGTGCTCATCCACACTAAATTACACAAGATTATTTGATCTTTCATGTTATCAACAGCAGATACTACATATACTGAAGGATATTGTACTGAATCCTCCTTAGAATTCATAGTTTGTAATTGAAAGTATGTATTATAGGGCTTTCCAGTACAGGAAGGGGACTGACAAATGACATGAGAATCTTGTCTAGGAGCTATAGAAAGACTTTGGCAAATAATCATATTATCCTGATGTAATCTTTTTTTCTTATTTACATATTCTAAGTAATCTTTAGAATTTATTTCCTTTCCTAATGAATAGAAGATGTGGAATGGTTTACTGAAAGGCATGGACCTTAGGGTTAAAAAATGGTTTGCAACCATTGTCTTAGTGGGAAGAGCATTGAAGTGATATCCAAGGAACTTGTGACTAGTTTCATTTTTTCTGCTAATTTATCACATTCTGTCACTGGACCTTAGTTTCATCATCTGTAAAATGAGAGTAGGAGTGGGGTTGTACTGGACTGAGTTCTTAGCTTTTGGAAGTTTTATGAAGTTTGATGAAGCTTAGGGACTCCTCAGAATAATGTTAAATGCATAAAATAGAATGAAGGAATCCAATTCTATTGAAATGTATTGATTAAAAGTATTGAATTAGATGAAAAATATTGAAATAAAAATAAGTTCACAGATTCCAGATTAAGAACTCCTAGACTAGAGTATGGCTAGAGTTCTCCCCTGCCCCCCACTTCTGTGCTTTCCTTAACTAGAGAATAAATTGATGATATTGTGATCCAGAGATGAGCTCTTTTATAGGCTATACATGTATAACCATCCTAAACATAAATCCATATTAATCATGTTGTGAAAGAAGAATCAAATGAAGGGGTGGGGGAGGGAAGCAAGATTAGGGGAAAATTGTAAAATTCAAAATGAATAAATTAAAAAAAAAGAAAAAAGAATCAAATGAAGATGAGAAAAAAATTAGAGAGAAATAAAAACCTAAGACATAAAACAACTTTTAAAAATTGAAGATAGTAAACTTTGGTCTGCATTTACACTCCGCAGTTCCTTCTCTGGAGATGGATGTTTTTTCCATCACAAGTTTTTAGAATTATTTTGATTATGGTACTACTGAAATGACCAAGTCCAACATAGTTGGTCATCACCCATTGCTGCTGTTAGTGTATACAATGTTCTGCTCATTTCCACTTAGCATCATTTCATGCAAGTGTTTCCAGGCTTTTCTGAGGTTGTAGCCCTCATGATTTCTTACAGAATAATAATATTCCTTTGCACCATACACCACAACTTGTTCAACTATTCCCCAATGATGGACATCCCCTCCATTTCCAATTCTTTGCCACTATGAAAAGAGCATTGTAATACTTTTCTTAGGAGAGATTAGAAATTTTCTCTACTGAAGGTTGGAGGAGCTTGTCTTTATGTTAATAAAGGGTCTTGCTGAAGTTGGACAGTATAATAGAAGATTTATGAGATTTAGCAACAGGAGAGACCTGAGTTTAAATCCTAACTCGGTGATTTTGACCAAATCCTTTAACTTTTTATGCATTTCAGTTTCCTCACATGTATAGCCAATAAGGTAGACCAGTGGAGAAAATCAGATGGAGTCAGGAAAATCCAAGTTCAAATATTGCCTTAGACACTTATTAGTTGTATAACATCTCAGGCAGTTAACAAGTATCCACTATGTACCATGCTACAAAATTATGAAAATAATTAATTTCCTACTGACCTCCTTAGATTATTGGCAGAAAAGCATTTTTTATAATCCATATAGAGAAATGTGAATTGTTATAATTCTTGTTGACTTTCTCTGACAGACCTCTGTTTTCTCATTGTGAAATAAGATTAATTCTATTAGTCCCTCTATTGGCTGCTCTGAATGCATAGATAAGTATAGAAGTGATGTTTTTCTTTCCTTCACAAAGACCATGACATCAGGGAGGTGTTGCCTTGACAACAAAAGAAATGGATTTGAGGGGGGCTATGCAAAGTCACCAGCCTTACTTTCTCCTCCAGAGTCATCCGGTTCCAGTGACCAGATTATGATCAGGATGACTAAAGGTGGCCCTGAATGTGAGACAATCAGGATTAAGTGACTTGCCCAAAATCACAGAACTAGTAAATTTCTGAGGTCAAATTTGAACTCCTGACTCCAGGCCCGTGATTGATCCACTGTGCCACCTAGCTGCCCCTAAGTGTAGAAGTAGAGACAGGAGGTCTCTTGCAAGTCTGAGGTTTTGTTTGTTTCTCAACATCTTAAGCATGCCAACACCACATAAGATAGCAGAAATATAAATTTTTTTTTGTTTTTAGGTTTTTGCAAGGCAATAGGGTTAAGTGGCTTGCCCAAGGCCACACAACTAGGTAATTATTAAGTGTCTGAGGCCAGATTTGAACTCAGGTCCTCCTGACTCCAGGGCCACTGCTCTATCCACTGTGCCACCTAGTTGCCCCAGAACTATAAAGACTTTTAAAGGCTATCAAGACCAACCCCCTTGTTTTTTTTTCTTTAAAACTATGTATATTTTAAGGATTTATTATTTCTTCCAAATTTTCCCCAACCTCTTTATTTTACAGATTAAATACCAAGACCTAGAGAAGTTACCTGATTTGTCTAAAGTCACACATTGCATCATGAGGTAGAGGTCAGATGTGAACCCAGGTCCTCACATCCAACATCTCAAGCTCATTTCACTCTACAATCTTGCCTCAATGCCCTCAGGAGACAGGGTAACACTGTAAAAAGAGTACTCATTGTAAATTAAGAGCCCTGGATTCTAGGACTACAATTGCTACCTACTTTTTGTCCAACCTGGGGATTCACTTATTTCATTTTTTATCTTTTAGCCTCCAGCACACAGCACAAGTCTTGTAGCATGGTTGCTTTTAATTAATGATTGCTGGTTGAATGATTAATGAATTGATTTTCTTAGTTAAGTGGGAAAGCAGAAAGATTCATAAAGGTAGTTATTCATATCTGACCTCAGATCCTCAATAGCTGTGTGTTCCTGGACAAGTCACTTAATCTCTGTTTGTTAATATTCTCTTCTGAAAATGGAGCTAATAGTGGCACCTGCCTCCTAGGGTTGTTGTGAGGATCATGATCATAAGGGGAAGTTAAGTGGCCCAGCAGACAAGATCACTGGTCTTGGAGTCAGGAGGATGAGAGTTCAAATCCATCCTCAGACACTTGACTCTTATTAACTGTGTGACTTTGGGCAAGTCACTTAACCCTGATTGCCCCACCTCCAAAGGTCATCTTCAGTCATACTGATTCCTATCTGGTCACTGGACCCAGATGATTCTGGAGGAGAAGGTGAGGTTGGTGACTTAGCACAGTCCCCCACTCACTCAAATCCAGCTCATGTGCTTGTCATGGCATCACCTCCTCTGATATGGTTTTTTTTCCAAGAATAAAGGACAAACATCATTTGTAAAGTCCTTAAAATTTTGCCTATGACATAGCAGGAACTTTATAAATGTTTATTCCCTTCTCCTTCTTTGTCCCCAGTATTGTTTTTTTGCAAAATGGGAGAGATTTGTTGAACTGATGATGATGTGTAGATGTGAAGATGGCCCTGGATGTGAGGCAGAGATACATGACTTGCCAAAGTTCACACAACTAGTTAAGTGTCAAGTGTCTGAGGCTGGATTTGAACTCCCATCCTTCTAACTCCAAGATTAGTGCTCAGTTCCACTGTGCCACCCAGCTGTGTTGAACTAGGTGATCTCTAAGACCTTTTCAGGAGCTAATGTTCTAGGCTTCTCTCCTACCATGTTTTTCAATGTAATCTTTAACTCAAGGCAACATGAGGACAGTGATATCATTTGTTCCCAAAGGCAAATGCAAGCATCTATGGAATGGTTGCCATCAATTTCTTTGAAAAGCTCTATATCTCTTGACTTTATTTTAGGGTTATATCTTTTAGAAGCATTTAGACCACTCCAGGGGAACTTGCCATTTCAACTGCTGCAAATAAATCCTTTTCAAGGAATTTTGCAGCAACTTCTTTGCCTGGTTTTATGACCTTTATCAGTAGAACAAGAAAAGAGAGGCAAGAAACATCAATGGAAAGAACATGCTGATTCAGACAATGCATTTACCAAGGCCACTCTCTCGAATAAGGTTGCAAGGGTCTCTGAGTCATTCCATGGAGATCTATGGTTACAAAGAAACATTCAATTCAAAGCTAAAAGAAGTGCTCATTTTTGCCCAAGAAAAATCAAATTCATCTTCCCTAAGTGGAATCAAATGGAAAAAAAACTTTCTCTTCTTTTATTGCTGAGGAAGAAAGAAAGAATGGGATTCTTAGCCATCTGACTGTGGATGATGAAGTCATTAAATGGATGACTTTTAGTAGACAGATATCCAAAGCAAAATGTAAGGACAGTAGTCTCCAGAATCAGGTCTTCCCCTGTAATTGTTGGGGCTTAACCTCCTGAAGGATAAACAAATACCCCAAAGAAACACAAATATTTCTTTATCATTCTAAGACTCACATTTCCCCTATTGGATCATGGGTCTAGTATCTCCTTTTTGTCCCCAAAATCAGTTAAAAGTTTAACTTTTAAAACTCTCCACCTCTTGGCCCTGATCTATTCTCCTGTTCTCATTGGATATTAATTCTCTATTCTCCTGTTCTCATTGGATATTAATTCACCATTCTCCACCCCAAGTCTGTGGGAGTAATTAGACTTGTTTTTTTTACTCTGTTCCTCATAAAAAACATTCTGTCTCCTCTCTCCATGCCTTTTCACTGACTGGCCCCTTCACTGACTCTATTTCCTCCACTTAGAAGAATCTTTCTCAAGTATCATCTTCCACTTGAAGCTTGTCTTAATCTCTTCAAATGTTAGTTCCATGTCTCAGATAATCTTGGCTTTGACTGATTTATACTATTTATGGTTTTTCTATGTTGATTTTGTCTGTACTTACAAGGGCATTTATTACATTCACCATTGGAGTGTATGCTTATTTTGTGGAGTGATACTCTGTACTCTTATCTCCAGTGCCTAAGCTACCTGTACTATAGGAGAGCCTTAAATGTTTGTGGATCATTATGATTTGTTCCCATATGAGATCATATTTTTTGAGATCCAAATCCATTGAAGTCTTTACCTAAACTAAGCATTAGTTATTTTCTATATGTCAGACATTGGTCCTTTTATAATAACTGAGTTCCCTGACATTGAAGGGTAGAATTAAAATCACAGCAGGACCTCAAATGATTTCTTTTTCTCCATTAGAAAATTGCTCACAGTTAACATTCAGCTTTCTGTGGAATGTCAAACTGGACCACGATTGATTCTTGCCATCCCAGGTGGTTATTTATTAGGAAACTCAGACCCACCCAGGCCTCTGTCATTGGAATTCTTAGGGACTGTTTTCTATCCCCTGCTCTTACTTTTCCTCTCTAGTAAATATTCACTTGTAAAGCTAATCAGATCTGACAGCTTAGTAAAACATCTCTCAACTTATATGCATGGTCAAAAGAATACTGCTAGGGGCCATGTTTAATACCATTAGAGAGATTCCCCCCTTTCCCCACAACCCCTCAGGATCAGCACTAGTTCCTTGAGGGGGCATAATAGCCATGCTCATAATAGCCATAGTCATCTTAGTGGGGTCATCTTGGAGTGTTACATATTCATTATGTAGACAACCAATTTTGAATCTTACTTGAATGACTACACAAAGTCATTTACACTGATTTATGATCTAGTCATCAGCTTCATCTTCTCCACCCCCATCTCAGAAACTTAGAACTAACTAGTGAAAGACCTTCTTTAGCTCTTTGTTGATTTGCATCCGAGATAATGAATTTCAGGAAGATGGAGAGTTTATGGGGTGCAGATACTGGAATACTCCAGTTACCATTTCTGTCATTGCAGTCTGTGGGGTATGGAGATGGTACAAAACCAATTCTTCTCTCTCACCCAAACTATCTTCTCATTTCTCTATCCCCTTCCCACCTCCCCTTAGGAAGTGACTGATTTGATAATATGACCACCTTAGTCATACCTGAATGATTCAGTTCCAAATACTAAGTACATATCTGAAAAAATCAAATGCCAGATTAATCACACAGCAATAAATCCAAGACGACCTGTTATTTTGATAGGGGAGGGAGGGAATGTTTATTTCTGGATCACCACCTGAGAAGGAAAAACAATGGTTTGCATAAAGGCAATGTCTTTTTGAATCTTGGAGAGCTGTCTTTATATCAGTGAATCAGTTGTCGGCTTACAAGCACAGAGCTGCACAAGCCTGGCTCTGTGCTGGGTTCTGGGAGGATTGCAGATGAAATATAAACTCTAATCTTGGGCCTCAAAGGATTCACAGGCTACTTAAAGAGATGATGAAGACTCATGAAGTAGCAGTGACAGAAAAACAAAACAGACTCTAATTAGGGGCTGAATGGTTTTCTACAGACTCTTGAGTATTAATAGGAATTCAGAGAAGACAAGTCCTTGGTAGTGGTAGAACTAATTTATTTGCAGTTGTCATCCTCCCCTCCCCCCTTTCTCCAATAGAATGTGAACTCTTTGATGTTTGGCACTATGTTTTTGTGTTTCTTTATATCTCTAGCATTTACACAGTTTGTTGACTGACTCCCTAGCCTCCACAGTTGGACAGAGGTGAGAGGGGAGAAAAGATACCTTTACAGAAAAATAAACAAAGGGGATGGGAAGATGAACATGGTATCACCTACCTTTGTCTCCCAAACACTTGTCCCAGGGCCTGCCATATGTTGTGGTTTAGTTGACTCTTCATGACCCCTTTTGGGGTTTTCTTGACAAAGATTCTGGAATGGTTTGCCATTTCCTTCTCCAACTCAGTGTACACATGAGGAAACTGAGGCATACAGGGTTAAATCACTTGCCCAGGGATAGACTGGATTTGAACTCAAGAAGAAGAGTTTCCTGACTCCAGGGCTTGGTACTCTATCTACTGTGCCATAGTACTTATTTCTAAATGTTTGCTGAATTGAATTCAGTGTTTGTTGAGTAAACCAGCCAGATTAAAGTAGAATATTCATGTTCAGATGATCTATAGGTTTCCTTCTAGCCCTAAATTTAGTGCCCTATTCTGGAAGAGATGAAGGACCCATTCTGTCATAGTGTGGTAGGAAGGACACCAGATTTGGAGTCAGAAACCCTGGATTTGAATGCTGCACCTGTTATGAAACTACCCAAGTGACCATGGGCAAGTCATTCAATCTCCCTAGGTCTCAGTTTCCTCATCTGTAAAATGAGGACATTTGGTTAGATGATCTCTAAAGTTCCATAGAATTCTAAATCTCTGGACCTACCATCCTCTTTGGTATTTAGTGATAAAATAATATTGGGAAATTTGGTTTTGGAGTAATGATTTTGCATTTCATCTTAGAGGCAATAGAGAAACTGATAGTTTTTCCTCAGGGTAGTGATATGGTCATCCCTATATCTTAGGAAGATGATTTTGTAAGCTACAGAAGATGAGTAATTGTAGAAGGCAGAGACTGAAATAAGGGAGACCAATTAGAACATTCTAAAAATAATCCAGGTGGGGGCAGCTAGGTGGCACAATGGGGGGTGGCTAGGTGGCTCAATGGATAGAGCACTGGCCCTGGAGTCAGGAGTACCTGAGTTCAAATCCGACCTCAGACACTTAGTAATTACCTAGCTGTGTGGCCTTGGGCAAGTCACTTAACCCTACTGCCTTGCAAAAACCTAAACAACAACAACAAAAATAATCCAAGTAGATGGGTGGGGATGACCTGAACTGCGGTGATCACTGGGGTGAGAGGGAAGGTAAGGTTGGGGTGAAACGTGTTTTGGAGATAGGGTCCCCAGGACTTGATAATGAGTGGATAGACGTGGTGGAGTGTCCTGGGGCTTTTCAAAGAAGAGCAAAAAATGAACTCAAACTCATAGCAAATATGGGGTGCTGAGGAACCTATGAGTGGGTTCATTTAGCAGTGTGATACTGGATTAAAGGGAACAGAATATAATGGCAATATCCATGTAGAAATGACCATTGAACACTTCAAAATGAATAAGATAAATAAGAAAGAGGATAGAGAGAGAAGAATGCCTAGACTTGGGTCAGGGGGAGTCTCTCTAATTTAGGGAATTGGGAAGTGGATGATATCTAACAAAAGAGACTTAAAAGTGATCAAATAGGAAAGACAACCAGGAGACAGTGGAGTCAGAGGAGTCACAGGAGGAAAAAGTGACAGTGGTCAGAAACTGTGAAGAAGGGCAAGGACGAGTGGAAATGATGATAAACCATTGTTTTTAACTTGGTATCCTTTGGGAGAGTATTTTGGTTATAGAATCTGAGGTCAGTTTGCCAAGGAGAGATAAAGAACAGATGAAGATATTTCTTTATTATGGGATTAGCAGGGAAAGGAAAGAGAGAATGATATGAGGAAATATTAGGTAAGCAAATGTAAACATTTACCCCCCCCCCCCGAAACTGGCAAATTCTACAAATTAGGGTTTTATTTATTTTCTCGAGTATCTAGACTTAAGAAAGTGATAGAAAAAAAATGTTCATAATGCAAATTAAACTTTAGTGCCTGTGTACCGAGAATTAGTACTAGCAAACACCAGGATACAAGTGAACCAGTAGCAAGTCAGCCAGATAGATTGAGTGTTGGACTTAGAAGATGAGTTCAAATCCAGCCTCAGAAACTAACCATGTGTTACCTAACCTATTTTATTAACTTTTGTTAAAAGGGGAGCAATAATAGTACTTTCCTCTACTGTTATCATGAGGATTAAATGAGATGATACTAGCAAAGAACTTGGCAGACTTTAAAGCCCTATGTGAAGTCAACTCCTATTAATGGAGAGAGCTAAAGGTGAGAATATTCTCTAAGCCTGTGGCAAAACTAGAGGGAATTTGGAGATAATAAGATGTAGAGTGGTTTTGAGGTGTGGACTGGGAGATTTGGGGGACCTTAACCTTGACCCACTTTTAAGAGGAGAGAGGAGAGGCATGTGAGCTTGGAGAACATTGGAGGCTTATACAGGAGGTTTGGGAGTTCTGGGAGTGAAATAGTGCTCCCATTAGCAATGAGTTAAAGGATCACTAGTAGGCAGGGCAGGCCCATTTGGAGATAATTACTGAATTTCTAATGGACACAGCTGGTGAGATTTTATAATTTTCTATATCCACATTTAGCTGCTGCCTAGTAGGAATGGAGAAGGCAAGTGATAGGGGCACTTCTATTTATTTTCTCTATCAGCCTGTAGCTATCTCTATAACCATCTATCTATCTATTTATTTCCATCCACATTATCTATCTATCTGATCTATATCTATGTACAGCTATTTAGCTTCCATTCATCTAACCTATATCTATTCATGTGTCATCTATATATCTGCCATCTCTCTATTTATAGTTTCTTTCTATCTGTCTAATCTTCCCAGAATAATGAAAGTCACTTACAGGCAGGGATTTTTAAAATTAAATATTTGTATTATCCAGTGACACCTAGGAAGAAATAGTGTAGTGAAGTTATTCTACCTCATGAACCAGGAAAACCTGGCTCTGCCACCATTTGTTATATGATCTTGGATGGGTCAGTGAACCTCCAGGGCTGTCAGCATCTCTCTAAGATGAGATGGTGCTGACCTGTGCTGGCAGAGTTTCCTTATCTAGAAGTTACTTGTACCAAAGAACTCCTGAGTCCAGCCCCTTTCTGCAGTGACTATCACAGTGTTTCAAACACAGTAGGTTCATAATCATTATTTTCCTAACAGAATAAAAATGAAGGTCATGGGAATTTTTTCAAAGGGGCATCAATAGGAATCCTCAAGTCACTGAGGGTGTGATTGGCACTAGGTTGGAGAAGGGTGTGAGCATGGTGCTGAATTTGAGAAAGAAGGGAAGGTGACCAGAAGGCCAGGAAATGATAACAAAAAGGATCCAGGCTGGATCAGTAGAAGAGCTGGAGTGAACTGACAGCAGAGGAGAGGATGCTGAAGGATGTCAGGGAAGGTCTGGAAGTGGGAGCTAAAAGCCCAAAGAGGGACTAGTGATGTGCAGCAATTTCCCATTCATAAGGGATTTCAATGGATTGAGCAATAAACATTTAAGAACATGGCTAATTTCTCTATGCCTTCCATTCTTTCTCTTGGTAGTTTTCACATGGCTTGTGGTATGGTGGAAGGACAGCTAGTCCCAGACCTTGGTTCAAGTCTTAACTCTGGCACATACTGACTGATCCTGAGAAAGTTACTTATTCTCTATCAGTCAATAAACATTTATAAAACATTTATTATATGTCAATTTAGGGTTACAAACAAAGGTACAAGACAGTCCCTGCCCTCAAGGAGTTTATAATCTAAATCCTTCAGGACTCTTGGTAACTAACTCTCTAAGCCTATAAGTTACAAAGAAGACATGCATCTACCTTCGTAAAAAAAAGTTATCTTATCTAGAAATTATTCCCTATACTCATGAAATCAAAAGTCTTTTCCCTATCTCTCTAAGTAGATGACCACATATATGCATGCACATAGGAATACATGTTATAGACATGTATACAGACATGCATATACACATATACACATGCATATACATACATTATATATATATATATATACACAAAATGAAAATACATTTTTTTTCATTTCTCTCAAGGTCATAACCCTTCTTTCAGGAAATAAGGAAAGGTGGAAAGCATGTAAATGTGCCTACTTTGTTTTAGGCACTATGCTGAGTACTTTACAAATATTATATCATTTGATCCTCATAACAACCCTTTTAGATAAGTGCTCATTTTACATTTGAAGAAATTGAGGCAAACAGAGAGTAAGTGACTTGCCCAGGACCCCATAGCTAATAACTATTTGAGACCAAATTTGAACTAAGTTCTTCCTGAAGAACTTGGCCTAGAACTTTATCCATTTAGCCGTCTTGGCTCCTAGGTTCTTTCCTTCTAGGCACTCAGATTCACAATCTTTCCATTGCTTTTGACTCTTTATTCTTCCTTTTTCTATGTATTGAATCAGTTGCCAAATTTTATCAATTTTGATTTCCATGATATCTTTTTTTTTAGGTTTTTTTTTGTAAGGCAAATGGGGTTAAGTGGCTTGCCCAAGGCCACACAGCTAGGTAATTATTAAGTGTCTGAGGCTGGATTTGAACCCAGGTACTCCTGACTCCAGGGCCGGTGCTTTATCCACTGTGCCACCTAGCCGCCCCTCACAATATCTTTTGAATTTGATTTTTTGCCCTCTACTCATATTACTACTATCCTTTTCACCTCTCACTTCAACTACTAGAGAAAAGCCTTTTTTGGTTGATCTCTTTCTCTGATTCATCTCTCCCTTTTTCAATGCATCCACACATCCTCCACATAACTTCTAAGGCAATTTGCTTGAAGTGTATCTAAATATTTCACCCCCCCCCATCCAATAAATCCCAATGGCTCCTTGTTGCCTCTAGTATTAATCACAAACTCTTTTATTTAGTTTTAAAGCTTTTCACAAGCTTTCCCCAAACAACCTTTCAAAACAGAGGTCTGTAGTTTAGATAAACTAATTGTCTTCCTGTTATTCACACACATTTTTAACCTCTTTGCCTTTGCCCTTGTTGCTTCCTATACCTATAAGACATTCCTACTTTTCTTATGTTTACTTCTAAGAATCCCATTTCCTTTCAAAGTTCTGCTCAATCAATATATGGCCTCTTTGAAGCCTCTCCTGATACCTCAATTGCCAGGCCTTCTCCCTTATTGCCCTGTAATTATTTTGTATATATCCTAAATGTACCTAAATATGAACACCCCATCTCTCCTTATTTAGAACATAAACTTCCTGAGATCAGGGACTATCTTTTTGTGTTTCTTTCACCAACCCCTAGTATGGTGCCTGGCAAATTATAAGCACTTTTCTTTTTGTTTTTTGCAAGGTAATGGTGTTGAGGGACTTACCCAAGGATGCACAGCTAGGTACCATATTACCCCATGTATAAGACATAGCCTTTTCCAAAAAAATTAGGGTCTAGAAACTGGGAGTGTCTTATACAATGGTTGTAAATTTTTTAACTTGCATTTCCCACTTTTTCATGCATTGTCTTTGCACTCAATGTTTGGCATTTGTTATTGGTATATTAAGTTATATTTTGCCACATTCTGCCCAGAAATGACTCAGAAAAGATTTTTGTCCAGTGCTGAATTCAATTTCAAAGTGAGCCAATTTGCAAAAGTGAGTGAAATCATGATGCTGAACATCAGTTTGGTCCTCCTCCAACTGAGGAAACAATCTGAGACTAACTATGGGAAGAAGAAAACCTACTGAAAATGCTCCTGCAGAAGAAGACCATAAGAGGGTTATTGAGTTCGAGAGGGAATTGAAGAGATGGATTGAAGAGCAAAGGGCAAGTGGAATTCCTGTGTCCACAAAGATGGTTTAGCATGAAGCAAGAACTTCCAATGAAAAAGAAGTGACTGATTTCAAAGGAGGATACAACTGGTGCTTCAGGATCATGAAAAAGAATAGACTAAGCATGCATCCATGCCCCAGACTTGCCCAAAAGATGCCTGAAAGCTATGGGCAGAAGGTCCTTGAATTTCATGATGAATAAAACTTGAATTCAATAAGTTTATGTAATGCATTTTTTTCAAATTTCAGACCCCCGCCCCAAATTAAGGTATGTCATACATGGAAGCATCTTATACATGGGGAAATTTGGTGATTATTAAGTGTCTGAGACTGGATTTGAACTCAGGTTCTCCTGATTCCAGAGCTGGTGCTCTAACTATTGTGTCACCTAGCTGCTAAGTTTTAAGCTCTTAATAAATAAAAATTCATTGATTTATTAGGTGCTTACTAAGTACCAATTTCTCTGCTAGGTGTTAAGCAAGCAAACACAAAAGTGACACAGTTCTTTCATCATTCTTTTTTTTTCACAGTTTTTACTTTCAAGGAAATTCCATTCTAATGGGGAAGATAGGACACAGAAGAAAGTAGTAGTCTGGGTAGGAAGGGTGGTAGGCAATGCTAACAGTGGAAACCAATGGGCAGCAGATTATCATCAAGTTTATAAGAATAGGAGAACTCGCAAGAAGGTGCCTTATTTTATAGAGGAGCTAATGAAGCTCAGGCAAAGGAAATAACTTGACCAAGGTCATCCACTTAATTAGCTATTGGCAGGACCATGGCTAGTGTCCAGATTTTCTGTTTCTAGAACTTTTCCTATTGTCTGGTATCATTGCTTTCACCCTGGCCGATTGGATGGTCCTTGGAAGTTGGGAGAGCATAGTCTGGGGAGGATGAGATGGGGGAAATTGGCTGAACCATAAGACCCTCGGTAGCTAATCACCAGTAACATCTAGGTGAATTGACAGATTTTAGTTGAAACGAATGGAAGTTGTTTAACAAGTCAGTGGAGCTATCTAGTGGTTGAAGCAACTCCTACAAGCCACTGTAAGTATTTTCATTTTGAGAATGAGTAGCAAATTTAGTGTATATCCTTTATTTACACTTTCATTACCCTTTAGCTCATTCTATGCTTACATCAACCCCTGGAGGAACTTTCTTTGGTAGCTCAGACAGACTCATTAGTTTCAATCCTGGCTCTGCCATGTACTAGCTGTGGGACTTTCAGCAAGATGTTTCCCTTCTCTGTTCCTCAGTTTCCAACTTTGCAAAATGAGTGGGTTTCATTAGAAGATGGCTAATGACTCTTCTTGTTCTAAGATTCTATACTCTGATTTGGATTGGAGTGTTTAAGTACTAGGTAGAGCTGTGAGTGGATGGAGTGCCAGACTAGGAGTCAACAAGACCTGAATTCAAATCTATTCTCAGAAACTTATTAGCTATGTGACCCTGGACAAATCCCTTACCCCTTTTGACCTCAGTTTCCTCCATCTAAAATGAAATGAAGAAGTAAAGGGCAGGCCACTCCATTGTCTTTGCTAAGAAAACCTCAAATGGGGTCATGAAGAAGCAAAAGTGATTGAAATGACTGAATAACACTAGATGTGATATACAGTCTTCTTGTTTTTCCTTAGGGATTTGTTTCTTAGAATACTTGTCTTTAGGGACATTGTAGGCAACTATATTGTAGGAAAAGGTGAAGTTATATATAGGATATGCCAAAAGTCTTAGTGTAATTTAAAACTTCAATAAGTGGTTAAAACTATTGACTTTAAGCACACCATTATATTTTTATTTCATTTTATTTATTTGCTAGTTCTTTGGGTTGTGGAGGGAGAGATATATTTGGAAATTAAGATGATAAGAATCAGTTAATAAACATTTATAAGCACCTGCGCTGGACTGAGATCTAGGGATATAAAGGAAGACAAAATCACTCCTTGCCTTCAAGGAATTTTCAATCTCATTGGGGAGACAAAACATATAAAAATAAAAGGGATGAATGTTTTTTTCTAAAAAAAAAAGTAATTTTTAGAACCTATTGCTTCTTCTGTCTGTGACCTCTCCCGCATCCCATCTGCTTATGGTCCTTACAGGAAGGATCTCAAATGACATCTTGCCCTATGCTCAAAGCTGATTAATTAGATTTTACTTGGAGAACTTCTAGGAGGGAAACCTGCTAGCTTGGGAAGCAACCCATTCCACTTTCAGTCATTGGTCATTGTTGGAAAGTTTTCCCCCTACTGAGCAGAGATCTGCCTCTCTGGTCCTTCCACCCCCTACTCTTCTGGAATCAAATAGAGCAAGGACAATTTCTCTTCCAGTTGGCAGTTTTTCAAATATTCAAAGATGGCAATGCTGCTCTCCATCTCCTTCCCAACCTTCCCCCATTCCCCATCTCCAGTCTTAGCTTTTTAAGATAAACTTACTAGTTAAAAAATTTTAGAGTTTCCTGTTCTTTCTCTCTTCCTTGCTGAGATTTACAAACATTTGTGGGCCAGGGGCAATATTTCACTCTCCCTCCTCCTTAAGATTTACATTTGTATATATCTCACAATTCTGTCTGGAGCCCAATTAGTATAAAATTATTCTGAATGGTGAGTACCTTTCCTGCCTTTCCATGTGGTATCTTCAAAAGAAAACAGAGACTTTGAATCAAAGAATGTAGATTTAGATTCTAGCTTTTGAATCCTGCTTACTTGGGTGAGGATTTCATATCTGTCCAATGTAGGACCTGGAGCATGAGACTGGGCAAGTATAGGGTAGAGTTGGAAGGGTGAGTGGAATAAAGAAGGGAGTCCTTTTCTTTGCAAGGCAATGGAGTTAAGTGATTTGTCCAAGGTCACACAGCTAGGTAACTATTAAGTGTCTGTGACTGGATTTGAACTCAGGTCCTCCTGACTCCAGGGCTAGTGCTCTATCCACTATGCCACCTAGCTGCCTCCAAGAGGGTCCCTCTTAGGAATTGGGGGGGGGCAACTCTGGAAAGGAGATGAGGCTGGCAGAGATAGCAAACCAGTCTAGACAATAGTTCTCTTTTCCATTTACACAAATCATAGAATCATAGATCTGTTGTTGGGAAGGACCTCAAAGGTCATTTAGTCCAACACCTTTATTTTGTTTTGTTTTGTTTTGTTTTTTAGGTTTTTGCAAGGCAGTGGGGTTAAGTGGCTTGCCCAAGGCCACACAGCTAGGTCATTATTAAGTGTCTGAGGCCGGATTTGAACCCAGGTCCTCCTGACTCCAACGCCGGTGCTCTATCCACTACGCCACCTAGCCGCCCCGACACCTCTATTTTATACATAAAGAAACTGAGACCTAGAGATCTTGTATCCAAGATCACAGAGTCAGTAGTACCAGAACTGGGATTTAAGCTCAAGTCCAAGTTGAGTGAGTACTCTTTCCACTAAATCATTTATCCCTCCTTCCAAGTCCTACATCAGAGAGAGAGAGAGAGAGAGAGAGAGAGAGAGAGAGAGAGAGAGAGAGAGAGAAGGGGTGGGGGGGAGGCAGAGGCAGAGAGATCCCTCAGTTCTAAGACTGAGGTCTCCTCTTCCCATTTTGCCTCTTACTTCCATGTCTTTATTCTCCCTTACCCTTCCTTTTTTGGCAGTTCTACCCATAGCCCTACACACTTGTAGACTTAAAACTACCTGGGCTGCTCTGTTAAGGGACTGGGAGGTTTTTGACTCCTGATGGCTAAAACATAAGAGATCCAACCAGTTTTCAGAGCTCCCTTTGCCTGTAGGGCAGACTTTTGTAAGCTAGTCTGAGCTCTTGTCCTAGGGACTGTGGAAGCATCTTATTCTTTTTAACTTTGAAAACTGTGTTCTATTAATGTCCTGTTATTAGTAGAGTTATTTTTAATTACATTTTATGATCCACGAGTAATTCATTGCGTTTTAACTCCTGAGTCCGAATCAATGGACTGGCCTAGCTTAGATTTTAGAATACCCTGCCCTCTCCTTGATAAATCCAGTGTCCAGTAACAACAGCAACGGCAACAAAGACAGCAATTACTATTAATACTTGTATAGCGTGTGTTGGGAAGCTAGGCCTCAAGGAATAGAGAGGATCAAGAGCTGGGTCAGGAAGACTCCTCTTTCTGAGTTCCAATGTGACCTCAGATATTTTCTAGCAGTAGGACCCTGGACATGTCACTTCACCTTGTTTGCTTCAGTTTCCTCATCTCTAAAATGTACTGAAGGAAATGGCAGACCACGCCTGTTATTTTTGCCAAGAAAGGCCCCAAAGAGATCATGAAGCCTTGGACACAACTGAAGGAACTGAACAACATCAACGTAGAGAGTTTACTCTGAGTCTGGTACTGTGCTCAGTGTTTCACCATTAAGAGCTCTCAATCTAGTCATACTAAGTTGTGAGGGGTTGCTGATGGTGCCGAGAATCTGGAGTATGAAATAACTAGTACTGTTCCCCAACTCTGAAACATTAGCATGATACAGTGGACTCATTGCTGTATTGGAAGCAAGAGCACTTGGGTTCAAATCCCCAAATCTGAGTCTTACTGATGGTGTGACCCTGGGCACTTCACCTCAGGGGGTTAGTTGATTCTCAGTTCCTCAAAAGTGACATAAAAAAATAAGCACTTATTAAGCACCTACCATACTGGTCAAATACTGATCTTGTGCTTTAGCAATATTTCTCATTTGATTCTCCCAAGCCTGGGAGACAGATACTATTACTAACCCCATTTTGCAGTTGAGGAAACTGAGGCAGACAGAGGTTGTCTCTTGCCCAGGGTCCCACATCCCCATGAAGGGATTGGAACTGTAAAAGATTAGGAACTATGATCTTGGCAGAGAGTTTGATAGACAAGAGATATAGAATGAGATATATTTTACAGTCATTTTTTTTTTTTTTGCTTGATTCTGCTTGCTGCAATGGAGAGTTTGAATTTATCCTTTAATTTTCTTGTGGGGGATATTTGGTAGTATTGGTGATATTCATAAAAAAGATGAAAAGAAACATAAAGGCACCAATGAATCATTAAGCATATATAGATGAGAAAAGAAGAAAGTTTAGAAGGGGAAACAGAAAAGCTGAGCAGTATTAGTTCTATCATATTAAATTCAAAGGATAATTTTATATCATTTGTTATGGGGATGGTTTTCTGGGAGGAGAGGAGGAAGGATCCTGGGGAAAATTTTGGTGATATAAGAAAACCAAAATTGTTTTTAAAAGATATATACTTTTTTTTTTTTTTTAGATTTTTCAAGGCAATGGGGTTAAGTGGCTTGCCTAGGGTCACACGACTAGGTAATTATTAAATGTCTGAGGCCGCATTTGAACTCAGGTACTCCTGACTCCAAGGCCAGTGCTCTATCCACTGCGTCACCTAGCCACCCTGATAAATACTTTTAAAGAGCAAGCTGCACAAGCTGTAGAGATTCGAAATTTTATTGACAATCTCCTTTTTGTTTTTTGTTTTTGTCACTTTATTTGGTGTATATTTCTGTATAGGGAAATGTTTTGGGATTTTGGGTAATGATTTCTGACATCTAAATCGCGCTTTGTAGTTTAAGCTTTAGAGTTTAAATCTATTTTGCATCCATGGTCTCATTTGAGTCTCAGACTAGACTTCAGAGATGATAAATACAACTATAATGATCCCCATTTTACAGGTGACAAAATAAAGATAGGTTCTAGTTAAGTGACTTGTCCATGGTCATATAACTCACAAGTGTCAGAAATTTGAGTTTGAACTTCAAACTTCAAACTCAGGGTTTGAACTTCAGGTCTTCCTTACTCCAAGTCCAGTGCTCTAACCACCACACCACCCTAGCTTTTTGGGGTCATTATCATTTTCTGTACCTCAGTTTCCCCCCATTAAAATGAAAGAACTGACCTAGAAGAAAATTTGTAAGTTTCTTGTTCTGAAAGTTTTTGACCAGTCTTTGGTCACCAAATGGTCAATCATTTCCTTTGATGATGATGGAAATGGAAGGAAACTAAGTACCACAATCATTTCAGTACATCTTGATGGACAATAACAAAGTAGAAATCTATCCCCATCAACCTTAAAGTGGACAGTAAGGAAAACAAATTTACTAAACCATGTAAAGTGATCTTATTCACTGCTGGAACAAGTATTTGTTCTCTTTGGTTAAGTGACATCTTCAGCCTTATCTAGGTGGGTATGTCAGTTTAAAAGAATTTGATCACTTCCCTTGCTTCCTTCTTTACAGGGCTCATCTTCTCATTTCAATAGCAGACCTTGCCAGCTGCACGGTGATTCTTCTCTTAGAAGACCCAATTTTTGTCTCTTGAATGAGTTTCCCTTTATCTGCTTCTTTCTTTCCTGTGAAATGTGTTATTTGTCTATCCTACCCTGCCACAGAATGCTGCTGACTGGCTTTGTACTTTAAGTAGGTCTGCAAAGTTGAAAAAAAATCTAAATCTGTCCCCTAGGAAGTTGAAGCTACATTTTCATTAGCATCTTTAGATATTTCTTGACTTTTGATTTGGCTTTCTATCTTTGACCCACAGCTCTTGGACCTCCACTGGCTAAAACAATTATCCTAGATGGGGAAAGACATTTTCTCAAGTTAGGGATGAAGGTTCCTAGTGAATGTGTGGGAAGAGAGAGAAGGAGAAAAGCTGTTGGAAGTCATTTAAATTAGGCAGCTTCCCAATTAATCATGTTTTTGTTGGATGTCATGTCATTTGTTCTCTGAAGTTGTCAGAGACTCTTGAATTGTCTTCAACAGCTGTCCCTGTCTGAACAATAAGCAAAGTAATAGAAAAACTGGCAAGAGAGTAAACCGAGGCATCTCTCAAGACTTAGTGGGAGATGCTAAGGGAGAGAGTGGGTAGTGTACCCTCCCCAGGGAGTAAGAAGAGGGGGCTTGCATGAGACATTAACTCTAACTCAGAAATTTAGAAAGGAAACTCAAGCTACTAAAAAGTAGTTCTAACAAAACCTAAAGAAGCCTTTATATTTCTAGTGGCTCTATTGACTTCAGAGTTAATAGCTGTGAAGGTTTTAACAGTGGGGTCTTTGAGACTAATATAATAATCCCTCTTGGAAAGCAGGAGGCCCAAGAGAATCAGTGGAAAGAGAGTTCAAAGTAGAATTTTAAGACAATAAAAGTAGGAAATTCCATGAAATAGCAAAGATCGTGAAATAGATCTGGACAATTGGAAAATAGAGTCACAGCAAAAGAGCAATGGAAAGAAGCAAGCCCCAATTCCTCTCCCCAACTACATCCAGGTTAATATCAAGGGTCATGGAACCTGTAGAAGTGTAGAGTGAGGTGGAAGAAGAGGGACCTCCAGTACAGGAGGGTAAAGGACTCTCACCTTTGTCAGTTTGGGTAGGCAGCCCTTCTATTTTATTCTAATATTAAAAACAAATATGATAAATGCAGAGAAACACCTCAGAGTTGTAAAGGAAGAAGACAGGAGTGGTTTCCAAGTGAATGATTGGGATTCCAAGTCTAAAACTTAAGCATAGTCAGGAGGGAAGAGGTACATGTTGAATTCCAAATAGACAGGACAAATTTCAGTAGTCTTGAGTTTAGTACACCCTGAATGAAACAGATGGGTATCAGAGAAAGGAGTCCAGGCAAGGAAGAACTAGGGTGGGGTAAGAAAGAGTTTGCTCCAGTCTGCAATATGTAAAGGGGTACCATTTCCTCTCCAGCCTGGGTGGTAGAAAAATTAGCCACTTTTGTCAAATGGAAAAATTATAATATATCAACAAAGTTATTGTCTTGTTTCCTAAACCACTTGTCTAGCTTGGGCAGGACTTCCTCCTTCTTGGTCCTACCTTCTTCTGTTCTGGCACTATTTTCTCCATCCTTCTGCTGTCTACGAGCATTAATCATATAATAAGGGAGCAGACCCAAGACAGTGTTGTATACAGTAACAGTAATATTGTTTTAAGAATAATTTTTGAGTGAATAAATCATTTTGACAATCATAAATGCCCAAATTAACTAGAAAGGATATAGGAAGGAAAATGTTATCTGCATTCAGAGAAAGAACTGATAAATAGAAGTGTGTATAGAATTATTTTGCATATATATATATATATGCAAATATCCATATGTATGGTAGCCATAATTTTGGTAGTTAATAGTAGCCATTTCTGGAGGGGAAGGAAAGAAAAAAAAGGAAAAATATACATGATAAATTTTTTATACTTAAAAAGAATAGCAAGTTGCATATAATAAGTTTTCAGTTTCTTGTGCACTTATGTTTTAAAAATGATATATTATGGAAATGCTTATTTTATTTCATAAATTAAAAATACAAATTTAAAAATAAATAATCATATTCATAATAAATTCTTATTTATGCTCACAGCAAAACCTTTCATTGGCAAAGGCTAAACCAACTTAAACTATAATATGGATTTACATCTACTCTTTAAAATTCTGCCCCATCCTACCTTATTAGCTATGCCTCAGCAGATGGAATTCCATTGCCCTTTTCTTTTTCCCTTTCTTCCCATTTGCTGGTCCCTCTGCTTCCTCCCTCAGAGGTTTTTATTTTATACATTTGGTTTAACTCTCTTAAAAATCAGTAATGAAAGGGAATCAACTAGGGTCTGACCTATATCCATTATCATGCCTATAGTTCCTAACAATCCCAAGGCAATAATACCCCCAGCATCCCTTAGGAGAAAAAAGCAACAAAACTCAACATTCCTTCTAGTCAACCAGTTCCAGATATGCAAAGCATATGCAAATTAGGAGATTTTCAGAATGAATTCAGAAACTTCATTATCATAGATCTGATCAAGATAGGTAAGCAAGAAAGGGTCACCATTCAGAGAGGAAATAACAGACACACTCAATTTGGTATAGAAATCTCTCTTGCCCCAGAGGAAAATAGGAGAGAAAAGGGATGGGAAAAAGGGAGTGGAGTGTAGGTGATAAAAGAGAGGGAAGATTGTGGGAGAGGGTAGTCAGATAAAATATACTTTTGAGGAAGGATAGATGAAAGAAGAGAGAGTAGAGAGTAAATGAGGGTGGAAGGGAATAGGCTGGAGGAATTACAGCTAGCAATAACAACTGTGGGAAAAGATATTGAAGCCATTTCTCTGATGGAATTATGATAAAGAATGTTATCTATCCCCAAAAAGGAGCTGATGGTATCTGAATATAGACTGAAGCACACTTTTTTTTCCTTCTCACTTTATTTTTCTTGAGGTTTTTCTTTCTTAGTGGGGAAGGGGATGCTGTTTATTTTTACAACCTGACTATTGTAGTAATGTGTTTCATAGCCATGCATTTTTTACCTATACCAAGTACCTTGCTTTCTCAATGTGGGGAGTGGGGTGGGAGGAAAGGAAAGAGTTTGAAACTCAAAGTTTTGAAAATAAATGTTGAAGCTTGCTTTTGCAAGCTGGGGCAAAAAAAAAAAATAAGAAAGTTGCCATAACAACCATGGAAGGTGGGAGGAGGTTAATGGAGTCTAGGATATAGGAAAATGGAACAGAAGAGACTGAGAGGTTAGTGGATTGACCCATTCTTCCAGATGCTGTGTTGTTGTTCCTGTTTTTAAAACTTTCTCCATCATCAGCAACACCGTGTTTCAGGAAAGCGATTCCTGGATTTGAAACTAGAGGTCTTGGGTTTCAAACACCATCTTGACTACTTACTTTGCTCAAATCACTTAATTTCACTGGGGATCATTTTTTTTTTTTTTAAGGTTTTTGCAAGGAAAATGGGGTTAAGTGGCTTGCCCAAGGCCACACAGCTAGGTAATTATTAAGTGTCTGAGACCGGATTTGAACCCAGGTACTCCTGACTCCAAGGCTGGTACTTTAATCCCCTACGCTACCTAGCCGCCCCTAGGGATCATTCTCATATGTAAAATGAGTCACTGGAAATGTGAAAGGCTTTAGAACTGCAATGATCATTCATTACTTCTGGAGGATGATAATGGACAATGCTTTTCACCTCTTACCAGAGAGGTGATAGACTAGAGATGCAAAATGACATATACATTTTCAGACACATCCAGTGTGATCACTTACTTTGTGTGAGCAATTATTTGTTATAAAGAAGAAATGGTATTTCATTTTTGGGGGGGAGAGGAGAACTGGGGACATGGTGGGTAGTGATGATAACAATAAAATTGATAGTAACAATAAAATTGATAGTAACAATAAAATTGATAGTAACAATAAAAAGGAAAATGAAAAGAACATTCTTGAATCATAAAAATTATAAATAAAATAATAATTCATGAAAATTTGCATAGAAGAGAACAGAAGGGAGTTCAGAAGGGGGCACAATCAAGTCTGTACTATCAAATTCAATTCAAAATATGCTTAGAAGAAACTAAGTGATGTAACTTGGAGATTCAAGGTTTCATAGACAATGCTCATTTTTGTTTTCCTCTGTACAGATAAAAGGTTTCCTGATAGAGCATTTGTCCTGGAGTCAGCAAGACCTGAGTTCAAATGCAACCTCTGATATGTACCTACTGTGTGATGCTAGACAAACAATTTAATTTCTTCTATGGTTTCCTCTTTTTTAAAAAGAGAAGGGTATAATAAAAGAACCTATTTCTCAATGTGGTTATGAGTATCAAATGAGATTTGTAAGGTGGTTTGTAAACCTTATATTTCTATATAAATGCCATAATAATAATAACAGTAATGATAATGACCATTATTTTATTATTATAATTCAAGGAATTATTCATGTTTGTTGATATTTTTTCCTTTCTTTTAAAAAATCATTTATTTTCAACCACATGCAAAAGGCAGTTTTCCCATGATAATTTCCTGTATGATATTTTCCAGGATCGTTTTCGGGTCATTACTTTCAGGTAGACCAATAATTCCTGAATTACCTATCTTGTATCTATTTTATAGGTTGGTCATTTTTCCTAAGAGGTACTTTACATTTTTTCTACCGTTTGGTTTTATTTCATGGAATCTTGGAGTCTCATAAAATCATTGGTATCTATTTGTCCAATTCTAATTTTAAGAGTTTTTGTTTTCTTCATTAGTTTTGGGGCTTCCTTTTCTAATTGGTTAATTTTACTTTTAGAGTAATTGATTTCTTTTTCCATTTGATCAATTTGACTTTTAAAAGCATTATTTTCTTCAGTCAATTTTTCATAATTCTCCTCCATGACTCATTTCTTTTCTCCATTTTTCTTCTTTTCTTCTTTGGTTTTTAAAATCCTTTTTGAAGACCTTTTTTTTTGGATTTGAGACCAATTCAAAATCCCTTTTGAGGCTTCACATGTAAGCATTTTGTCATTGCTTTCCTATTCTAAGATGGCATTTATTATCCCTTTCAGAAAAGTAGTTTTTTATGTTTAGTACTTTTTTGTTCATTTTGATAGCTGAACTCTGCTCCTGGGACAAAAGGGGCATGGTGCTGAACTTTTGTGCTGGCTCTAGGGGTTTGGTTCCTGAATGACTGCTTGCCTCTGACTTTTAAGGTGATACCCCTGCCCAGTCCTGTCTGTTGCACCAGTGTTCCAGGGCTTGAACTTTGTCTTCTATACTGGGGTTGGAACCCTGACTGCTGGCCTGTTTTATCACTGGTTTGCTGAGCTGGGACCTGAACTGCTCTGTTGCTAAGAACCAACTACTGGCTTTCCAATTCTCCAACCTGCTGGACTATACTTTTCTTTTACCCTGTTGAGACAGACCTTTACTGAATCTCCTCTACGATATCTTGAGTTGAGAATTTGTTTTATTCTGCTTATTTTGGGGGATTCTATAGATTTAGGGTCTGTTTGAGAAAAGCTCTGGGAGCCTCTTGGTTTTGCACTTCCATCTTCCATTGATAGTTTTTAAATTCATAAAAATAAAAAATTAAAAAACAAAAATCTCCACAAAAATTAGGGGATTAGACTAGTTGGTCTCTAAGGTCCCTTAGCTCTGTGCTCTTGTCTGGTTTCCATGTTTGGACTGACCATCATCCTCAATCTCTTTCTGGAGCCAGAGACCTGATACTCACCTTGTCTACCTGTTTTTGCTGCATCTGAAGGTTAGGAGAGATGACTGTCATGGCATCTTCCTCTTTGACGCCTTTGAATGGGGCTATTAAGAGAAGTCAAGGTTTTGGCAGAGTACACAATGAGGTTAGAATCTCTAGGGCCACCCTGGTGGAGTTTACCTGAGTGTCATTGATGAAGTGTTGGAGTTCAGAAGAGAGTCTGGGACTGAGTGTAGAGGTATGATTATCATCTGGATAGAGATGATACTTGAACTTATGGGAACTGATCTGGTCACCTATAGAGAGAAGAGCACCAAGTTCAGAGTCTTGGGATGCTCTCATATTAGGGGAAGAGGTGACAGCTAGGTGGAGATTCAAGAGAACATTGTGTCATGAAAACTTAGAGAGAAGAGACTTCTTAGGAGGAGAAAAATACTTACATGAAGAAGGGGAAATCCAGACTTCCCAAGATATTATGGCTTCTCCTCTATTTCTGACATATAACAATCAACAAGCATTCATTTTTCACTTACTGTATACCAGTAGTAGGCATTGGATGTATACAACACAGAAGAGCCAATTTAGAGTAAGGGGACCTGGGTTTGAATCTTGACTCTGTAGCTGACATGTGAGCTTGGTCAGGCTATTTCAGCTTTTCTGGATCTTAGTTTCTCATCTGTAAAATGAAATGATTGGACTAGATGATAGCTAAGGTTTATTCCATATCTAAACAAACCTCTGATCCTTTCAGACTTAATTTCCAGGAATCTCCAGTTCTATGATCTGGCTATTCAAAGGCATATTCTGCTATTGCACAGGGACAGAAATCCACCTCTGGATGGTGCCCAGGAAAACTACCCTGGAACAATTAAGGCTTAGGCTGGTTTCTACTTCTTCTATGCGTGGAATTGTTGGCATTGCAACCATTTCTAAAGAGCTCTGTGCTGGGCTACACCTTCTCCCCCTTCCTTCCCAGCCCCAAGCTGTGTGGACTCACAATCAGTCTCTCTCTAAGCTGACAGGCAGGTCCACACACACTCTCTGTCCTCATGTGCCATGGTTATGCCCCCTAAACCTAGACAGACAAAGATAGACAGAAATAGAGAAGCAGAAGAATATGAAGACACATGGAGAGATGGAGAGGACAGACAGAGAGAAGATGGAGTATTTAATGACTAACAAGGACAGACTCTAGGAGGAAATTTTTAGCTTAGTAACAAAAATGAAAATCTATCAAAATGATTTATTTAAATTGATAATAATTATTCTTTTTTGAGAATAATTATTCTTAACAATAACTTTAAAGATACAAGACACATATGGATGAGATTTGACTGCCTCTCGATCTGTTTGGGCCTGCCTTAACAGCTGACAATATTAGTTTCAAAATAATTCTAAAAGAAACAGATAAAATATGTGTTGGGAGTGGGGGTGGGAGAAGAAAGGGAAGGAAGGAGGGAGAGAAATAAAGTGGGGAATTTAGGAGAGAGGGAAAAATAGTCAGAGACCCACAGATGAGATAGAGTCACAGAGAAACAGACAGACTGATAGCAAGATGATGGACCACATATTGCATATAAGATGACCCCTGGCTTGTCAAGTCTCACCCAGGACTTTCAGTCTAGGCCTTGTGGCAGTAATGGTAGAAGTGGCTTTCTTGATACAAAATGACTTGTCATCTCCATTTGTCCAAATATCTTGCATGGAACTGGCAAGGCCAAAGATATGATGGTGTTTTCTTTCCTTAGACTGGGTTTCTGCCAAGGGATCAGTTACATGAATTGCCTAAACTGGACAATGCTTTCCCTAAGGTCACATAACTACAATTTAACCCCCAGGTCTTCTGGCACCAAACTCAGTGTTCTTTTTGTTTGTTTGTTGGTTTGTTTTTTCAAGGCAATGAGGTTAAGTGATTTGCCCAAGATCACACATCTAGGTAATTATTAAGTGTCTGAGGTCAAATTTGAACTCATGTCTTCCTGACTCCAGGGCTGGTGCTCTATCCATTTTGCCACCTAGCTGCCCCAGTGTTCTTTCTTTTATTCTATGTCTGTGTGGAATGAGGACTATCACTGGCTACCTTTGAATTGGTGAGATGGCTATTTGAAGAAACCCTGCTAATCACACTACCAATCTTTACTGGTAGTCGGGTGTAATCCCCAACCATCTCCAGGATCTGATATGGAGGGCCAGTCATAGATCAAGGAGGGGTCTGCTGCTCTTTAGGTGACTCTCTGCTATCCAATGATCTAGGTGGGAAAAACGAGTTGAGGAAAAGTTGTGGGAGCCATAGGTTGATCAGTTTGTGCAAAGTGAGAGTATGTCTATGCCAGTTGAGGCTGAAGAGAAGATTGGTTGGCCCTCAAATATGGTGGACATGAAATCAACCTAAAGTAATTGGCCTTGAAGGTGGGGGTAAACCATGGGAAATTATCCCAGAGGAAATATGACTTGAAAAGATGTTTGGGTTCCTTTTTTGGAGAACACAAGAATCTACTCCTTGCTCTGAGGAAAGAATTTCTTTTTGGTCAGATGCAGATCCAATTTCATTCAACTTAACAAATACTTTTAAAAAAACTCTAATGATCAGGACACTGCTCTGGAGGCAAGGTTTACAAGGAGAAAAGAGACATTAGTGTGCTCCTCCCTCCCAGCTCATTAGGAAGAATGAAATTTAAATAAATAATTATAAAGGAAAAGCAAAGAGAATAAATATATAGGAGAATGGTGAAATGAGAGACAAAGTGAGGGGGAGAGTCAATATCTGAACTCCATCAAAGACCTAGTCAAAATCCAGAGCAGATGTTGGCATGGGTTTGGACAATAAAGACTGAATGATGTTACCATGGATTATTTCTTTGGATGGCATAAAAATGATCTAGTAGGGTATTAATGACATTATCTGAAGGCTTAGTGTTGGTTTTTGGCAAGAGTTTGTTTTTGCCGCCTGAAATAGTCTGGACTTTGCCTTTTGAATGGGCATGCTGCCAAGTCAAAGAATTTGTAACCACCCAACAGAACAAAGCAAAACTATTTTTACACGGAAGAGTTCAAGAATGCAAAACAAAATTGCACTGCTAGCCCACCCCATGGCTGGCTCTAGCCAGTCTGTCTGGTAGGAGAGGCGGGTGAGAGGGGGCCGACCTGGCTCCAGTAGGAGACAGGGAAGCAAACACTGCACTCCCTTGGGGACTGGTTTCCATGACCAGATGGTGGGCTGCCTTCACAATGCAGAGAGAGGCAGGTGTTTCAATAAACCTCTGAGGTACTAATTCTCCACTCTGCTGCATCTGGCCAGGAAGGACTGGTGGGCAATCTTTTCCATCCCTTCCTGGCTAGGTTACATGAAATGGGGTTTGATACCTGAGGGTCCAAGGCCTTCCTTTGGCACTTACTGCTTATTTGTATTTTGTCACCCTAGTCAAATCACTTGAGTTTTTCCATCCATAAAGAGCAGATTGCAACATTCACATGGAAGGGTTGTGAGGGGGAAAACAAATTCTATATTACTTAAAGTACTCTATTAGGATCTATTAGAATAGTCTAGAGAATTATTGAGGTATCTAGGCAGAAGGTGATAACCATTTCCTTTCAACCCTAAAGTAGAAATCTCTTCCTCTTCCTCCCACTACATCTACTCCTTTTACGAGTCCTTCACCTCCTACTCCCACTACTCTTATTCCTACTACTTTTTTTTAGTCTTTTTTTTTTTGCAAGGCAAACGGGGTTAAGTGGCTTGCCCAAGGCCACACAGCTAGGTAATTATTAAGTGTCTGAGACCAGATTTGAACCCAGGTATTCCTGACTCCAGGGCCGGTGCTTTATCCACTATGCCACCTAGCCGCCCCTGCTACTACATTTCAAAGGTAAGACAGAAGGATGGTACTGATATCATTTGAACTCAATTTTTAATTTGAGACCAAAGTATCAGATACCTTTTCAGAATGGAACTTTCTGGTGCCTAACAGGGCTTAAATGACTTCTATTAGTTTGTTTGTCTTTTGAGATGCCAACCTACTTATACTAAAAAACCCCAAAACTTAAAAACAAAATGACTTTTGTTTATGCACTAGTCACTTCTGTATATATTCCACTCACCCACCCAAAGAATTGAGCACTCCCTTCTTACAAAGAAAAATAGTTAAGCAAAAATAAATGACACTGGCTGATAGTATCTGATAATATATTCAGCATTTAGTCTCAAGAGTTCACAGGCTGTGCTAAGAGAAGAGAGGGATATTTTATTATCTGTTCTCTGGGATCAATATTAGTCATTTTAATTACTCAGTCATAAATTCATTTTAGAAATCTCTTCATTTATATTATTGTAGTTACTGTTCTTATGATCTGCTTATCATGCTGCATCAGTTTCTCATATTTGTCATTTCTTAGTGCAGAATAATATTCCATTACATTTATATGACACAATTTATTCCACCATTCTCCAACTGATGAAACCCCATGGTGTTTCCAGTTCCTTTGTACTTCAAATAGTACTTCTATGCAAATTTTGGTATTTATTTTCTTTTTGTTTTTTTATTTCCTTTTTTTGATGGGATAGAGGGATGATGAGATAACAGACTATAAATAATTCAGTGATTATTTTTCTTCATGATTTTAAGTAATTGGAATGGTGCCAGAATGGTTGGATCAGTTCCCTGTCCCACCATTAGTAGCTTCTCACTTATACCATTTCTTTTTTCAGTCTTATTCTTGACCCATCTTAAAGATTAGTCAGTGAATTTCTGATCAACAAATCATAACCTCCAGGCTCCAAAAGCCTTCAGACATCTCAAACTCTATCTTCTATAATATCTTAAAATCAACACCTCCGAAATAGAGCCCATTATCTCACAGTCTCAATGTCACCTTAACCTCTCACTTGTGTTGGTTGCTCTTCCTGCCTCAATTCTCTTCTTATTCCATTTCACCCTCTGCCCAGCTGCCAAGGCATTTTTTTTTTCCTAAAGCAGATGCCTGATTACTAGGGTAAGAGTTATATTTCTTCGGGTTCTGAATCTAACAAGTTAGTGCCAGACTTCGTATAGGCATGGTGCACCAATGTGGTGACTATGTGAATTGATAGAAGGGATCTTGTGAAGGTTGAAATGACAAGACTGGGCAACAGATTGACTATTTGGGGTGAGCACAAGTGAGAAGTAGAGAAGATGTTGGGACTGTTAGCCTGGATGACTAAGAGGATAGTGCCCTCACCAGTAATAGGGAATCTGAGAAAGACTTGGGAGGAAAGAGAATGAGTTCCATTTTGGAGGTGATGAGTTTGAGATGTCTAGAGGACTTAGAGTTTAGGAGGTTTGATGGGCAGTTGGAACCTGGAGGTTGTGGTAGCCTAAATGAATTTGGGAATTATATGCATATATATGATCACTGAATCCAACGGAGCTGATAAAACTCACTAAGGGAAAAAAAAGTTTAGAGGGAGAACAGAAGGTCCAGGAAAAAGCCTTGGAGAGACCAAAAAAGAGTTAGCTGACATTTTCCAAATAAAGATATAGCAAAGACACTAAGGCATGGTTAGAAATGTAAGGGAACAATCAAGATAGAGTAATGTCACAAAAACCCTCAGGTGGAAATGGGTGATCAACACTGTCTATGGTGAGATCAAGAAATATGAGGCTTGAGAAAGGGTCATTAGATTTGATCATTAAGAGATCATTGGTGACTTGGGACAGGGCAAATTTGTTTGAATGACCATGTCAGAAGCTAGATTAGAATGTAGTGGGGAGTAATGGGAGGAGAGACATCAATGTTATTCCTTGACTTTATCAAAGACTTTAGGTATTCATGAGAGAAGAGATATAGGATGAAAGCTGGTAGGGATGGTGGGGTCAAATGAAAGGTTTTTTTTTTTAATGATAGGGAGATGGGTGTATTTACAGACAGCATGGAACCTTCTACTGACACAGATTAAAAATTAGTGATCCAGTCAAGATGAGAGAGAAGAAAATCTATTGCAGAAGATGGGACCGAGTAGAATCAAGGGGTATTTACAGGATGATCTTGTCAAGGAGAAGTGGCATCTCTTTATGTGAGATAAGGGTGAAAGAGGAGGTTAGTGGGGAGGAGACAGTTAAATCATGTGAGATGAAGGTACCAAGGGAACATCTTGATGATTGACTTTATTTTATTCATTGATCACATGAGGCTAGATCTTCAGTTGAGAGAATGGGAAGAAGGGATACTTGAAAAGGGATGCAAAGTTTAAGAATAGCTATTGTTGTAGTGAATGGGATAGTCAAACTGATCAGGGTGTGGTGTATCAGGATTGCCTTGCTACAGGGAGGGCACATTTGAGATATTGCCTCATAATTGTAATGGACCCAAGTAGCATGTAATTTTGATGTTTCTACTCGATTCCATGGCAAGTGAGTAGAAATAAAGATTTTTACATGGTGGGAGTAATCCAAGATTGGAGCTTGGCAAAATGAATTTGTAGTGGGACTGATTAGCAGGGTATTTTGATTTTCTCCAGCTTTATTCAACAGCATATGAATAAGGGCAAAGACTATGAATGGTGCGAATAATCCAGGGAAGATGGGCAAAACGAGGTCTTTAATAGAATAAGGGGGCAAGAAACTTTGGTGTGGAAGACAGCATAGAGTTGAAATGGTTCAGCAATGACTCAAGATAAAGAAGACGTAGGGTATAATCAGTGCAGGATTGATATCATCAGGAAATATATGAACAAGAAAAAAAATGGGTCAGTTATATATTGAAAGTCAGATATAAGGACTCTGTAATCTCACATGTACTTGGGGCAGCTAGGTGGCACAGTGGAGAGAGCACCAGCCCCAGAATCAGGAGGACCTGAGTTCAAATTTGACCTCAGACATTTGATAATTACCTTGGTCAAGTCACTTAACTCGATTGCCTTACAATACCCCCCTCCCCCAGAATCCCAATATCACATGTACTCTGTGGATAGTCATTCTGTTAAGAAAATGATAAAGAAGGACAGCTGGGTAGTGGAATGGATAGAGTACTGGCCTTGGAGTCAGGAGCATCTGAGTTCAAATCCAGCCTCAGAAATTAATAATTGCCTAGCTGTGTGACTTTCAAATTTTTTTTTTATTTTTAGGTTTTTTTTTTTTGCAAGGCAATGGGGTTAAGTGGCTTGCCCAAGGCCACACAGCTAGGCAGTTATTAAGTGTCTGAGGCCAGATTTGAACTAGGGTACGCCTGACTCCAGGGCTGGTGCTCTATCCATTGTACCACCTAGCTGCCCCCTGCCCCTCAGCTGTGTCACTTAACTCGACTGCCTTGTGAAAATCAAAAATTTAAAAAAAGAGAGAGAGAATGATAAAGATCCCAAACATACAGATCCTCTGTGGTGAAAATATGAAGACCATGAATAATAATTTCACAGAATGAAGAAGTGAGCAGAGATTTTGATTTATATCTTTGAAGAGAAAACGTGTGTATGTGTGTATAAACAGGCACATAAACACACATATATGAGCTTTTTTAAATTTGGTTTTTGCAAGGCAATGGGGTTAAGTGACTTGCCTAAGGTCACACAACAGGATAATTATTAAGTGTCTGAGGCCGGATTTTAATGCAGGTTCTCTTGAATCCAGGACTGGTGCTCCATCCACTATGCCACCTAGCTATCCCATACATATATATGAGTTTTACCAAAGAATCAAGGTATTGAGACAAGGTACAGTGAAATATACCTTGAGTTTGAAGTCAAAGGGTGGTGGGGAGGGTGTTACCCACTACTATGCTATGCTGAGTAAGTCAATTCACACCTCAGCCTCCTCCACCTATAAAATGAGAGGAAGGGGGTAGACTAAATGATTTCTAAGATATCTCACAACTTTAAATCTGTGATCCTATGAACTCTGGCCTGAATGTTGAATTATTCTTTGAACCAAAGTTGAATTGTCAGAGTTGGATTCTCTTCAGATCCCTGGCTTATAAATTCTTTCTGTAAACTTTATGAAGTAGAGATCAACTGATATTACTCATCCCCAAGGCATCATAGTCAAAGGGAAAAGGACTGGATTCGGAATCAGAAGAACTAGGCTCAATTACATTCTCTGCTACTTATTAGTTATGTAACCTGGAACAGTCTCTTAACCTGTCTTGGCCTCAGTTTTCTCATCTGTGAAATGAGGAGATTTATAATGTTCTTTCAATCCTGAACCTCTGAGATTCATTTCAGACATTATTATTTTCAATAACTATTTCTAGGTAGATGATTTCCAAATCTAAACATCCATTGCTGTCCATCCTCTTTCCTGAACTCCAAGCTGAAATTAATAACTATCTTTTGGACATTTTGAATTGCGTATCCTCTAGGCATTTTGAATTCAATATATCTAAAATAAAAGTCAATTATTAGCTTTCCCCCTAAATCCTTCCCTCTAAATAGAGGGACACCATCTTGCTCCTAAATATGTAGGTGCCCAACTTTGAAATCATCCTTGATCCTATTTTTACTTTCATGTATCCCCTCTTCTCAAATCTTATTTCTAGATTTACATCTCTCATAATGATGTCAGGGGAGTGAGTGGTGCCATCATAAAGATAAAAGTTCTTTGAAATTGAAACACTCGGGGCGGCTAGGTGGTGTAGTGGATAAAGCACCGGCCCTGGAGTCAGGAGTACCTGGGTTCAAATCCAGTCTCAGACACTTAATAATTACCTAGCCGTGTGGCCTTGGGCAAGCTACTTAACCCCATTTGCCTTGCAAAAAACCTAAAAAAAAAAAAAAAGAAAGTGAAACACTCATGATTTAGCCCTGAATTTGGAAAAACTCAGGATCTTTATTTCATAAGCTTGAAAATTTCACAGAGACAACCTAAACATAGGAAAGAATTTAATTGCAAGCTCATAAACAAAAACTTAAGAGGAAGGGAGGAGGAAATATTAGGGAGCCCAGGAAAGGAAAGAAGGAAAGCTTTTCTCCACATAAATCTGGCTCCTTGGAGCTGAGGCCTGAAGACCTTGTTTAAATACTTTTCCATAGTGGGTTGGGCAAAGGTGGTGCTTGGGGAAATGGTTTAGCACATGACTCCAGGTCTTCTCCAATACATATACAGCCCCCCAAGGAGTAACTAAGAGAAAACTCATTGTCCCTGAGTAATGTTCTATGCTGTAGTCTTTCCTGGCCCAAAGAGCATGACCTTCAAGTCTGTGCCCTGCTTCAATATTCCTCCCATTCTTTCCACTCATATAACCCTAACTTTAGTTGAGACCCTCAGCATTTCTTGCCTGCTCTATTTCAGTAACCTTTTAACTAGTCTCCCTGACTCAAACCTCTCCCCAATACAGATCATTCTCTTCCATTCAGCTGCCAAGGCAATTTGTCTAAAGAGTAAGGCATTCTTATTTTTTGAATCTTATTTAATATTTTATTTTTTCCCAATTAGATGGAGAAACAATTTTAACATTCTTTTTATTTTTCAAATTTTGAGTTCCAAATTCTCTCTCTCTTCCCCCCCCCCCCCATTGATAAGGCAAACAATTTGACAAAAGCTATTCATGCATAGTCATACAAAAACACAATTCCATGTAAGTTATTCTGTGGTAGAAAATAAGCCCCCCCCCCAAGAAGAATAAATAAAGAAAAAATATCCTTGATCTGCATTCAGGAAGTGTAAGTCTTAACATTTTGTTACTTATAAACTCTACTGACTCCAGGATCAAATAAAACCTTTTTTTTGGGGGGGGTACTTCCCAATCTGATCCTGTCTTACCTTTCTAGTTGCTTTTACTCTTTCATTTTAATTCTAGTAACATTCAGTCAACAAACAATCAACAATCATTTATTAAGTGCTTCCTCTTTGCTTAATACTGAGCTAAGTACAACATGGGTCTATTTGTAGTTCCTCAGGGGATCTTCCTTCTCTCATCTCCATAGCCAGGTACAAACTATCTTCTTGGGATCTGGAATGTTCTCCTGATTCAACTCCACCACTTAGGTGATAACTCAAATATCACCCTCTGTAGGAGTCTTTCTTGGTTCTTTCAGTTACTAAATACTTCTGTTCTTAGAGTTCTTTCCATTTTCCATGTGAATCAGTTTTATATCTACTTGGTTATTTGCATGTTATCTCCCCATTAGGGTAAAAACTTCTTGAGGGCAGGGACTATTTCTGTCTTTCTTGCTACCCCTAATAGAATGAACAGAATTCGTGTATTTAATGAGTCCTGATTGACTTGACTTAAAGATGGAGAAACTGAATGCTAGAGAGATGGGAAAGGATATAGAAAAAAATAAAAACTAAGGGCAGTGTGGGATGAAATCCTATTTTTCCCAATGGCATTTCCCAATGGTATTTAGGAAAGTTAATGGTAGACAAGTCCAATGGGATTAGTCTCCATCTTGGTTTCTAGATTCCAGATCTGAAGGAAAACTGTGTTCTATCCTTCCCTTCTTAGACAATTGTTGGTGCTGAATCATTTTTGTTGCATTAAGGCAATTTGCTTTCTAGATGGATAGTGGGAAAAATATCTCACTATCTTGGGAATCAGAGAATTTCTTTGTCTGAAAAAAATGGAGGAATTAGTTCCTAGTTTTTTGGGTTTTTTTTTTTTTTTAGATTTTTGCAAGGCAAATGGGGTTAAGTGGCTTGCCCAAGGCCACACAGATAGGTCATTATTAAGTGTCTGAGCTAGGATTTGAACGCAGGTACTCCTGACTCCAGGGCTGGTGCTTTATCCACTGTGCCACCTAGACACCCTAGTTCCTAGATTTCAAACAAATAGGCAAACCAAAACCAAACCTATTATCTTTAGGCAGAGTAGGGGAATTCTAACAGGTTGAATTTCCAGTGTGGTCCAAGAATGAAATATTGCTATATCCTTTTCTGGGAGACTTTTGCAAAGCACAGTTCTTGGTCTGAAGGAAATATTCATAGGACAGCTTGCTTTCTGCTCCATCACAAACTATGGGGGGAGGGGAGAACTTGCTGCCAGATTTCTCCAATTAGATCTTGAATAGGGAGTCTTATATAGATAATATTTCCATGCATATTCTCAAAGTAAGGTAAGATAGAATTTTGTATTTATTTGTATTGATTTATATAAGATGAATATGCTTTTGAAATTCAGCTTCCCTTACTACACAGTGTTGTTTTCAGAGACAGAAAAAAAGCTTCAGAAAATTCTGAAAAATTCTCTAATGTCCTTAACTAGAAAATCAGTTAAATTTGCACAATATTTTAAATCACAAATTGCTTTTTCCTCATTCATTCTAGCTATGAATTACTTATGCTGTGAATTAAAATTTTTTTGACTCTTCTAGGGATAAAATGAAGACTGAATATTTCTCCATGATAGATACACAGTGGTTAAAAATATTTTATTTTGAAAACTGCCAGTAATTACAGCAGTGAAACTGGTGGTGAATGGAGGCCCAACATCCAAATATCATGTATTTTGGTGACTCTTTCAAGGTCAAATGTGATATAATAGAATGGGAGCTAGATGTCAGACAAGTCACTTGGGTTCTAGTCACAGGTTTGCCTTGACCTCACTGAGTAGTTGAAGGCAAGTCATTTTCTACATCTATTACTTCCCACTTATTCAGCTATTCAAACCATTCAAACTTTAAGTAGTTTCTTAGAAACTCAGCTCAACTGAAACCTTCTATATAGGAGGTTAGTATTCTAGGTTGTAGTACCTTCTATTTTCTCTCTGTGTATTTTCTATGTACCTATTTTTCTACAAGGGGCATCTAAGGGACATCATAGTGCTTTGAGTGGAGTAGGAAGTCCTGAGTTCAAATCTGGTCTCAGATACTTACTAGCTATGTGAGTCTGGGCAGGTCACTTAACTTCTGTTTGCCTCAGTTTCCTCATCTGTAAAATGAGCTGGAGAAGGAAATAGCAAACTATTCCAGTATCTTTGCCAAGAAAATCCCATGGACAGTATTGTTCATAGGCACAAAAAGAGTTGGATATAACTCAATGATTGAACAACAATTTTTCTATGGTTGTAGACTGTAAGATCCTTGAAGGCAGGGACTGCTTTGCTTTTGTCTTTGTCTTCATAGGCAAAATTCCTGGCATGTCATTTCAATCATATATGTGTCTTCATGACCTCATTTTTGAGGTTTTTCTTGGCAGAGATACTGATGTGGTTTGCCATTTTCTTCTCCAGCTCAAAAAACTGAGGTAAACATGTTTTTAAAAATAATTTATTTACTTTTGAATTTTACAATTTTCCCCCTAATCTTGCTTCCCTTCCTCCACCTCCCACAGAAGGCAGTCTGTTAGTCTTTACATTGGTATACATTGGTATACAATGGTATACACTGAATTAAGTTGAATGTGATGGGAAAGAAATCATATCCTTTTTTTTTGTATAGGAGATAGCAAAATTACATAATAAGTTTTTTTTTAAATTAAAAGTAATAGTTTTTGGTCTTTGTTCAAACTCTACAATTCTTTCTCTGGAAACAGAGAAAGAATTATCCATCTCAGATACCCCCCAATTTTTACTGATTGTTGCACTGATGGAATGAGCAAGTCCATTAAGATTGATCATCACCCCCATGTTGCTGTTTAGGGTATACAATGTTCTTCTGGTTCTGCTCATCTTGCTCAGCATCAGTTCATGGAAATTCTTCCAGGCTTCCCTGAATTCCCGTCCCTCCTGGTTTCTAATAGAACAATAGTGTTCCATAATGAACATATACCACAATTTGTTCGGCCATTCCCCAATTGATGGATATTCACTCAGTTTCCAATTCTTTGCCACCACAAGCAGAACTGCTATGAATATTTTTGTACAAGTGATGTTTTTACCCTTTTTCATGATCTCTTCAGGGTATAGACCCAGAAGTAGTATTGCTGAATCAAAGGGTATGCACATTTTTATTGCCCTTTGGGTGTAATTCCAAATTGCTCTCCAGAAAGGTTGGATGAATTCACAGCTCCACCAACAATGTATTAGTGTCTCAGCTTTCCCACATCCAACATTGTTCATTGTCCTTTCTGATCATATTGGCCAGTCTGAGAGATGTGAGGTCGTATGAGGTAAGCATATTTAAGAGACACTTCTTATAAGTGCCTGAGGTCAGATTTGAACTCAGTCTTGGTGCTTTATCCACCGTGTCACCTAACCACCCTTTCCTAGAACAAAGAAAGAACTTAAGGAATGGTTGTCAATTAATGTCTTCTCCTTGGACAGCAGAGACAATTTCTTTCTTCCATGTCCTAGTTTAATGTTCAGTTGCCTTCCTACTCAGTTATCATCTGCCTATAAAGAAACTCTCATTTGGGGGGTGTAGAGAAAATGATCAGGAGACCTGAATTCTAATTCTGGCTCTGCTGCTATTATACTTTGGGCACATGCCATAACTTCTATGGGCCTCACTTTCTGAATATGTTGGAGTAGATGCTTGGTAATCCATTGACTAGTTTGGACATGATGGATAACCTGATAATTCTTTGACAATTGATTGGAGGACTGAAGCTTTGCAGAAACCTGAAGTGCCTTCTGAATCATATGAGTATTAAGGTACAAGTGGGAAAAATGTTGAATCTTAAGAGGGCATGGATTCAAATCCTGATTGCCAGTTACATAAAGCAAGTTAATTTAATTCTCCAGGACTTAGTCTCCTTTCCAATAGATTGAAGGGATTCAACTAGAAGTCTTCTAAAATCTCTCCTACCTATGAATCTGGGGTTCCTAGAATTCATTGACAAGATGATATTGATTTGCTATAGCACCCTAAGCATCTATGATGAATATTGACCTCCCACTGTATGTGAATCACACAGCTGTCTCAATGTCACTATTCATTTCTTGTTAAAGGCTAAATGGATTTTCAGAGTAAGTGTGTGAGCAAAAGCTTTTAACTGTTCCTTTCAGGCCATTATTGGGGTTGTCCATTTGGATTTTATTTGAAGTTGCTATTTTGGTCAAAGTGGGTACCAATTGTGAAAGCCTGTTCTATCCTGTGTGTATGAACTTGATGGCTAAGCAGGGAAGCAAGACAGCATCATAGGAAGGCCACTGAGAGAGGCCAGATTTAAACTCAGATCCTCCTCACTCCAAGCCACAGTGCCATTGGCAGCTAAGCTGCCATCAAAAGGATGTTTTTCTATATTCTAATTTCCTGAGAAGGAAAATAATATCTGAATTCTTTTTTAGTTTTAAATCACAATCCTATTATACTTTACTTTATACCATACTATGTGTGTCAGTGATTCTTAATTTATGGTTGATAAATTTAAGAAAAAAATATATAGCTATATATATTTGATAACTTTAATTCAGTATGATTTCCTTAATGATCTTCTACATTTTATGTTTTTGAAATATTATTGTAAGAAGGGGTCCATACCAGATTGCCTTAGAGGTCCATGGCTCTCAAAAGATTGAGAATCCTATGTTATACAAAAGTTAAGAATTTCTATAATTAATAGACTAACAATTTATAGTAATTGATTGACACCACAAGGTTAGTGATTTTTTTCTTAGTAAAAACTTTATATCTTTTTTTTTGCAAGGCAATGGGGTTAAGTGGTTTGCCCAAGGCCACACAGCTAGGTAATTACTAAGTGTCTGGGGCCAGAGTTGAACTCAGGTATTCCTGACTCCAAGGCCAGTGCTCTATCCACTGAGGAACCTAGCTGCCCCTTTTTATCTTTCCTAATATTTCACACAATTCTCTACTTTTGGTAGATACTTAACAAATATTTGTCTAGTTAAAATGAATCTCTGGTACCTGTATGTGGGCACCTAATAAATATATGTTGATGCTGAGTTAAGGAAAGGAGACCTAGGTTCTGGTCCTGGTCCTGACTCTAATTTTTGTGATATTTTTAATGAGATAATTGATTTTCTGAGATTCAATTTCCCTCATATATAACACAGAGATCATTTTTACTGCCCTGCCTAGATGACAGCATTGTTGTAGAGGAACAAAAGCATTTTGAGAAGTATAACAGTGATATCTTGACAAACTGAAGAAAAAATTATGTTGAAGTATACCATAGTGAGCACCACATGATACTGAAAAATTTGAAACAGTATATTTAACAAGAAATGACTTGTTACTCATGCAGAAGTCATTCCTGAATCAACTATCTATATGCAATCACAGTATGCGAGAGCAAAGATGAATTTAATATAGAACTAGAAAAAAAGATATGCATGCCTGGAAGGGCAAGAAATGAACAGTGTCTTATCTGACCCATTTAAATAAGTCACTGATAAAATAAAGTAGGAAATAGATAGAAGAAAGTATATCAACACTAGTCATGATAAATCTGTACAGAAGTTCAATGAATCTAAATCAGTTGTCTTAATGAGGAGACCAAGAGTTTAGAACCTGTCTTATTCATAAACACTTGGCAGAGAGTAATTGAAATGAAAGGTAATATCAGTTTAAAATGTAAATTATTTTGTAAAATCTTACAGAGAAGAGTTGTGGAAATTATGGGCAGCTTCACCTTATAAAATAGTGAAAAACATTGAAAGGACAGAGCAAGTTTAAAGAAAGCTTGTTGAGAAACTCAACTGAATGGCAAGGTGTTATAGTGAATAGACATAGAATGAGGAAGTCCTGGGCCTGAATCTCTCCTACCCACAGACCTCTCTACTAACATTTACTGATTATGTGTGACCTTTTTACATCTCAGTTTCCTGAATCGCAAAATGAGGGGTCTAAACTTCTACTGTTGGTCTTCAATTATTTTCAGCCATGTCTGACTCTTTTTGATCACATTTGGAATTTTCTTCTTCTTCTTCTTCTTCTTCTTCTTCTTCTTCTTCTTCTTCTTCTCCTTCTTCTTCTTCTTCTTCTCCTTCTTGTTTTTGCAAGGCAATGTAGTTAAAGTGACTTACCCAAGGCCACACAGCTAGGCAATTAGTAAGTGTCTGAGGCCGGATTTGAACTCAGGTACTCCTGACTCCAGGGCCCGTGCTCTTTCCACTGTGACACCTAGCCGCTCCCCCCACCCCAATTTGGGATTTTCTTAACAAAGATACTGTAGTAGTTTTCTATTTCCTTCTCCAACTAATTTGACAGATGAGTAAAATGAGACAAATGGGGCAAGTGACTTGACCAGAGTCATATAGTTATAAAGTTGACTGAGACCACATTTGAAGCCATGTGTCTCCTCATTCTAGGCCTGTTACTCTACTGTACCACCTAGCTGTCTAAACCAGATAGTCTCTAAGTTCTCTCTTCTAGTTCTAAATCTATGACCCTAATTAAAATCACGGAAGAAACTTGGATGGCCATGAACAAAAAAAAGATGAAAAAAAATCTTGGAAGATATTTATAGCAAATTCTTTACATCATCAAAGCAGTGGAAGTGATATATTTGTCACTTTGTTGACATCACATTCCTTGATTCTTTAGGAAATGGGATTATCAGTGAAGAAAACAAAGACAGGAAAGGTGATTGGACTAGACCAGTTGTATACTGCAGACGTCTGTACTGTGATGAAACAATTTGGGAGATATTCAAGGATCTATTTTTCAAGATATCTTAAAAGAAGGGGAAGCTATAAAAATGTGGGAGAAAAACCTTCATATTAATTTATTACCTTCCACCTCAAATAATTAAGAAAACAACAGTTGCTATTACATCCATAATTTTCTATGTATGAATACCGTATTTGTACATTAAGGGCATCCTTAATCAGGGAACTGGGAGGGAATAGGCAATCTTCCTCAATTGATATTTGGATTCATTATTGCACAACTGAGTGAAAATTGTCCAGAATACACATTTCCTCTATGCTTATTTGTTATTGTTGCCTAGAATGTATCCTGGTGCCTTTGTTCATCTTTTTATCTCTACAGAGATTCTAAGGAAGGACTCAAGAAATGAGTCATGGAGGGAGACAAAAGACTAACACTGAGACCTATTTAAAATGAGTTTATTCATAATATTTCTGCAAGAGGGTAGATAAAATAGATAAACTATCCCAGAGGTATCAACAAGCTTCTTTCTCTCAAGGAGCTATGTGACAAAGTCAAGAGAGTCATTACTGATACTTACTTGCTTTCTTTCTTTCCCTTCTTCCTTTTTATTCCTCTGTGAAGATAAAAGTACCTAGGAATAATTGGGGACCAAATGGAGAGGTTCAATGTGACCAGCTCTTTCTTGAAGAAGCTGAGATCTACATGATGGTTACCATGACTTCCAAGTGCCTTAGGTAGATAAGACAGACAATTCAATGTCTTTGTTTCCAATTTTTTTTTGTTGTTCATGAGCCTGAAGTGGTGAATAGTTGCTCCTCTCTTGTTCTTTCCCTCCCAAACCTCAGATATATATGTGCATGTGTGTGTGTGTGTGTGTGTGTGTGTGTGTGTGTGTGTTTGAAATTTTTCCATATCTTTATCAGAAGATCTGCAACTGAACTGGGAGGAGGACAAGAGATGGTTGGTAAAATCTTTCTCCACTCAGTAGTTTTTGCTGGAGATCCTTTTTCACTTTTATCCTGAGTATAATAAAACAGTGAGCTATATGCCCACCAAAGGTGTTTACCACCATCATGGAGGAGGCATAGAGGAGGAGAGTTCAAGTCAAGGGGATCGCTATAGTCAATGAGTTTTTTGAAGATAATATTGCATAAATGGCATCAAGTCCCAGAATATTATAGCACTTCTTAAATAAGATCTAAGATCTTGCAAAACCCAAATTGGTAAAGAGTGCTCATTGTCCCTTCTAAAGCATCTCATTGGGTTACAGACCTCCAAAGTTTTTCCATTAGTACATGTGTACATTCATGTATGTCTGCAAACATATATATAAATACATATATATATATATATTGTATTTGTTTATGTGCATGAATTCAATTCACATTTGTATATATGAGTATATCTGTGTATACTGGGGAAGGGAAAGGTGCCAATTACTATGCTAGCCACTTTACAAATATTATCTTACTTGATCCTCCCAACATTCCTGAGAAGTAGGTATCTATTTTGCAGAGGAGGAAACATCAGCAAACAGAAGTTAAGTGACTTGCCCAGGGTCACAGAGCTAATAAATGTTTGAGGTCAGATTGTTATAGATGATTAATTACCTAGGCTTGTAATTAAAGAGGAGAAGAATGAGTCAAATTGCTTTTAAGAAACTGCAAAAGACTTTGAATGACCTTAAACTTTTTCTTGAGACAAAGGGCCAGCTTTTTAGCATCACTATTCTTCCTGTGATACTGCATGGTTGCCAAATCTTAATTTCTTAAGAATTGAAATAAATCCAAATGAAGGGGCAAGAAGCACACTGGGTGTCATATTACAAACAAGAAATTACACATAAAAATTAAAAACTTGAGACAGCTGGTGATTCAGTGGATAAAATTGTGGCCTGGAGTCAGGAAGACTGGAGTTCAAATCCAGCTTTAGATACTTCTTAGATGTGTGACCCTGGGAAAGTCATTCAACTTCTGCTTGATCAAATGGATTCACTGGAGAAGGAAATGGCAAACTACTCTAGTATCATTGCTAAGAAAACCCAAATGGAGTAATGAAGGGACAAACACAAATGAAATGACCTAATAACAACAAATGCATCAATCAGAGGCTTAAAGTCTACCACAAATGAAAAGTCCTACCTGAGAAAAAGATGACCCAATGATACAAGAGGGAAGAATAGCCAATGGAAAGTCCATTGGTGTCCTTGAGGCTTGAATAGAATAGGAGGAAAGATCCCAGGATATTAGATGGGTTCCCAGACCAAACTTTTAGGAGCTGCACAAAATGGGTTGGATTGGGTTGAATGTAATTCACCTTGTCAGAGGGAATATTCACATGGATGAGATCATAGATCTATTAAATAATTGAAGAGTTACATGAAAAGCAGGCTGTAACATGCTCAACAAATTGAATTTATGCTTGAAAAGTCAGGTAATCAAATAGACCCTGGCCTTATAAAATTCAGAAATTGATAATAGAGACAACTGGATCTGATTATCGAGAAGGGTGAGATGGGGAAAAGTTGGCTTGGAACCAATGCCAGGCAACCTTCAAAAATAATTAGATCAATATCTCTGATATTGTTTTCTGTGCTACCTTCTCTAGCCAGTCACTCATCTAACAACATATAAGGGATATAAACTTATGAATACTTCCTCAGGAACCAGAAAACTTCATTTAAGTTGTATAGCCCTGAGAAGACCAGAAGATGAGCATTATCTAGATCAGCTTTGTTCAACCTAGGAGCCCCAGGATGTCTGGGTGCTGGTGAGTTATTTCATAAGATCCATCTCATTGAGTGACTGAGTAGAAATAATAATCTTAGCATGTATTTATATAATGCTTTAAAGTTTATTTTATATTATTATAAAATTTTATTTCATTTGATCTTTCCTCCAACTGTATGTGGCAGAAATAATTATTATCTTCACTTTACAAATATGAAAACTGAAGTTGAGAGAGGGAAAAGAATGTACCAGGGTCTCATAGAGAGTAAATGGATAAGGCATGATTTGAACTTAGCTTGTCCTAACTTCAAGTCTAGCTTTTTATCTATTGTACCATCTAGATATTTCAAATAATTGAACTTATTTTTATAGAATGAATAAATAATATTCTATGTATATATACATACAATTATTTTTTTCACATGTATAACTAGCTGGTATCATAATGCACAGAGTGTTGAGTCTGGAGACAGAAAAACTCATCTTCCTGAATTCCAAATCTAAACTCAGACACTTTGTAGCTGTGTGACCCTGGGCAAATCCCCTAATACTGGTGCCTCAGTTTTCTTATATGTAAAATGAACAAGGGAAGAAAATGTCAGACCTCTATAACATCTTTGCCAAGAAAACTCCAAATGGGGTCATGAAGAGTCAGGCATGACTGAAATGCCTGAACAATACCTTTTCAAATGTATGTAGATGCAGAGTAATTTAAGAAAAATATTATTTTTACTCTAAGAACATTTCTAAATTTAAAGTAGCTTTTGACTATTATTTATTCCCCCCCAAAAGAAGCAGACAGCATAATGGGTAATATGTTAGACTTTGAGTTGAGAAGATGTTGATTCAAATTATCCCACTGTACTAATGGGTGACCCTGAACCAGTCACTTGACTATCTGAACCTCAAGTATTTTTTTAAAACGTTAAGTTGCAATCATTGATCTTGTTGTTTCAATGAACAGATATTAATTATACAAATCCTATCACATAGTCAACTGAGAATTTTTTATCCTTAGAAAAGTTGTTCTCATACTTGAAAGAGAGTCAGTCTCAATAGCATGGATAGAGGCAGAACCAGGAAAATTCTGGAACAATGGTGACTAGATTTAATCACCTGCCATCTTTCTTTAGGCCAGGGGAGGAAAACTTTCAGGCTTGGGGTTATACCAAGGCAACCACAAATGGGACTTGAAATTCAACAAATCTGTTAACTTTCTAGGATGAATTAATGAAATGTTTGACCAAATATAGACCAAGAGGATGTTATGAATATCCAAATGACCCTTGTCAGAAAAAAAGGTTCCCCAACCCTGCTCTGGGCAATCCTCAAAAGAACTAAGCTTCAGAGAAGATTGGTGGATGGCATTTCCTTATCTAGGACTTCCCTATCCCATATGTGAAAAGACCAAGAGCTATTGACATTTTATGGTCCTGCCTCTTCTCTGAATAGGACAAAGCAAAAAAAAAAATGACATCCCCTGTTTTCTTTTGGCTTAAAGAGAAGCAAGAGGCAGTGTGGTCTAATGGTTAGAGATCTGCTTTCATTGTCAGGAAGCTTCAATACTAGTAGTTACATATTGGTTATGTCATTTGGGAAAATCACTTCATCTCTCAGGTCTCAGGAAACTCCCTATAAGACTATAAATTTCAGAGCAGTTGCTGATATTATTATATTATTATTATTTTGGTGGGTGCCCTCACCAAGGGGTACTACTTTCGATGAAATGAAAAGTCTGGGGAATCAACAACTACAACAAAACACACAACAATTCCCTTCAAAAACTAGTGGCTTTTCTATTGAACACCAATTTGTAATTCTTGAACATCGGCATTATAATGAGTTAACATCAAAGAAACATGTAGCTGAGATGACCCATGACTAGGGTTTTTGTGGGGCTCAAATAATTTATATAAAGTACCTTTCCAACCTTGAACACTAGAGAAATGCACTTTCTCTAAGGTTCTTCCCAGGGCTGAAATTCTGTGTCAGTAAGATAGAAGTTCGGAAATATATATTAATCTCACCCCCCCAATACACACTTTTGGAATAGGCACATAGCTTCTACCAAGGGTTTCTCTAAGGGCCATATTATGGAGGAAAATGTTTCCAGGAACCATGTCCATTTTGGTTGGTCTGGCATTTGCAGCAAATTATCCTATTCAGGATCATTCACTCTTCTTCCTATGAGTATTGTAGGCTTGAGTTCACACTGCCCATTGATAAGTCAGGAACAATGTTATCACAACAGAGCAGGCACTTTGGAAAAGGAGTCATTGGTCCATTGGGCACAGATCCTACGTAGTTTACTGGGTGGAGAAGCTTCCAGGGTTCCTGGCTTTGGTGCCTGAAAGGGCAGATTTTGGCTAAGATTGAATTCTCTCCAAAGCAGGAATACCCTCTATGATGGAGAGAACCGATTAGGAAGGCTATCCTTAGAACTCATCTCCCCTAGAAACCTTTCTTGAATTATCCTGTCCCACAGTGATCTTGTATGATGATTACGGTGTTGGTCCTATTGCTTCCCAGGGAAATGTTCACAATTCCTGACATTCGAAGCCTACTTCAATTTGGGACACTTCTTTCTTTCTAAACATCTTTCATGCCACTTGCCCTCCATGAGTTCTCTTTGCCCTCTAAAAAATGAGCAATGCTGTCTTATCCAGGTTACCTTGGTTTAAGGTGTTTCTTATGTTTAGAATGTACTCTTTCCCCATCTACTCCCATTGAATTCCTCCCTCTCCATTAAAAGGGGAAAGGAACGAGGTGGCTAGGTTGCTCAGTGGATAGAGCACCGGCCCTGAAGTCAGGAGTACCTGAGTTCAAATCTGACCTCAGAAACTTAATAATTACCTAGCTGTATGGCCTTGGGCAAGTCACTTAACCCCATTGCCTTTCAAAAGAAAGAGAAGGGAAGATTGGATAAGATGAGACAACTAAGTGACATACTGGACAAGAAGGTGAAGAAAACCTGAATTTAAATCCTACCTGAGAGCCTTTCTGGCTTTAAAAAGCTAACCTTGGGCAAGTCACCTAAATCTTAACTTCTATTTCCTCACCTGTAAACTGGTGATAGTAGTAAGATCTCTGTCCTAGAGTTACTGTGAGGATAGAGTCAGATAATGTATATAAAGTATCTCGTTAACCTTGAGCACAAGAGAAAAGTACACTTTCTCTAAATTTATTTCTCTGTTGTCTCTTATAAGAATCTTCTCTCTCAAACTTTGTCGACATCAATAAGTCCTTTGAACTGCAAGTAGTTAAACACATATTTGTGTCCAAAGTACAGTGATAAGCCCTGAACATTGCTTCATTCTCTTCCAACACCCTTATACTATGAGGTTGTGTAGTCTAGAACCAATAAGGAAATATTGAACTTCAGTGTGATTCAATTCAACCTTGTTAAGCAGCTATTTTGAGGAGAGGTATAGGGAGCACTCAGGGAGGACTAGCACCTCCGGTGTGAGGGCTTGTCAAACCCTTTACAAGGCTGTTCATTTACCTTTGGGGTCTATTTTTCACCCAACCCTCAGGTGTGGCTCCAAGAAGCTGTAGCTTGCTAAGCCCCTGTATCTCATCAGAACTATCAGTAAGGTTGGGGATGTCTATGTCTTCTTATGAGAATACTTTACCCAGTAGAATGGGTAGATGAAAACAATTTGTTCCAATGGCTATGGAAGTGACTAAAGCTGGCACAGTATAATTATTTTGTTCAGGTATCAAAGATGCAGAGGTCTCCTCCTATATCCAGGACTATCACCAGTTATCTGGAATTTTGTCCTGTTGTGAGCCTTTTTTTAACTCTGGAAGTGAGAATGTGACTGCCATCTTTGTGCAATTCTGTGTCACTTGAATTCAATTTATGCACAAGTCAAGACATCACTTTTGATGTCATTGGTTCTCTTGGAAAAAGAAGAATGAACAATAACATTTATACAGAGCCTCTGTTTTGATGCCTAGCTTTGCTGCTTATTAAGTGTGTAGAAGAAATTGTGTTAAGGAAATCATGGTAGCATAAATCTAGAGGAGGAAGAGAACTTTGAGCTCATTGGTCCAACTTCATTTTACATTTCTGTAAACTGAGACCCATAGAGCTTAAATTACTTTCCTAAGGTCACACAGGTGGCAGACAGTATCCAAATTAAGGTCTGCTGACTTCCAAATTCTTTCCACCAAAACCAATTCTCCCCCAGGAGAAGGTCTCCCCACTTGGGAACTTAGTCTTCCCCTTTGTAAAATGAAAACATTAAATTCGATAGCTTCTTAGATCCCTTCCAGCTTTAACTATCCATGGCCCTATTAATCAATGAGTATTTCTACTGGGGCATAAGAAAGAATTTTTTCTTGGTGGGGGGGGAGCATGGTAGACTGGGAAAAGTACCAGACTTGGAGGGAAGAGAGACCTGGGATCAGATTCTACTACTAATATTTATTACGTTGGTTAGAGATTAAGATACTTGCTTGGGTCACACAGTTAGAAAGAATCTAAGACTTGATTTACAAACAGGTCTTCCTGACTCCAAGTCTAGTATTCTATCCACTGCCCTATGTAGTTGTGTAATTAACTCCTAGAGGTGGATTTGAATGTAGATTCTCTGATTCTAGAGTTGATGTGTTCTTCACCATGACACCCATTCTCCTTGGAGTTGGGAGACATCAGTTTCTATCCCAATTTTGGCGCCAACTGGATAGATGGGCAGGGAAAAGTGACAACCTCTAGGAGCCTCCATTTCTTCATCTGCAAAATGCATATGAGACTGAGAGACTGATTATTTATACACACACACACACACACACACACACACACACACACACATATATATATATATATATATATATATGTATATTTATGGTTTGTGCCCCCCAGCCTGTAAACCTTAAAACACACAAATAAAAACTTGTATTATTGAATTCTAACATGCAGTATATGTTTAAATGTTGTTGATAACTAATTGAGTCAGTCCATTTAACTGGATTTGATATTGTGCAGGGCAAGAATGCATTTATTCTAGATTTTTCTAAAGGTATATTGAGAGAGAGAGAGAGAGAGAGAGAGAGAGAGAGAGAGAGAGAGAGAGAGAGAGAGAGAGAGAGAAGCAAGGAAGAAAAGTGAGATATCTGCTTTAAAGAGTTTTTCCCCCTCCATTAATTGTGACTATTTCACTATTGGGACATATATGGAACAAAAGAATATGAGAAGTCTTGAAATCACAGCATCTCAGAGCTATAAGGGACCTCAAAGACCCTCCTGGTGAATGAATGTCCCCTTAAAAAGAAAATCCTCTGGTCCATATGTGAGATCATAGAGATTTTTCTTAAAGATAAGCAGCACTGGAGAGCTCACCATCTAATAATGCATCCCATTTCAATTTTGCATAGGACTAATAGTAAGTTAACTAGATGATATAATTTGAATAGAGTACCAGTCCTGGACTCCAGAATTCAAATCTGGCCTTAGACATTTACTATCTTTATGACCCTGGGCAAGTCACTTCACCCTATTTTTCTCAGTTTCCTCATCTATAAAATGAGCTGAAAAAGAAATGGTGAATCTGTTCTTCGTGAAGAAAAGCTCAAATGGGATCAGGCACAATTGAAATGACTAAATAAGGGATAGGCAGTTTTTCCTTACATTTCTTTCACACAATGTTCCATACTCAGAGTCTAAGTAGAATAAGCCTGTTTGCTCTTCTACATGATTTCTTTTTAAATGCCTAAAGATCACTCCTAAATCTCTTCTCTAAGATAAATGTCCTCAAATCCTTAATGCGATTTTCCTGTAGCTTTAACTTGAAATCCTGATAATAATGTTTATTCTTAATTTTGAAGAAGACCATGATATCAGGGAGATTATACCATGACAAGTATGTGAATTGGATTTGAAGTGACGGGGATGCTGTGCTAAGTCACCAACCTCACTTTCTCCTCTGGAGCCAGCCATCTGGTCCAGTGGCCAGATATGAATCAGGAAGACTGGAGGTGGCCTGGGTGAGGGGCAATCAGAACCAAGGTCACACAGCTAGTATGAGGCCAGTGTCTGAGGCCAGATTCGAAATCCCATCCTCCTGAATCCAAAGCCAGTGCTCTATCCACTGTACCATCTAGCTGCCCTTGTAATTCTCTTCTGAATGCTCTGGTTTTTTTCCTAAAATGGGACAACCATAACTATAACTAATCCAGATATAGTATGACTAGAGTAGAGTGCCTTGGACACCTCCCAATTCTTGTACATTATTTCTCTGTGGATTCATATCAAACCTCTACTAACCCCTGGAACTTTTTGAGTGAGCAGTTGTTTGTCCATACCTCCTTCAACTTGTGTGAATACATTTTTGACCCCATGTTGTATCTGACTTATATGCACAAGAAACTTCATATTGTTCATTTTGCTCTGATTTTCTAGATTGTCAAGTTCTTTTTGCAACTCAAATCTGTCATCCCAGATTTGTGTCCTCTACACCATTACTTAAGCCAATAATAACATTGTGGAGAATAAAGGGTCTTATTTATTGGTTTTCTCTCTGTGCTCCCTTAAACACCAAACTGGTCTTGTAAGCAAAGCTTCTGAGTCTCAAAGAGACATTCATAAGGGGTGGAAGAAATAAATCTGTTTGTCTTACATTTATGATATATGACACTGGATAAGCCCCAGAGACATGTTTAATACCTCTGAGTTCCCTTTATAAGAGAGTGGAGCCTTTTAGATGAAACACAATAAAACTTTTTCATTTTTAAAAAAAATGTTACCTGATATTCACTGAACTGAAACAGTAACCAGAAATACAATACAATTTACTTTACTCATAGCTTAGGGATTCCAGAAGCTTTGTTGCATCTTAACATCCCCAAAGGATAATGGAAAGAGACTCTAAATCTCATCTCTTTTCTCATAATATAATTTGGCTTACACTATTCTTTGGGATACTTATAGGATATTAAATTATTTTCAAAATTCTGGTCTTGTGTGTGTCTGCTAATAGCATTTTAAAAGACCATTAATCATCAAAAAGGACTGATGAACTTGGGTTTATAATGATTTAGAGATCCAGAAAATGTGGAAACTGGAAGGGACCTTGGAAATCTAGTGCCTGTCTCTTGCTTTACAAATGAAGACACTGAAACTCAACAAATCAAACTGATCTCCATGGCTATTCTTGGCAGAACCAGTATAAGAACTCAGGTCTCCTAAGTCCTAGGTCAATGTACTTCCCTCTACCCTATATGTGCATTAATTTACAGTGATGTTGCATCATCAATTTTGGAAGAATTTGTAGTCAGGAGACAGAAACTCAAATCCCAACTCTGATATTCAGTAACTGTGAGATCATGAACAAGTCACTTTCCCTTTTTCCTCAGATTCAGTTTCCTCATGTGGAAACTGGGCATCATTAGCTTACATCACGTACGTCGCGAACCTCATAGAGTTGTTGTGAGGAAAGTACATTGTAAACATAACACACCATGGAAATGAGATTATTATTGGTCATGGTTGCAGGAGGAGAGAATTGGTACTCCTACCTTCAGTGCTCAGTTCTTCAAATGTCTGCAACTAGAGGAAAACACTAGCTTAAAACCTGTAGTAGTAGAATTCTTCTTCAGAGATTTATAGTTACTCTCATGAAATGTTTGCTTTCCATCCAATCTAAATCAGCTTAGGACAAATGCAAACAGGCAGTCATGGGAATTTTTACAAACCCAAAGTGAATTATTTTTTAATAGACACTTAACACAGTTTGTCCAACTTATGTATTTCTGTGATAGATATCATAGACATTGAACTGAGGTCAGAAGGATAAAACAAGAGGAAAATGTTAAGGCACTTTGGTGAACCCCAAGTTTCTTCCAACAGGAAAGTAAAGGTCCATCATTTCAATTTTTCTAGTATTGCTATATGGCAACTAGAATTAGAAAGTCATTGCCTTGGAAGAATTATGGATGAATTACACGTGAATTATGGGTCACATACAGAGGTGATGGAAGGGTCCATGGTGAGTGTGAGCAATTGATAGTATATGACCCATGAGGATCACTAGAGAATAAGAATAAAGGATTCCATCAAAGAATTATTTGACAGAAAGAGAGATAGATGTGTTATGTCTTCAATGGCATCTGGAGGAGTTGGGAGAAATGAAGGAATTCTAATGTAGATTTTCTATAGTAAAGTTTTGGAAGAACATGAATGAGAGCTGCGCAAGAGTTGCATTGAGGGGGCTGCTAGGTGGCCCAGTGGATAGAGCACCGACCCTGGAGTCAGGCGGACCTGGGTTCAATTCTGGTTTCAGACACTTAATAATTACCTCACTGTGTGGCCTTGGGCAAGCCACTTAACCCCATTTGCCTTGCAAAAAAAGAGGTGCTTTGATAAGTTGCCTTTTATGTTATTAGAGAGACTATCCAAAGGGGTGAGATCATGAATTCATTTTAATATCCAAGAGTGATCATTTTCTTTTTTTAAATTAATTTTTATTAAAGATATTATTTGAGTTTTACAGTCCCCCCCCCATCTTACTTCCCTCCCCCCTCCCCCCACAGAAAGCACTCTGTTAGTCTTTACTTTCTTTCCATGTTGTACCTTGATGCAAATTGGGTGTGATGAGCGAGAAATCATATCCTTAAAGAAGAGATGAGAAGTCTAAGAGGTAACAAGATCAGACAATAAGATATCTGTTTTGTTCTAAATTAAAGGGAATAGTCCTTGAACTTTGTTCAAACTCCACAGCTCCTTATCTGGATACGGCTGGCACTCTCCTCTGCAGACAGCCCCAAATTGTTGCCGATTGTTGCACTGATGGAATGAGCGAGTCCTTAAAGGTTGAACATCACCCCCATGTAGCTGTTAGGGTGTACAGTGTTTTTCTGGTTCTGCTCATCTCACTCAGCATCAGCTCATGCAAATTCTTCCAGGCTTCCCTGAAATCCTGTCCCTCCTGGTTTCTAATAGAACAACAGTGTTCCATGACATACATATACTAGAGTTTGCTAAGCCATTCCCCAATTGAAGGACATTTACTTGATTTCCAAATCTTTGCCACCACAAACAGGGCTGCTATAAATATTTTTGTACAAGTAATGTTTTTACCCTTTTTCATCATCTCTTCAGGGTATAGACCCAGTAGTGGTATTGCTGGGTCAAAGGGTATGCACATTTTTATTGCCCTTTGGGCCTAGTTCCAAATAGCTCTCCAGAAAGGTTGGATGAGTTCACAGCTCCACCAGCAGTGTAATAGTGTCCCAGATTTCCCACAACCCTTCCAGCAATGATCATTATCCTTCCTGGTCATATTGGCCAGTCTGAGAGGTATGAGGTGGTACCTCAGAGAAGCTTTAATTTGCATTTCTCTAATAATTAATGATTTAGAGCATTTTTTCATATGGCTATGGATTGCTTTGATCTCCTCATCTGTAAATTGCCTTTGCATATCCTTTGACCATTTGTTAACTGGGGAATGGCTTTTTGTTTTAAAAATATGACTCAGTTCTCTGTATATTTTAGAAATGAGTCCTTTGTCAGAATCATTAGTTGTAAAGATTGTTTAAGAGTGATCATTTTCACAAACTCTCTAGCAATCTATAAATGTGGAAATGTTTCTAAAGAGACACAATGATGCTAAGTCACTGGCAAGTAGACTGAGAAAGCATTAGATAACCTGTAAGGTTCATTCCAATTTGGAAAGTCTATAATTTTATGAATTTCTGAATCATAAACCATCTTTTAAATGTTCAAGGGTGAATTAAATAGTAGGCCACTAGATAAAGCATTCTCATCAAGCATGGAGTCTATATGTCTTTCCAGTTTTTGTATATATTGATAGGAAATTGTCATCATGGTCTGTTGGTATTCCTATAACTTAGAGAATCTATCTTTTGAACTTATGAATGTACAGTGACCCAATCCTGACCTTCCAGATTGCCTAAATCTTCCTTGTTCCTAGAAACCATTTCAATCCTGCTTTTACTCAGACTTGGGGAACCTGATTCAATTCTCTCTTTGGTTTGCTGTATCCTGCCCCAGAGTAAAAACTCTGGCTCTCTCCAAAGTATGGTTTATGGCTTATGACTAAGTTTTCCTAGAAAGAGTTAAAAAATTTCCCTTCTCCAAAATTACTCAGTGTACAATATATGCATTGGTCATTGGACAAAATTTGTTTCACCCATCACAAAAATGTATAGGACATAGAGGACTCATAAGTGTACATAAACAAATAGCAGAAACAGGAATCTTATCTGATTCCCACAGATGGTACAGACCATTGTGGGACTCATAACTACATATTTCCCATTCATCTTAGATTTGCACTGTCTGATTAACTCACAGAAATAATAACAGGGTCAGTAAGACCCAGATGGCAAACTTCAGATTATTTTTTGGTCCTCGTCTGAGTATTCCCCTAATTGCTAGTGCTTTCCCTCCCAAATTCCCTTGTAATTAATTACCAGGTCATGGCTGGAACATAACCAGCATATATTCAGGCCATAACCTTGCAAGCTTGGGATTCCAACCCAAATAGCAAGAGTCTGGGACCTGAACCCAGTGCTAAGTAGAGTAAATCCAAAAATTTCAATAAATTTTCACCAACATATTCACTCTATATAATTTCCATATTATGTTTGTAATTTTTTTATTCATTTTACCTTTAAGGTATATGTCATCTATCTATCTATCTTCCTTTCTCTCTCTCTCTTTCTCTCTCTCTCATAACATAGCTATATTGCCATTTATCAAATAAATTAATGTTTATAAAGGCCTTTCCCAGGGTATAGTGAATAGAACTTTGGAGCCAGGAAGATCAGGGCTCAAGTCCAAACATCTGATGCAGATTGTCTTTATGACCCAGGACAAGATAATTTAATCATTTTGAATTCTAGGCAAAACTCTGAGACTATAAGTTGTAGAGAAGGTTCTCCTGGCCTGCATTAGTAAGTGGAATTTCTTCTTCATGAAATTGTCTTCACCAGTGAAATCACAGATCTTATTCCTGTTTCTATCTAACAGATGAAGAAACTGAGGCTCAAGCAGTTAGCCAATTAACTTTTATTAAGCAACTACCTTGTGTTAGGTTCTATAGACTCAGAGAAGGGCCATGACTTTCCCATGGTCTCAGATTGAGCACAGACTTTTCCATGATCCCAGAGTTATGATTCAAATTCTGTTTTCCTAATTCCAGGTTCTATGAATCATATCTATCAGTTTCTCAAATTCAAAGACAATGACAATGTCCTTTGTTTTTTAAAAGAAATGACTAATTTTTAAGATGACTGGTCATATTCTAATCCTTTAGCAGCCGATTTTTGTCAGTTCATTTATGCAAATTTTGATAATTCTAATTAACATTCAAGTTCAAAAGAAAGATAAAATGGGAGCATTATAACTATTATCTGAATGTTTTCCAGTCATGACATTTGGAATGCTGAACAAAGTAATATATCTTTTAAAAATTCAATAAGCTGACTTTGCTTGATTGTCTGTAATCTAAATGGAGATTGAAAACAGTGTATTTATTCCCAGTGGTTCCCAAGACATTGTCACCTACTTCAATTTAAATTTAGTAGAGATGTAATGAAGTAGGTGCATTGCTATGAACTCTGATTTCTTGTAATTAATCGTGAAGCCGCCTTGCCTTTTGTTAAAAAGAATCATAGAACCATAGATCATAAGAGATAGAAGGTTTTGTAGGAATGTATTATTCACACTTTCATTTTAGCAATGGGAAATGTCAGACCCAGAGACAGGAGTTAACTTCTTTAAAGTTCATAAAATTTCTAAGTCTGCCTCCTTTGTAATAGTTTCCATAATATCCTTTGTAAATAAGTTAATGATAAATGGAGTATGTGGGATTCCTATTGGTCAAATTTATCCTGTAGACCCCTTAAGCAGTAAAAGTCATAAATAATTTAGGTTTCCTAGCAAAAGTTTATCAGTGAGGGGGCAGCTAGGTGGTGCAGTCGATAGATCACTGGCCCTGGAGTCAGGAGGACCTGAGTTCAAATCCAGCCTCAAACACTTAATGATTGCCTAGCTGTGTGACCCTGGGCAAGTCACTTAACCCCATTGCCTTAAATAAATAAAAAAAGTTTATCTGTGAAAGTAATAATAATAATAATAATAATGATAATAATGATAATAATAATAATAATAATAATAATAATAATAATAATAAATATGGAGTCCCTTCAATGAAATCCATGAATAATGTAAATCAAGATTAAAATAAGCCAATAGAAAGCCTAATAACCAGGTCATGGCTGGAACATAACCAGCATATATTCAGGCCATAACCTTGCAAGCTTGGGATTCCAACCCAAATAGCAGGAGTCTGGGACCTGAACCCAGTGCTAAGTAGAGTAAATCCAAAAATTTCAATAAATTTTCACCAACATATTCTCTCTATATAATTTCCACAATTACCACAGGGGTTTTGGGGGGTTTGGGTGAGAATCAATATGTTGCTGTATGTCAGCTGCCCCAATGTGAGCATCTTACTTTGATCATTAAACTATTTATATAATCAATCTGGAGCTCCCTGGCCTCTTTCATCAATATCATGTTGGACTTCTTGTTTGGGGGAGACTTAAGTCCCTACTACAGGAATTATTTGGGCAAGACAGAGTTTAACCAAACTTTATATTCTGTCATTTGTGTTGATTTCAGACTGTAACCTTGAATTGATCTAGGGATAGAGAAAAATTAAGTAAAGATAGATGAAACAATCTTATCTCATTCTTATCTTGACCACAGAGGTTCCATGATAGTTTTTTTTCCTTCTTTTTTATTTTAGGGGCAGTTAGGTGGTGCAGTGGATAGAAAACTGAAGTCAGGAAGAACTGAGCTCAAATATGAGCCCAGACATTCACTTGATGTGTGATCTTGGGCATGTCACTTAACTTTATTTCCCTCAGTTTCCTCATCTGTAAAATGAGCTGCAGAAGGAAACAAGAAATCATTTCAATATTTTTGCCAAGAAAACTCCAAATGGGGTCATAAAGTTCCTTATACAAATAATTATCTAGTGGTACATTTTCTCAACTGACTTCTTTAAAGCAAATAGATTATAGAAGTTGTATTAATATGGTTAGTTTTTGTAATTTGCCAAAGTAATTGTACCATCTTGGAAGACAGTATGCAGGTTTTGAAGGCAGAGAGATATGAATTCGAATCTCATCTCTGATACTAAGCAATTGAGAGTCTAAGTAAATCATTTAATATTTATGAGCATGAAATTTCTCATCTATGAAATGGAGAATTCCAACTTTTAAAGTATCCAACTCACAAGTCTTTTTAAGGATCAACTGAGATTCTTTTAGAAAAGCATTTTGCCAATTTTAAAGTAGTTATTTTTATTAGATTGTAGTATTATTTAATTGATATTTCCTTCTACAATCCTGCTATGATAGATTGAGCCTTATTAATATGATCTTATTTAATTCAACAACCCTGGTAGATATAATTATACTCATTTTGTAGTTGGAGAAGTTTATCCTGAGAGAGGAAAAGAGATTTGCTCATCATCACAAGTCCACAAATTGCCAGAGGTAGGACTCGAACTTGGGTCTCCTTTGACTTCATTTCTAGCACTCTATCCACTGTGCAACTTTATCTTTGAAGCTGATGATCTTCGGTGGTAATGGCTAGTACCGTAGGTGAGCTTTAGAAGCTGCCGAGGTTAGAGTATTCATCCCTCTGCATCCAATAAAGAGTGAGTTTCTTGAAGGCAAAGATCATTTTAAGCTTTATGTTTCAAAATACTTGAAATTCAGTATTTTGGCTAAAGACCCATGCAACTTGTGGACAGATTGTAATCAATTCTTGAATCAGTAAGCAGTTATTAATTGCCTATTAAGAATCGCATGTTGTGCTAAGTCCTATAAGTCCTGAGGATACAAACTTGAAACAATGAGAGAGAGAGAGAGAGAGAGAGAGAGAGAGAGAGAGAGAGAGAGAGAATGTCAGAGAGAGAGTGTCAGAGAGAGAGAGAGACAAAGATTGAGACAGAGAAAGATAGAGAAAAGGAGAAAGACAGAGAGAGAGAGAGAGAGATGGACAGAGAGAGACAGACAGAGAGACAGATGGAGTGAGAGATTCAGAGACACACAGAGAGAGAAAGAAAGAATTCAGGACAAAGCTTCAGGGTACACCCAGAGTTTGGGGGTGAACATGATGAACAACAAAATAAATGAAGAAGGAACAATCAGATAGGTCATAGGAGAACTCTTTCTAGTTTGATAAGGTCTGCCAGAGTTTGTTCTCTGTATTAATAGACTCTGAGTCCCAGGTGGTATAGAAAGAATAGCTAAACGAAGGCTTTAGTTTACAGTCATTTTAATTCAGCAAGCATTTATTCAGATCCTAATGTGTACAACACAGAATGCTAGACACTGAGAGACAGAAAATAGACTCTTCTAGACATGGGGAATTAAATACACAAATGAATTGTGATGAGAGAAGACAGGATCATTCTGGGAAAAATGAATAGTTTCAGTATAAAGCAGAGAAGACTGGAAAAATGAGTTAGAGCAAGATTGTGTAGGTTCATGGTCAACTGTCTGAACTTTACTGAGTAGGCAATGGGGAGCTTCTGGCAATTTTTAAAGTAGGTGAGTTATGGGACCAGACCTGAATTAGGAAGATTACTTTGGCACCAATATGAAGAATTGATTGGATTGGGGAGGTAGGTACTAGGGGCAGGAATGCCAATTAGAAGACTATTACAATATTTTTTCAGTTGGAGAATGACTGAGCAAGTTGTGGCATATGATTGTGATGGAATACTATGGGCTATAACAAAGGATGAGCTCAATGATCTTAGAAAAACATGATAAACTTGTGCAAAGTGGTGAAGAATATGCAAAGAAGAGAAAGTTGAATATAGAAACAAATATTGTTTTAAGAACAAATTTGAGCAAATAAATAATTTTGACTATTATATTGCAAAGAACATATATGAAGAAAGATACTATTTGTATTCTGCCTCTGGAGGGAACAACTGATAAATAGGTTTATAAGTGCATTTAAAATGATTTTATGCACATACACTTATTTGTGTCTAATGCTAGCTATCTCTAGGGTGGGGATGGAAGAAACAATGGAAAAATGTTTTGTAACTTTATTATATATTTAAAAGGAATAGCAAATTGTACACAATAGTATTGTTTTTATGTGAAGTCATCTTTTTTATACTATGTTAAGAAAATAATTCTTTTCATAAATTAGAAATAAAAATAAAATTTGGGGAAAAATTAAAAAGACAGTAGTTTTCAGCATATATACATTTATGTACCCATATGTATATTTTTAAAATTAGTCAAGTACTTTATATCTATAACATCCAATTTTGCAAATGATGGAACTTAAATGGAAAGATTAATTGAATTTTCCCAGGGCCACAAAACTAGTCTGATTTGAGGGAGGAGCTGAACTGAGACCTTTCTAACTCCCAGTGCTGACCCTTAATTGTACTGGTAAGAGGTGTTAATGATCTTGGGAAAGAAAAGAAGAAATTGAAAGATAATCTGGAGGTAGAAGCACCAGGATTTAGCAACTGCTTGGATGTGGAGTTGGAGAGAGAATAGTTCCAGTGAATACTAATGTTTGAACTTCAGCATCTGGGAAGAGTGAAGTAATTGAAATGGGGAAGCTAGGATGCAAGGTAGAATTAGAAAGGAAGATAATAAGTTCTGATTTGGACATGTTGATGTTGGAAAGTCTGCTGGGGAACCAGATGGAGATAGGTCAGAACTGGAGATAAAGATCTGTGAGTCATTTTAATAGAGATGATAATTGGAGTCTTTTAAATGGGTAAGATTACCAAGGGAGTGAGTGTAGAGAAAAGAGATGAGGGACAAATTTTCTATGTGTGACAGTCCTGCAGTATCTGTCTGGCATTATTAATGAAAGCGTTATGAAGTCATTGAATCAAATAAGGCCTTGTAAATAATTTTTTTTATCTTTAATCCCATATAGAAATTCTGCATATCACATCCTTGGCAAGCTGACAGCACCTTCATGAGGAGGCCTCTCCCAGTTTTGGAAGTTCCATTAAGGTGAAAAGCACTCCTTATAAATTTAGCTGAAATCTGTCTCCTTGTATCTTAATTAATTCATCAATTCTGTTCAAGCTTTCTGGAGCAGTAAAGAACAAATAATCTTCCTCTTCCATATGATAAATCTTAAGATATTTCAAGACAACGATCATATTTCCCATAAGACTTCTCTTTTTCATGTTAAACATTCCTGGTTCCTTCAATCATTCCTCTTATCAGGATTTCCAGACTTGTTTCTATCATGATCAGTCTTTTCCTAATAAACTCCAGGTTATCAATGCCTTCCTTAAATTATGGATCCTTGGAATAGAGTACAATTATCTTGGTATATTTATTCATTAATTTATTCATTGTCAGTGAGTATTTTTTGAGGAGAGGTAATTGGGATTTAGTGACTTGCCTAAAGTCACACAGCTAGTAAGTATATGAATCTAGATTTGAACTCAGATCCTTCTGATTCCAAGAGTGGTGCTCTATCCAACCAGGTGTTATTTTTAAGAGGAATGATGATGAGAATTTTCATCCCACAAAACTTAACTGCTATAGAATATCTCCCAGAAGATTAGAAATGAAATGAAAATTCACCTCTTAAGTGCTTGCTTTGTGCAAAACCCTGTGCTAGGTTCTGGTATATAAATTAAAAGAAAAAACAAGAGCAAACCCTACTCTCAAAAAACTCATATTCTAATGGGAAGGAACAATTTATAAAGGAGGTTTCATTTGAAAATCATTTAGAATGACCCTATAGTCTTTTCGGTGTAGCAGCCAGGCAGATGACAATGTAGCTTCTTTAATGCTATTTGCATTGATAAAGTTATATTAGTTTCTGATAGTTAACTATTTGACAGTGCCAAAGACCTTAGTGTCAAGTATATGCTTTTTTTGGACAATAGTATCTATAGCAATTGAGGACACAGATGCTCCTGTCATCCAGGGGCAAGGTCACCATGAAGTCCTTTTGTCCCAGATACTATACTTTCATTAATAATATTCATATTTGAAGGTTATCATGTCCCACTAATGACTCATGGAGCCTTCATTTCATTACTTTTGTTTTTTAACCTCTTTCATCTCTCATCTTTTTTAATATATAATAAGTTTCAGGGAAACTTGAAGACAAAGCTTCCAGGTCACTTTTCCACTAAGGTTGGTTTTCTTGGGTCATGACTATGGGAGTTGGATTGGAAGCAGGGCTAATGGGCTGGAGAGTCACCCCTGGGACTTTTGGACTTACTGTACATCTGTGGAAACTGGCTATTAATCATACCCCAGGGTGACTTATCAATTTACCTATGTTAGTCTACCTACCAGTTTGCGGCAGTTGCCATTGTTTATGATGGTGGGCTCCTCCTTCACAAAGGTTATTCCCTTTGGTAATGGTTGTGGGGGTCAGGTTTAAAGCAAAGGTGGAGCTTTGGCTATTGCCAAGGCTCTTTACTAGTAATAATAGTTGCTTGATGGTTTGTGTTCGTGGTGAGAATGATAATCTTTTTTGTAAGCATTGCTTCTTTCAATGATGATGTTAATAAACATAGAAGCAATGGTCTGAGGGTTATTGCTATTTCTAGAACTCTTGGACTCCAGCTTCTGGATGACTTCTATTTCAGTTTCAAGGGAAGTGGTGGTTGAGCTGGTGGAGGTGGTTTAACCTCCAGGCACCTTCTTTTGCTCCCTTGGAGTACCTTCCTTGTTCCATTCAGGTCTTGGCTACTCTATCTTACAGATTACTTTCTACTTATATTGTAAATATTTTGTACATAAATTCATATATGTGAGTGCATGTATATATATGCATATATATCCATCAGTTCAGTCATTTTTTTAGTCATGTCTGTCTCTACATATTGTAATTTCCTTGGCAGAGGTACTAATTTGTCATTTCATTTTCAAGCTGATTTTACAGATGAAGAATTGAAGCAAACAAGATGAAATGACTTGCCCAGGTCACATGACTAGTGTCTGAAGCTGGATTTGAACTCATGAAGTTGACTCTTCCTATACATCTATCCATCTCTTTATCTATCTATCTATCCATCCACTCATTCCTCTATCTATTTCTAATTATTTGTTTGTTGTATACACCATTAGAATGAGAAATTCTTGTGACCAGGGACCATATATTTTTTGTGGTATTGCTAATGTTTAGCACAGGGTATGATACTTACTAAGTTAAGGGTTCTTAACCTGAATTCCATGAACTATTTTTAAAAAATATTCTAATAGTTTAATTTCATTTTATTTGGCTTCTTTGTAATGCAATATATCTAATTTTATGTATTTAAAAACCTTATTCTAAGAAGAGACCCAAAGATCTCACCCAACTATCAAAGGGATCCTTGAGAGCAGAATGATAAGAGTGTCTGTAATAAACATTTAATAATTTCTTTTTTGACTGACTGACTTACATTACTAGGAGCGATCTCTGATTAGTGAGGAGGTTCTACAAAGTGAATGTTTTTTTTTTTTATTTTTTTCAAGGCAATGGGTTTAAAATGGTTTGCCCAAGGACACACAGCTAGGTAATTATTAAGTGTCTGAGTTTGGATTTGAACTCAGGTACTCCCGACTCCAGGGCCGGTGCTCAATCCACTGAGCCACCTAATTGCCCCCAAATGAATGATTTTTTTTAAAGTGGAGAGGCATGAAGGAATGGGAATTTGAATGGACAGGAAAAGTAGTGTTCTGAGATCAGTTGGAAAAATAGGAGACCAGATGCTGTGGTATAGTCAACTATGGCATCATATCTGGATCCTACTAATTCTAGAGTTGAATTGATATGCTTTGCTAATTATGCGCTTCTCTTGAGTCATCAGTTCTTCTTTTGCCTGACCTGAGGGAATCTGCTAAAAAGATACTCCAATAGTCTTATTCTAACCATTTGACAGCCAGGACTGTAAGTTATGAAGTGATCTTGCACTCCATCTTGGGGGAAATCAGAGGAAATGAATGGGAATTAGATTATAGCTCTTCTATAAGTATTTAAGAGAATATACCCCTTTTTTTCCTTGGGTAGAGAAAATTTCATACTATTTAATTCCCTTCCTTGTTATTTATGTTGCTTATGTCTTAATTAAATGCTTCTGCTAATGGCTTCATGTGCCTCTGGTATCTTTCAGTTAGACAGTAAAATAATAGACAAAAGGTCAAGCCAAGAATTGAATATTTGTGATTCCTAAACAGCCATGGTGGACCTATGAGTAACTGAGTACTATACATTCAGAAAGTATTTATTTGATGTCTCTCATATTTATATCAATATAAAGTATGCTGGGGAGACAAAGAGATTAGTAAGAGAGAGTTCTGACCTCAATATAAAGTGTGCTGGGGAGACAAAGGGTTGAGTAAGAGTTCTGACCTCATTAAGTTTATGCTTTAATAGGGGAAAGCTAAGCCATATGTCCAAAAATGATTAATTTTTTGTTCAGTCATGTCTGGCTCTTTGTGACCCCATTGAGTTTTTTGTTTTTGGATTTTTTGCAAGGCAATGGGCTTATGTGACTTGCCTAAGGTCACACAGTGAAGTTTCTGAGGTCAGATCCTAACTCAGGTCCTCCTGACTCCAGGCTGGCACTCCATCCACTGAGCCACCTAGCTGCCCCTGGGTTTTTCTTAATAAAGAAATACTTTTCAATAAAGATACTGGAATGATTTTCCATGTCTTTCTCAGGTCATTTTATAGTTGAGGAACTGAGGCAAACAGTGACTTGCCTAGGGTCACAGAGCTAGGAAGTATCTGAGGCTCTATTTGAACTCAGGAAGTTGAGTTTTCTTTACTCCAGGTCCTGCACTCTATCCAGTGAGCCACCGAACTGACTATAAATTAATAAATTAAGTTATATTAAATTAAAAATATAAAGTATTATGGGATCAGGTGAGAGTGAAATAGTTTCCAGTTGGAGGTGGAGTAATCAGGCACCGTAGGACAAATATGTACTTTTTTAAAGATGCTATACTTGTATTTACTAACACTGCCCATACTTTGGGACAATTATGTTATTTTTGCTGACTCATTGGACTTTCAGTTCATTATTTGTGTCTTTTAAAGACTTCCCCTCTCTCTGTTTTTTACATAATAAATTGCAGGCAAAAATTTTTGCTTTTCATAATGCAGTAAAGAGGTAATGATTTCATCCTTCTGCAGACAAACTGCAGATATGCTCGTACATATTTATATTATCCTTAGCATATAATAAGCATCTATCTATATTTAGTCTTGTTACTATGGGTACAGAGATAAGAAGGCTGGACAGGACGGCTTTTATGCATAAGCTGTTAAATCCCTATCGATCATTCTAGCTACTATTGTTTTCCTTCAGATGGTGACGTGATAATGAAATTGAGAAGACGAATAGCTGGATTTAAGAAGTTTATTTCACCAACTAATCACGGGTACCCATTAACAAAAATTAAGTCACCCTGCAATATTTAGAGTATTTGTCTTCAAATTATTGCTTTCTTTATTATCATTACTGCAGCTGCTCTTTTAAGAACATGTAGAGAAAACAGAATGAGGTCATTTTTATCTAGTAGCTTAGAGCCATGCATGTATGTCAGCAGCTGCTAGAAATATTAGGTAAATAAAATGTTGAACTGGGCTTCTCAGATCGTCACTAAACCTTCCCAGCAATGTTATGGTGGGCTGGAGAAGGTAAAGTAAAAAATACAGACTCTCCCCAATATGTACCAAATGTCCAGTTAGTGGGAGCCATGTCCTTGGAACAATGTTAGACAATGTGACCTCTAAATTACCTTTCATCCTTGATTTCATCCTTAAGAGTGATAGTTGAAAAATGTTAGTGCCATTGTGCTCAGCCTAGGTCATACCCAATCTAGAATATTGTGTTCTTTTTGATGCCACAGTTTAATAGAGGAATTGACAATTTGCAGGATCCAGTGAAGGGGAACAAGCAAGATGAAGTGCCTCGGGATCATAATAGACAGTTATTGGTCAAAGGAATTGAGTATGTTTAACTCAGAAAAGAAGACTTGGAGGGAAAATAAGTTTCTTCAGTATTTGGCTGAATAAATCAATGAAGGACTAAATTAAAATAGCATTTATTAAAGTCTCACTAGTTTTCAGTATTTGCTAGTCACTATTTGCAACAAAAAATAAGCTAACCATTGCCCTCAGGGAGTTTCATTCTCATAGGTGGAAATAATATATGTAAAGAAATGGTGGGAAGGGAGCTTTTTGATCAGAGGAGTCAATCTGTATAGATAGAAAATGACTTGTCCTTTCCATAAGCGGTGAATAGTTTGCTGTGCCCAAGGAAAAAGATGGGAAAGTTGTGTGTCTGTATGTTTATATTTGGAGACTGTGTATGGAAGGTATTTATGCAATCTTAGAGCGGAGTTGATGATTGGATGGCTTATGAAATATCGTCTAGTGGCCAGGTAGATAGAGCAGGTTGTTTGCACCCATTTAGCAAGTCCATCAAGACAACTTATTTTTAGGGAAATTCCTAAAGTTGTTATTTACATCTAGCCTTGCACCATTTTTTTTTTTAGTTTTTGCAAGGTAATGGGGTTAAGCGGCTTGCCCATGGTCACACAGCTAGGTCATTATGAAGTATCTGAGGTCAGATTTGAACTCAGATACTCCTGACTTCAGGGCTGGTGCTCTATTCACTGTACCATCTAGCTGCCTGAACCATTTCTTCTCTTGGTGTTTTGAACTTTTAAAAAATATCCTAAGGGGATGGCTAGGTTGCGCAGTGGTTAGAGCACCGGCCCTGGAGTCAGGAGTACCTGAGTTCAAATCCGACCTCAGCCACTTCATAATGACCTAGCTGTGTGGCCTTGGGCAAGCCATTTAACCCCATTGCCTTGTAAAAAAAAAATCTTAAAAAGAAGAAAAAAATATCCTTTACTGTTTTGATAAATAAGGAATGTGAAATAGGATCAACATTGGATTCTTTCTAGTCCCGACCCAGACACAAAATTGGATAATTCACTTCCTTTTTCTGAACTCTTTCCCCATTTGTAAAATAGAGTAAAAAACCAAGCACATTTCAGTTCCACCTGTGAGATTCTCTCTCATCACCCCAGATTATAATAACAGCTGACATTTAGACAGAGTTTTAGAATTTACAAAAAGATTTAGGAATATTTTTCTCATGTGAATTTCACAACGACCTTGTGAGATAGGCATTGGGGGTATTTTTAATCCCCATTTAACAGATAAGGAAATGGAGGATCAGAGAAGTTCAGTGTGATTAGACTCTTTTACAGTCACACAGCTAGTACCTTATCAAAGGTGGGCTTTGAAACCTAGGTCTCTCTTGAGTCCAAATCCAGTCTGCTATTCAACATTGCTTCTCCTTTGGAGCAGAGACTGTACCTTTTATTACTTTTTTGTTCCCATTCCCTAGGGCCTCATGGCGTAGGGCTTTGTCCGGTGGAGGGGCTCCATAAATATGTGTTAATGGAATAGGAAACAGCTCTGGGTCGAGCTATAATTGGGAGAGTTGTTTTCTTTTAAATGTTTTCCTCTGCTGTATTCAAATTGGATAACAATGGCCAACTTGGGACTTCCAAAGTGTCCAACTCTGACTTTTGAATGGGAGGGGCTTCAGTGGATTGTCTTTCTCAACCTGTGCCTTGGTAATGTCAGAGAAACTTGTATTGTGTGACTGATACTCTCTTCATCTGATGTGTGGACCATGAATGGAGAACAAAATGAAGAAGACAGTAAGTAAAAAAAAAAAATGAGTCCCATTGATAGATGGCAATTTTGTTGGAGCCAATATTTAATCCTAACAATCCAGTGACTTCTCTATTCAGAAATGGACATTTTAAAGTCCACTCTAATATTCCTGCCCAGAAGCAGGTCATGGAGAAGTACTCTCTGGTTTCTTCTCATAGAATGAAACAAACTTAGTGGTTTTAGGGTATGCTTCTATCTGGGCAAGGAAGAGACCTCAGTGGAATATTATGTTTGGTTCTTCCCTAACTTTTGATCCTACCCTTTTGCCATTCTCTTTTGCTTAATTTCTTTGGTTTGTAGAAGTATTTTTTGGGGAGGGAGGCTGGGTGCCAGGAATCTTTATTTTAATCAAACATATGTCTTATTCTAAAAAAATACTGTTAATTTTAAACAACTCTTGGGAAAGATATCTAGTTTTCATCTACTGCTCTGTGGAAGGTCTCTTGTCCAAGATAGTTCATGATATATAGCCTGAATGACCCTATTTTGTCATATACAGGTCAGAAATAGAATTCAATCTGAGGGGTATTTAATTCATGCATGACAGAGGAGAAAAGTATCCTAGGTTGGTGAATTGAATGTCTCATCAAAATAATCTGGAGTCAGGATTTGATTGAGAGAATGTATTTGAGTTAAAAAAAATTTGATTTTGGTGTCAGGGAATCTAAGTTCTACTCTTGGTTACTATAGGGTCAAAGAACTAGAATTAGAAATAATCCAAAAGTCCACTGGAGCCCAATTCTCTCATTTTACAATTCAAATTACAATTGAGGAAAATGCATCTCAGGGAGGTGATGAGACTTGATCCACTTATAGTCTGTAAGTGACAGGATAGTAGGTAACTTTTAGATAGAACTTTATAGATGTTTTCTTCTTTGATCCTCCCAGCAGCCTTGCAAGGCAGGTACTTTTACAATAGTCATTTTATAGATGAAGAAACTGAGGCAGACCTAGGTTAAGTGACTTCCCCAGGGTTACATAACCAGTAAGTACCTGAGGCAGATCAAGTCTTCCATATTCCAAAGCCAGTGTTCTATCTATTGCACCACCTCCAGTTCTGAAAACTCCAACATTAGCATTGAACCAGGATGTTCTACTGACCACGTGCCTGGACCAACTCAATTTGTTTATTTACTTTTTTGGTTTTTGCAAGGCAATGGGATTAAGTGAGTTGTCCAAAACCACACAGCTAGGTAATTATCAAGTATCTGAGGCTGAATTTGAACTCAGGTCCTTCTGACTCCAGAGCTGGTGCTCTATCCATTGTGCCACCTAGCAACCCCTCAGTATGTTTTATTGAATGCAGCTCACTGTGTGACTTTCAAGAAGGTACTCTAACTTTACAGGTTTTTGTTTCTTCATTTGTCCAATGAAGGGGCTAATCTAAATGATACCTAAAGTTTCTTAGATTCATAAATTTAGAGCTGAAATGGACCCCAGAATAATCCTCTTGCTTTTTAAATCAGAAAACTGAAGTCTGAGAGCGTAAATGACTAAAGTTTCTTCCAGGTTAAAAATTCTGATTCTCTAAGGTCGTTGTCCTTAAATGAGAGCTTCTTTATTATCTTAGGTGGTGCAGTGGAGGAAGTTAGGTGTCTGAACTCAGGAAGATTCATCTTGCTGAGTTCAAAACTGGCCTCAGACATGTATTAGCTGTGTGCCTGGGTAAGTCACTTAACCTTGTTTGCCTTAGTTTCCTCATCTGAAAAATAAATTGGATAAGAAAATGTTAAACCATTCCAATAGCTTTGCCAAGAAAATGCCAAATAGGGTTACAAAGAGTCAGGCATGATTAAAATGACTAAACAGCCATAACAATTCAGATTTAAGGCATTATGTAAAGTATGTGGCACTCTATAATGTATGTAGAATTTCAGAAGGAATCTTAGTGGCCATTTAGGCAATTTCCTCCATTTTGCAGGTGAGAAATCAAGTGACTTAAACAATATCACAGAGTATAATTGAAGTCATTCTGTCTGATCCAGGAGAAAGATCACTATCAGTCAACTGTGGAATTACTATAAAATATTAGAATTAAAGGGATGGACTAAAGTCTACCTTTTAAAGGCTGACATCATTGCATGAGACTTTTCAGCATGAAGTAATGTTTGGGGACTATGATCTGACCTGATGTTTATTGAATAATAAAAATGATAGTTAACTTTTTATGACAGTAATGTGACAGGTATCACACTAAGCACTTTATAGTTATTTCTTTGAAAAACTGTTTTATTTTACTTTTAATTTATGGAATAAACCAACCATTTCAATAACAACATCATAAAATGACAATTGTACATGAAGCTGCAAATCTGTTATGTACAAGTAACCCCATTTGCCTCATATTATCATGGACATTTCTTTTTTTCCCCCCTCTCCTCATCCTAGGAATGACTCTTTTTTGACACAAATTTGTACATAGATATATAAATGTATTTACATATATATGTAAAAATGTAATCTAAAATTAGTTATGTCTTTTGATATTGAGGACTATGCTATGAAGGAACATGTTGTTGTTAATATTGACTTTTGTAGTATGACTTTATTTCCATCTTGTCTTTGAATCCCTATAACCTGATATCCCTGTAACCCTATAACCTTGGTCACTAAAGACTTATTGAATTGAATTTATGTTAATTAAACATGATTGCTTTAAGATAACAAGAAAAAATAAATTGACACCAATTTTGCAGTTTCCTGGAATTTCTATTTCCTTCTTTACTGTGATTATTATTTTTTTTTGCAAGGCAATGCAGTTAAGTGACTTGCCCAAGGCCACACAGCTAGGTAATTATTAAATTTCTGAGGCCGGATTTGAACTCAGGTACTCCTGACTCCAGGGCCAGTGCTCTATTCACTGTGCCACCTAGCCACCCCTACTGTGATTATAAATAATAATCAAGAATATGTCCCATTGGGTCTTAAGATAAATTTACTAATAATGTAGAAAGACAATCTAGGCAATGACTCTGTAGGCAATGACTCTGTACTATTCTTATGTTAATTGTGACAAACAGTGCAATGGGTTGGGAGTTAGAGGACCTGGATTCACTTGCTGCTTGTGTGACCTAGACTAGTCACTTCTGTCAGTATTGAGTTCCTCTTCTGAAAAAGAGATGAATTTAAGTTTCTAGGTATATAACTAGATATTATAAATGTTCTAAATCTGTGTTGCTATGAATGACTGGATAATTAATAATTCCTTAGAAGAAAGTAGAAAATATTACTTCTTTTTGAATTCTAAGAACTAATCATCATTAATTAAAATCATACTGGGACAAGGGATAGGACTTCATTTAAAAAAAATGAAATCTGCTCTTACATTTGTTATCCTTTAAGAATGTCACTAGAAGGTGACCCAAATTGGGTGCTGTGATGAAGTCTAACATCACACACATTTCTTGGTATATACTGTTAAAGACAAATGTGTTTTGTAAATCTTTGTATTATCAGTCAGTAAATATAGTCCATATTGTGAGTTTCTTCTAAGTTCATCAAAAAGCACAGCCAACATTTAACACTTGGAATTTGTAGAGAGCTTTATACGAAGTCTCTTATTTGAAACCCACAGCAACCCTATCAGATGGGTTGGTTGATTGGTTCTTGTCCTTTGTTGTCAAAGAAGACCAAAATTATATCTCTAACATCACTATGTTAGAGATGCTACCATGCGTCCAACTTTGGCTGATCAGACCAATACAGCTTGAAATGTTGTACCGCAGGTTAGGGCACAAATAGTCCATATGAACACCTGGATTTGTTTATTCAAAACTTAAGAATCTCATGTTTACTTTGAACAACTTCAAATCGGCCTTGCTCATAGGGTGCAGCACCTGCTCTGATGAGGGCATGCCATACTGGGCAGTCCTGTGCTAATATCTCCCATACTGCATTATCATTTCTGAAGTTCTTAAGAGAGACCCTCAGGGTGTCCAAGTCGTGCTTCTTCTGACCCCTTTATGAGCACTTGTCCAGTGTGAGTTCTCCATAAAATAGTCCTTTTGGCAAGGGTGCATTTGGCATTGTAACAACATGACCAGACCATTGTAGCTGTGCTCTCAGATGCATCCTATAGATATTAGTATTCTCATTTGGAAGAATTAGATAAATATAGTGGGAGGAGACAGTTGGAGGAGAACCAAGAGAATGGAGAGACACAAAAGTAGAAAATAAATAAACGGGTGGATGAATGAATGAATATATGGTTGGAAAAACTGCATTAAGAGTTTACTATATATATAAATATATATATTATATGGAACATCTATATAATATGGAACATCTAAGCCAGGAAGAGGTTGCTCTATGTGGTACTGTGCTTCTTCTTAGGGAAATTTTTCCAACAAAGGATAATACCTATTAGCCCAGGGCAGCTAGGTGGTATACTGGACTTGGAATCAGGGAGACCCATCTTACTGAGAACAAATCTGGTCCAAGGCACTTACTAGTTGTTTGACCCCAGGCAAGTCACTTAACCTCATTTGCCTCAGTTTCCTCATTTGTATAAATGAACTGGAGAAGGAAATGGCAAAACCACTGCAGTATCTATGCCAAGAAAACCTCAAATGGCATCATGAAGAGAAATAATGGATCAAATGAATGCATCAGACACTGTACCAAGGGCTTTACAACTATTATCTCCTATTTGATCCTCACAGTAACTCTGGCAGGGAGATACTATTATCCTCATTTTGCAGATGAGGAAACAAAGGCAGACAGAGCTTAAATGACTTGCTTAGCTAGTAAGTGTCAGAGACTGGATTTGAACCTAGTACTTTGTCTCTGGATTTAGATCTCTGTCTCTAGAAGACTGCTGGTCAGGGATGTGATGAGGAGGTTTTGTGTTCTGATAAGGATTGGACTAGCTGGTTTCTGAGATCCAATTCACTCCAATGAGCACTTGTGAACACCTTGCTGTTTGTCCTTCATTGTTGAGGATCATGAAATCAGAGAGGTGAAGCCATGACATACTAGCTCTCTGGGTCCAGTGGCCAGATATGAATCAGGAGGAGGGGAGATGGCCCCGGATGCATGGGAGACCTTGATCTTTTTACGTTAAGGTCTTTCTCGGGTGTCCGTTTGACTGAACTAACATCCTTTCTGTGATTAAGGCTAAGAAAGAGAGACAAAGCCCTTGTTATGTGACTGTAAATGTGAAAGGGCTGGGAAGACAAAAAATAATTTCTGTCTTCAATGAACTTTACCATATCACTCAGGATAAAATATAAAAGCAGATAAGTAAATGAGTGATCATTGGAAAGGAAAGAGAGACCACAAACAACTGGGGGGAGAAGAAGGGTGGGTTGAGAAGGGCTTCCTGGAGGAGCTGGCATATGAGTTTAGCCAGGGGTTCAGAGAGGTGGGGGAATGGGGGTGGGAGGTGGGAAAGATGGTGGGGTGGGGAAGAGGATGTACAGCTCAGGTAGTGAGGACAGTCAATGAAAAATCAGCGATTAGTCAGGGAACATTAGAATATGTGAGAGGGATTAAATATATAAAAGACCAAGGACAGGCAGGAGTCAGAATGGCAATGGATTAAGTGACTTGCCCAAGGTCACACAGCTAGGCAGTTATTAAGTGTATGAGGTCTTATTTGAACTCTGGTCTTCCTGACTCCAGGGCCGGGGCTCTATCCACTGAGCCACCTAGCTGCCCCATAAAGCTGCCCCATAATGCCAACCAGGGAAGCCTGTAGTTTCTCCTGGAGGCAGTAAGGAGCCACTGAACATTCTTAGGAGCAATGGTGAGACTTAGTAGTTCTATAACCCAAGAGCTTTTGCAGAAATACTAGAGGAGGCTGCCATTTCCTTCTTGTCCAAGGTCACACAGCTAATAAGTATCTGAGGTCAGATGTAAACTCAGGTCTTATTGGCATTGGCCCAGCATGTTATCCAGTGCACCACTTAGCGGCTCTGCTTTTAAGGTAATGGCTGTAATAATGCAATAATTTAATCTTCTCTGTGAGGTGCTACACAGCCTCACAGGGACCGCCTCAAAAGTTAGGACTGACAAATTGCCTGGATCTGCCTCTGGGACAATTAGCAAATGACTTAATCTCATAGCTTCAATTTTTCATTATGTAGCTAAGAGAGATAAGCCTTCCTCACTGGGTGGTGGTGGGAGATCTAAGAAGAAAATGAAGGTGAACATGTCTTGAAACGTACTGGGGGCAAGGCACAAGAAAATTGCTTATAATCATTAAAACTCAAGGGCTTTTGCCTCTGTACTTCTGTGATTCCATCAGGATAATTACCTGAGATAGAGGATCTGGGGAGCTAGTTTTTAATTCTCCAGAGGAGGAGGAGGAGGAGGAGGGAAGAAGGATAGGGCTGCAGGGTCCTCCGGGAGTAAGTAAACCTCCAAACTCCACAATGAGAAACTAGTGACGCTTGCATTCCTGTTCTGCCCAGATGGCCTTGTCCCATCCCATTCAGGAAATGACACATTTCTATTTCTGCTTCAAGTGTCTGATTTTCATAGGTATAATAATGGAGAGATTAATTTAGCCTCCCAAAGAATGGAGAATGCCTTGTGTACCACAAGCTGATGGACTGGTGTGGGGGGCCACCCACCTCTCATTCTTTCCCCTTTTTCCTGCTGTTTGTAGCAAAGTGACACAGGAGATAACAGATGACATTTTTATGCCTTCTGGGAGAAAGGGAAAGGTGAGGGGTCGCAGGACCTAAGAGGGACCTTTATTTATCTGTTCCAAATCTGTGTTCATTGTTTCAGGAAAGGAGGGAGTATTTTTAGAACTTTACACTGCAGAAAGTAACAATGCTTCTCACATTGGTGCAAAGCAGCTGTTTTATTCAACTTGGCTCAAAAAGCATTGATTTAGCTCTTATTGTTTGCAAGACTCTGTGCTAGACCCAGGGGATGTAGCTGGATCTGCTTCACTCTGAACTTTGTTATCTTCCTCCATTCTATTGCAACCAGCTTGTTGAAGTGGAAAGAATGTACAAAAATGATATGGGGAATGCCAAGAGATTTATAAAATGAAGTAAGAAAACTCAAGAGAAAGAAAATGCACACTATAACTGTATAAACAAAATTCTTGTGAACCATCCTGATTATGGGCCTCCTTGTTAGATAGTACAGGTTCTAGGTCTTTTTATAGGTCGGAATTTTCCATAGTTCATGAGTCCCCATTATTGTGTTTTTTTTTTTACCTTGTAAACCAGACTATATACAGTTCATAAAAAAGCATTTAAGTTATCTTGTTGGTTTATCATTTTCAGTCAAGTCTGACTCTTCATGACTTCATCTAGGGTTTTCTTGGCAAAAATACTTGAGTAGTTTTCTATTTCCTTAGCCATCTCATTTTATAGATGAAGAAACTGAGGCAAACAAGGTTAAGCGACTTAGCCAAGGTCACACAGCTAGTATGTATCTGAGACTGAATTTGAACTCAGGTCTTCCTGACACCAGGCTCAGCATGTTATCTACTGTGTCACTTAGCTACTCTGCATTTACATTAATGATAATGCAAATAATGCAATAATTTAATATTTTCTCCATAACATTTGGCTTGCCCTCACAAGCATATGTATCCTATTTTATATTTATGTATTCATATACACATTTTTAGTATATACTTACATAAATAGAATGCTGATATGATAGTGGGGGTCTACAAAAGTAGTAAGGGTCTCTTTGGGGCTAAGGCCTGGGACTTAGGGAATGAACACAGTGAAAGATCCAGAAGACCATGAAGGAAGAGTATGCGCATGACTACAACCCACATTTCAGTGTCCTGGGTCAGTCTCCACCTTCCTCTTCTCGTTCTCTTTTTAAGATATTCAAACTCAACAACCTAATTCAGAATTATAGAATTAAACAAACAAATAAATGCATGCACATATATTGAAATAATTTCTAGTAGTTCTATAAATACTTATAAAACACCTACTAAGTGACAGCATTTTTTTCAGGAATTAGGGACACAAAAACAAATGAAAGAGTCTCTGCCTCTAAAATGACTTTTATTCTACCATAGGCAGCTATATAGTGCCATGACTGGGTTTTTGTTGGGAGTTTGATTCAGGAAGTTCTGAGGTCCATATCTGCTTCAGACAATTACCCAATACCAGAATGATCCTGATAAGTCCCTTAATCTCTTTGTGCCTCAGTTTCCTTGTCAGTAAAATGGTGATGATAATATAGTACCTAGTTCACAGTTGTGAGGATAAAATGAATTATCAGAAGACCTCTGAGGCCATCTTGTCCAAATGAGGAAAATGATCCTCTGACCCCAGAGAAGGGCTTTTCTCACTATGTAACCTGCCTCCCCAGAGATTATGAGGCTAGTCTTAGGTCCCTGCAACTAAGTGAGAGTGAAGTAAAGCGAAGGCCAATTCAAGTCCAGTTAGTGACTACTGAGCATCTCTTCCCTTTTGTTATTTTATTTTTTTTTTAAAAAGGATCACTGAAGTCATTACAAAAGTAGAACTGAAATTTTATTCTTTAACAATCAATCACCATGCATTTATTAAACATCTATTAGGTGCCAAACTCTGTGATAATCACTAAGGATACAATGACAAAAATGAATTAACCGCTGTCCTGAAGAAGTTTACTTTCTATTGGTTGGGTGGTTATCTGACCTCAAGGAATGTATATTCTGGTGGCAGAAACAATTACACAAATAAATACAAAATATAAAAAACACACAAAACCCTCAAATACAGAGGGTCCCCAAAATCATAGTGCAGACTTTAATTATTGCTGGGAAATCTTGTATTGATAAACGGCTCTGGGAAGATTGGGAAACTCTGAGCCTTGAAGGATGCAAGGAATTCTGAGAGGCACAAAGGATTAAATTAGGTTTTGTGGATAGCAGAACAATACTCTAGTTAAGAGAAGAGGGAGGAACAAGTGTGGGTCGACTAGATATGTATATCTATCTATCTATCTATATCTATCTATCATTATCTATCATCTCTATCTCTCTTACTCTATCTATAGGACAGTTAGATGGTGCAATGGATAGATAGGTCTTGGAGTCGGAGAATAGAAGTTTGAATCCAGCCTTACTGACTGTGTGACCTTGGACAAATCATTTAATACTGATTGCCTCCCATCCAGGGCTATTTTCAGTCATTCTGATTCATATCTAGGCACTGGATCCAGATGACTGAAGGAGAAAGTGAGGCTGGTTACTTAGTACAGCCCCTCCCTCCCCCCACTTAAATTTAGTTCTTGTGTTTGTCATGGCATCTGTCTCTGGCTATATATATACATATATATATATATATATATATATATATATATATATATATATAATTATGAGATTATCTTAAGGACTTATACCTATCTATACATTTTTATTTTTCTATGAGGTGTTGTGGTTGGACAGATAAATGCTTAACTGCTCATGGAAAGGGAGAACCATACTTTCTTTAACTTGTGATAGTCTAAAAAAAGAACATTAAAAAAGTTTTAACATGACTTCTCTACCAGAAGATCTCATAATTTTCAGGAGAAGAAAAGACTTAGGGTGGTAAATGATAATCTTCCTGTCTGAAAGAGTCTCTTCTGGAAGAGAATGAGATTTTTAAAAATCAAATCAATCAACCATCATTTATTAACTCCTACTATGGGTCAGGCACCATACTAAGCTTGCTATTGTTCAGTCAGTTTTCAGTTGTATCTAAATCTTTGTGACCCTATAACGGTTTTCTTGGCAAAGGTCATAGAGTAATTTGCTATTTCCTTTCCCAGCTAATTTTTAAGATGAGGAAATGGAAACAGACAGTGTTAAGTGGTTTGCCCAGGGTCACATAGGTAACAAGTGTATCTAAGACTGTATTTGAACTCAGGTCTTCCTGACTCCAGATTTGGCCTATCCATGTGCCACCTGTAGCTGTTCCATTGCACCAATGGGGATGCAAAAGGAGGCAATAGACAGTTTTTGTCCTAAAGGATCTTTCCAAAGACTGGACCTAAGAGCAATAGGTAGAAGTTGTAATGAGGCAATTTAGCTTAGATGTCAAGAAAACTTCCTAACAATGAGTATCTCAAAGGAGAATATGCTGCTGCCATAAGGGGATCTCCCTGGAGGTCTTTAAGCATAAGATAAATGCCTACCAGAGGCAATGAGGTGGCATCATGGACAGAGCGTGGGTCTTGGAATCAGGAAGCTATTTGAATTTGACTCCTGCCTCACCCGCCCTCTAGCTCACTCCAGGATGAGCCAGGAAATCACTCAACCTCTGTGTGTCTTGGTTTGGGCCCTTAATAAATATTTATTGACTAAATGACTTATCTGTAAATGTAGACAATAATTACATCTAAATTACAGGGTTCTTGTGAGAATCAAATGAGATAATATATGTAAAGTGCTTTTCAAACCTTATGGTGCTAAATAAATTCTAGTTATTATTATGGATTATTATTATTTATTCTTACATGGCATTTGCATTATTCTTTAGGTACAAATTAAATTAAATGATCTCTCAGAAAGTTAATAGATAACATCTATTTAGTACTTTAAGTTTTGCATAACATTTTCCCTCGCATAATATCTTCTCATTTCATCCTCTCTACAATACTTAGAGTTCTGTTCCTATTTTATTGAAAAGGAAATGAAGGCCTGGGGAGTTTAAGTGAGTTGTTTGGGGGAAATAGAGTAAGTTTCTGAGATTGTCCATTATTTCTCTACCGATGTTACATTATCTAGCCACCTGTCCTTTCGATCCTTGAATTTCTGAGGTTCTGTGATTCGAGTGACTTGTTTTCTGATTCCTTGGGTCAACCAGGCTGACCTAAACCTGGTAGAGGAGAAGAATTGGGGGAATGTCGGGGAAAGGGCTGTGGTGAAGGTCATTTCTATTGCAGCTTTCATCTCATCCTTCCCAGGTTGGTTCCCCAGAGATGGGATAGAAACAGTAGGATGTTTCAAATGTAGCCAGGTGACTTTTCTCTGTCAATTCTTCATGACAGTTGATTCTTTTGACAGGTATCATGGATCTCAGTTACGAGGCTGAGAGTCCCTTGGCTCCACCTGTTGAACTTCTAGAACAACTGGCACACTACGACTGGCCTTTTCAAGATGGTGGCAAGTTCAATTTACCTTATAAATTCATTCCTGTGAAATGGGTGTGTATTAAGTGAATGGGCTTAGAATGAACAAAATTGGCAGCCACCAAGAAAGTATTGATTCAATTCTATTTCTCTCAGCAGTGAATGTATTTAAAATTATCGATCTGGAGGTTCTTATGGATCAATATCTTTCACTTCTGTAGAGGAACCAGAAAAAGAAGCAAAAAAAAAGCTTTTGATGTAGTTCAAAAACCAAGATACTTTATTGGTTTAAGATTCTTATTTTTCAAGATCTGCTGGGCTGCCTAGAGGGTTCTTAAGTCAGGTTAATGATGCCAATCTTAAAAGCGAAGATATCACAAGGGCATTGAAATAATGTCCACTAACTTGGGGGTTTCTGTCACCACCTGATGGGGTGGGGAAGATATGAGACAAGGTCCTCTGTTCATGGTACATAGCATTCTCGTTAAAGGATAAATAGTAAGTGCCAGAGCCAGAATTTGAACTCAGGTTTTTCAGCTCCAAATCTGGGCTTCTGTTCCTTGCATTGGGACCATAACCCTTGGGAATAAACCAATTTGAAAGGTGTAGAAAATTTTGAGTGACACGTTTGCAATTTCCAATAAAGATGGTACTGGTCTCTAATCTCTCTTTCATCCAGGTCAATCCTCAGCATCCCCGAGGAAATTCAGTGATCATAGGAGCCGGCCAATATTTCTGCAACACAGGTGAGGTGCTACTTATTTTTCTGACACTCTGGTACAATACATTGCCCATAAAAATCCATCATAGGTGATCTCAAAATACTTTGTATTTTCTATAAATCTAAAACTATAGTCCAAGATGCCAGGATCTTAAATGTAGAGAGGACAAAACCTCAAAAGTCACCTAGACCAATACTTTCATTTTTTAGTTGAGAAAACTGAGACCCAGTGAATTGAAATGACTTACTCAAGGTCACACAATCAGAAATGTAATCTTAACATAATCCTTTGATGCTACAGGAGTACCAGTTCACTAAATTGCTAGAGATCCTCCTTCCCCCCTTTCAAGAGTCCTAGATTGCACCACTTTCTTTTGGTGAAGTTAGCCCACTCAGGGAGATAATGTGCTAAATATAATACTTTGAATTTTCTTCCATTTTTGTAAGTATATAATATTTCAATTCTTATCACCTTCCCAATTAGAATTGGATAGTTCCAGCCTGATATGAGTCATCCTAGAATGGTAGAAAGAGAATGTTTTGCTGGGAATCTAGAAAGCATACTTCAGGTACTTAGCTATGAACCCATGGGCAAGACAAACCCCTGTGAGTCTCATTTTCAACATCTGTAAAATGGGAATAATGATATCTGTATTAGCTACCTCATAAAGATGAAAAAAGTGCTTTGAAAAACAACTCTAGAACTATATTACTATTATTGAGATTGAATTTTCGAGTCTTTGCTTATATTATGTTCTACTGATTAGATAAGTAATTCTCAAAAATGTGTTCTAGGGAAGCTCATGAGTCTTTCAATGGGTCTATAAGGTCAAAATAATTTTCATAATAACACTAAAAAATTCTAATATTATAAATATCACCAGATAAACCACACAAAATTCCAAATTCCTCAATGATTTATAAAGTTCAAAAAAAAGTATCTTCAGACCCCAAATTTGAGAACTACTACATTACTAATTCAGAGAATAAAAATACAAATAAAAATAAAGATGTCCCTGCCCTCAATTTGCTTACATTTTAATTCAGGAAGAGAGTTTGTGGTTTGTAGAGGAAACATCCTTGGAAGCATGGCCAGAAGGTAGAAAAGTCCAGAATCTGGAGCTGAACCTCTTCCAATGGAGGTTCTGGGGCAGATTTCCTCTCTCCTTCTTCTCTACCTATAACAAATCCTGTAATTCAAAGTCTATTTTAATACCTGTTTCCTTAATGAATTTTTTCCTGCCTACTTTCAACAGCAGTGTCCCTTTCCTCCCATGAATTCCTAAAGATCAATCATTTGACTTTACCATGTACCATCTTGTGATATATCCTGTCAAATTGAAGAAAGGAGGAAATAGGTTTCAGGAAAGGGGGTTTAAAGATTGGTTCTATGGAGATTCACTTTTTGTGATGAACTCACCCATCTCTGACTCCAGGAGATAAGAAAGACTTAAATTTTAATTCACAGGACACTAGGTAACTACATGAAGTTCACAGATGACTACAAGATATTCACAGGATAAGTTTTTTGGAGCAGCAGCAACATAGTTTCTTAAAGGATAGACTAATTAGTAGAAGTTAAGATTATAAAAAGACCAAAATGCTTAAAAAAGGAAAAAAGGGAAGGAAAAGAAGCTTAGAACAACATAGATCCAGTTTCATGGAACTGGTACCATTTTGATCCAGTAATATAAGCCAGAACACATGAATCTAGCTTAGAGAAAAGAAGAAGATGAAACCCAGATGGGAGTCAAGGAGAGAAGAGAGCTTGCAGCAGATTTTGCTTAAATTCATTTCAATGGGGCAGGGGTGATGTGTGAGGTGATTTAGCATCTCCAGGTATTCTCCAATGGCAGTCGCTGCAGGCATTGCACCTGTCTACTTACTGTGTCTTCTCCTGCCCCAAAGATTGTTGCCAAAAAGTAATCGAGTTTTAACTCCACTCAGGTACAGCTCTGTGACCAGAGTTCCTCTGCCATACCATCTTATTTTCTTGATCTTACAGTGTGAATTCACTTATCTCAATGAGTGCGATGGATGGGTGTCCTAGGAGGGCAGAAGTTGTTTATTATACTGACTCATAGCTAGTATAGTGAGTCAATGTTTATGGAATAAGTGATTTTGGAGTCACAAGATCTGAGTTCAAATATCATTTTAATTTATTAATTATTATTCATATTAGTTTAATTAAATCAAATTAGCTAATTTCATTAAACTTCCATTTAATTAATCATGTGATCTTGGATAATTAACTTTAAACTTTTGGTGGCATGGTTTTGATATTGTGGGTGGTAAGTTGTTCCACTTGTGTCCAACTCTACGGGACCCCATTTGGGTTTTCTTCTAAGATACTGGAGCAGTTTGCCATTTCTTTTTCCAACTTATTTTACAGATAAGGAAATTGAGGCAAACAGGATTAAATGAGTTGCCCAGGGTCACATAGCTGGTGAGTGTCTGAATCCAGATTTGAATTTAGGAAGATGAGTCTCCTGACTCCAGAACCAGCACCTCTATCTACACCTAGCTGCCACTATTACTTTATTCAATAAAATAAGGAGGAATGATCTGGATGACCTTTGAGATCCTTTCCAACTTTACTTATAGGATTCTAGGATTCCCTGCATTCAGACCCTGGCTATGATATTTTATAACCATATGTTCTTGAACAAGTCACTTTCCAGGCCTCAGTTCTTCTTAGACTTGATGGTTTTTTTAGGCTCTCTTTTAGTTCTAAAACTATGATATTTCTACTTTTATTAAACTAATCTATTCTTTCTTATCTGTGACTCCAGGGAAATAATATCTCTTAGAATTCTTAAAGCAATTTATTTGAACAAACATTTATTAATTCCCCATTGAGAGCAGAACCCCTTGCTAGTTGTGGAGGAGACACAGTTTAGATTAAACATCGTTCTTACTTTTACTTCTAGTAGAGGAGTGTGGTATACAAATAATGATAATAACTTAAAAGCACATTAATCTAGAGGCAGGTGTGGTATGGTGGGTAGAGAACTGGGTTCAGGACCTACCTAATGGTTCTGTGACATTGCACATAACACAACTCCCTAAGACTATAAGTTTTAGAAAAAAGTGTTTGATAGACTTTGCTCAAGGGAGTTTCTTATATTAAAGAAATCACAAGTCTATTCCTAATCTCAAGCATATTAGAAAGGCTCATTTTTTACATAAGGAACTAAAGATTGTTATTAACTGGGGGAAATGAAGAGCACTTTCTGGAGGAGACAGTATTTTAATTGAACTTTAAATTGATGGATAGAATTCAATAGACTAAACTGGAGAGGGGGAGGACATCCAAAACGTAGAGAGATAAGATATGAAGCTGGAAAATAGCAGAATGTGTTCTGGTGTCAATGAATAGTCTCATTGTGCTCTCCAAAGTCTGAAACCTTGGGGTTATCTCTGACCTTTCTTTTTTCTTCACTTCTCATAGTCAATCACTTTTCATCTGTCAGAACTTTTGCTATAATCTTCTAAGAGATCTGTTAAAAAACCATGTATTCTTTTAAGGTTCAGTTGAAGTGTCATTTTTCTCTATGAGACCCTCCCTCCCAGGTGAACACAATATTTTTCTTCTTAAAGCCTCCATAATATTCTTTCCGAACCTCTGAATTTTATTTGTATCATTGTTATTTGTGTAACTTTCTTTTCTATTATCAGATTGTATGTTTTTTGATGATGGGGCCTATACCCTATCTGTCTTTCTATCATTAATGCTTTGCTGTTGGCAAACCCTTAAGAAATCTTTGGAGAATTGGCATTTGGATGCTTTCTGGTTCCACTGAACTATTTCCTCCCATAGCATTCCCATCATGACAGAGGAGATGGCCCGGAATGCCCTTCTGAGCTTTGTGAATTCCAGATGTTGCTATGGCAACCGAGCAGCTGGGGAGCTGGTCATTCAGAATCTGAGGCAGCAGATGTTATACAGAGTAAGTAGACTCTGACCAAGGAGCTCTGAGGACCTCTCCTGACCACTGCTGGGAGGGATAAGATCTGAGCCCCATCCAGTTCTTATCAGAAATGTCCAACATTCTTTCTGTGCCTCCTGCTACATCTAGGAGTCATCTAAGGGGGGCATCAAGGTCACTGGAGGGTGTAAGTCTGAAAGGCAGCATGGGATAATGGATACTTACTTTATAATCATCATTCAAGATCTACTTTGGACCCAAACTGGATATATAACCAAAGAAAAATCACTAAACTTCCCAATGCTCCACAATACACCACCCCAAAAGCCTGGGTGTTCCTTGTTGGTGAATTGTTTAGGTCCTTATATATAAGGCTTTTTAAAGTTTCCTGAGATGACTATAAGGATAAAGAAAATAAACTTCAATTTTTTTACCATGTCTTGAGCCTCAGAACGACGATACCCCATTTTCCAAATGTGGTTTGCTGTTTTATTATATCATCTTCTCCCATCTATTAGGGCTGTACTGGAGCCTGCTCATGTCAAGAACTGAGATGTAGATTTTTGGTATAAACATTTAAATCTCAAAAATTGCAAATGTTGCCAATCAGGCCTTGATTCATTATTTTTCTCATAAACTTAAGAAAGTGAAGGACAAAAATATCAATAACAGATTGAACTTAAAAGTTCATAATGTGTACATTTTTTTCAGAGAGCCAGTTAAATATTTACTAGTACAACATAGTCTTTTTTTAATAGTAGAAAGGTTTTATTTATTTTGAGTTTTACAAGCGAGACTGGGGGAAAAATTGCAACAAAGTCTTAAAGCATGTTGCATGGAATGAGTTTATTATTAGAAATTAAAACTTTAAAGTTAATTCAGTTTTGAGACATTGAAGAAGGGAAACATTTCATATGATATAAAGCCACTGAAGGCATCCTGGGCTGTTACAAGACTGGAATTAGAATCATTTGTTATGGAGTCATTTGGAACATCCATAGATGACTTTGTGAAAAGAAACTTCCAACTGATTCTCAGAGGCGGCATCGGGTATATACACAATGTTTTTTCTTTATAAAAACTTTGATTATTAATTTTTTTCTAGTATCGACTGGAAACCTTTAGTGAATCCAGGTTAAGTGAATGGACATTTCAACCTTATACTAGTAAGTAGATGTTGAAATATCAATTAAATTACGAATAACATCCCTTGCCCCAAACCTTATCCTCAGGGGTATGCTAAAACCTTTTTAATGCCAGCTAATGAGAGTGGGGTGCTAAAATTTCAGTTTGAGCATTGAACTTCAGAAACTGGCAAATGTTACAAATTAGGCTCAGTGGATAGGCTATGGATAGACACTGGGCTTAGAATCAGGAAGACTCAACTTCATGTATTCAATTCTGGCTTTGGCCATTTATTAGCTATTTGACCCTGGGCAAGTCACTTAGCCTTGTTTTTCTCGGTTTCCTTATTTGTAAAATGAGCTGGAGAAGGAAATGGCAAGAAGTATATTTGCCAAGAAAATCTTAAAATGAGGTCACAAAGAGTTGGACACAATTGAAATGACTAAATAACCATAGAAATTAGGGTTTGATTTGTTTTGTTTGGACTTCAGCAAATAATGGTGATTATTTGAGTGCAGATTAAGCTTTAAAAATATACTTTGGCTATATATTTTTTCTTCTCAAGAGCAAGTTGTTAAATATTTATCAGTATCCTTACCCAGGAAAGATAGTACTGTAGACAAATACTGAATAGGAATTAGGAGATCTGGGTTCTTTTCTGGGTTTTACTACCTAATGGCAAATCTTTTAGAATCTCCCCTACTAAGAGATCATTTCTTTTTTGTTTGTTTTTTATTTTTTGTTTTTGCAAGGCAGTGGGGTTAAGTGACTTGCCCAAGGTTGCACAGCTAGGTAATTATTAAGTATCTGAGGTCGGATTTGAACTCAGGTCCTTCTGACTCCAGAGTTGGTGCTCTATAAGATCATTTCTTTAGATATTCTTTAAGTTCATTTTAATGTGTAATGTTCATTAAACATCTAATATGAGTAAGATGTTGAGTATACAGAATAAAAAACAAACTAAACAATCTCTGCTTCAAGATGTCTAGTGTTATGTCTCTCATTTTTGCCTATTTCTATGTTTAGCATCAACTGTATTATAATGGTATAAGTAATGGGTTGAAACTCCAACTTTAGCACTTACTCATTAAATAATTTTGGAAAAGACACTGAGGTTCAGTTTCTTTTTCCTTAAAGATTAAGTTGGCCATATTTGTACTGCCTTCCTCAGAGGACTGTTATAGAGGAAGTGATTTTTAAATCTTTAACATGTTATAGAAATCTGAGTTATTACTTTGGAGCAGGACTTACTTAGCTCTTGGAATGACATGGTAAAGGAGTAACTTTTGCAACCACTCTAGTTACTGGATATTTTTTTGAAGCTGCTCCATCGATAAATCTTGAAAAGTTAAAGCACAAATCCAGGGTGACAGCCAATTTCTGGTGAACAGAAATTCAATATAGGAAAATGTACCTTTATAAAATAAAGAAATGAGGGGTGAGTCAATAAATTTTTTTTCCCTTTCTGCAAGGTAATCTTTTGGAATCAAAGGTTAAGTCAACAAGCGTTTTAAAATGAGTTTTTGAGGTCTGTCTGATTCCTTAATTTATTTTAATGAACCAAAAAACTATTTTCTTTCTATTTCTGTTGAAAAAACAAAAACAAAAGAAAGTCCTTGTAAAACTATGCAGAGTCTAGCAAAAATTCTGATTTTGGATATGTTCTAACAAATGTCTGCATATTTAGTCTACCAACTTTTCCATCATGAGCTAGATAACATTTTTCATATTTGATCCTCTGAAGTGATGGCTGATCATTCCATTGAACACAGTGCTCAAGCCTTCCAAAATTTGAATTTATAATATTCTTATAGCATAAATAATTTTTTCTAGTTTCACTCATTTCATTCTATATTATTTCAAAGAAATATTCTCAGTTCTCTGAAAACTCCCTTTTCATCGTTTCTTATGCTATTAATTCACATTCTATAATTCATTCTGGTTTCCACAATTTATGGGTGCCCCACTTAGTTTCCAGTTATTTTCCACCACAAAAAGAGATTCTATGAATATTTATGTACGTATGGAACTTTTCCCTTTTTAATTTGAACCATTTAGGGCATAGGATTAATAATGTAATTTGGGGGTCAAAGGGTACAAACAATTTACTTACTTTGGGAGTATAGTTCCAAATTTCTTTTCAGAATGGCTGGACCAATTCACAGCTTCACCAACTCATCCTCAGTGCACCCATTTCCCCCAGCTCTCCAACATTTATCACTTTTCCCTTTTTTGTCAACTCTTATAAACTGATGAATATGAAATGGAACCTCAGAATTGCTTCAATTTGCATTGTTTTAATTGCTAGAGATACGAGGCATTATTTCAGGTATTTGAATTCTTAACTTGAGAACTACCTTCCATCAATGATTTATTAATCAAGGAATGACTTTTATTCTAATAATTGAAATCAGTTGCTTGTAATGATTGGAAATGAATTACTAGAGAAACTTATAGCCTTCTTCCCCTCTATTCCCCTTCCAAGCCTTCCTCAGTTAGTTGTTTGATTTGATCTGTCACTTGCCCTCCACCACCAATCTCCTTTATCCTGGTTGCTCTGATATACAAAATACATTTTCCTCTCTTGGTCTCTTCTTATGGGAAACTCATATCATTAATGCATGAGCTGATATTTAAAGTTTAAATTTCTTTAAAACTAAGTTTATTTGAATTTATACTCAAATCTGAGAAGCTCACAAGAATCACAGAAGCTTAAGTTTTTAAAGATGGGAAGAACCTTAATGTCTATCTTGTTTAAACCATATTCTTCACTGCATTTTCATTAAGAAATCAGTAAGGAAATAAATATGGGAGAATTTCAGAACTGAGTGGGAGGAGATTTCATGCTGCACACCTTCTCTTCTGTCCTCAATCATAGGTAAATTCTGGGTACTGTTTATCAAAGCAACATAAATCTTTCATAGCATTGTATCTTTTATTGACTCAATTTAACTAATAGTCTATGCACAAATTTCCTGTGGAAACAGGTTAAATCTAACTTTCATTCTAACTCTAATCCTAATTCTCATTTTTAACCCTAAATTAATTCCAATCTGTGAACTAGACTTGGCCCACAATTAATTCTAAGTAATATAACCCTTACCAATCAGACCACAGATTCAGAGAGATTTCCTTTTTTGAAATTTAGATCACTCAGTTGATGGCCCGAAAAAAGGAGCATCTCCCAAGCCTTGGGACATCAAAGTGCATGTCCCTCCCATGTTTCAGGAGGACACTAAGAAGTTTCAAGTACCACACTCCTCCTTAGTCAAGGTAATGTGACTATAAGTATCAAATACTGACCAAGTATTTATAAAGTATGTAGCATGTTTCAGTCACAAAAGGTAAACAGTCCCTGCCATCCAGGAGCTTACAGACTAGATAGGCTAACATGCATATAACTATGTATATAAAATATATGTATATTCTACATATTGTACTATATATATATATATATATATATATTACATAAAAATGAGATGTAAAATGGAAAAAAAATTAGTTTTAGAGGGAAAGAAGTAGCAGCCAGAGAGAACAAGAAAAACAATATTAGACTGAAGGTAGAATTTTTCTTGCCTTTTATCTCTAGTGCTTGGGGCAGTTCTTTGCACACTGCAAGGGTTTAATAAATATTTATGGACTGACCGAACAATGGTCTCTCGTATATGATGATTTTCTAATTTTTTTTTTTTTTTTTGCAAAGCAATGGGGTTAAGTGGCTTGCCACACAGCTAGGTAATTATTAAGTGTCTGAGGCCAGATTTGAACTCAGGTACTCCTGACTCCAGAACTGGTGCTCTATTCACTGAGCCACATAGCCACCCCTGATTTTCTAATTTCTGAGAGTTATAACAGGTTGAAAATTTTCTCACCATGAGATATTTTAAGAAGGCTACAACTCTCCTCACTTTATTTCTTCTTTTCATAGATTGGGAACTATTAATTTGGAATAATGAATGTAATAACAGCTTTTCTTTCAATGTATTGGTTTGTTTTTATGAAGTATTATCTTTCTAAAATTAAATTTTGTAGGGAATGGCTCTTTGGAAGAGGAATGGGAATACATTGGGAAATGTAGTGATATAAAAACAAAAGATATTAATTCAAGCTACTCCAAAAAAATAGAGAGGAATGGCCACATATTTAGACTAAAAAGTAATTCTTCATGGTAAGCATATCCCACTTTCACCTCAAACCAAAACCAATATAATCATAATAGTAGGTGAGAGGTCAGTATTGTCATTAGAAAAAATATATTTTGCTTTATAGTTTCCCTTTTTAAAAGGAAAAAATCACATATTCCTGTGGCTACTGCATTCATACATTTTTTTGCAATCAGGCGAACAAGTGATAGACAAATAGGAAAATAAAGCTGAAATGTTCAGGATATATGACAACTGAAAATCCATAATAAAGTTAAAACATCTCCCTGGGTGTTATATGGTGAGCATGTAGTAAAAAAGAATCTTCATCATAACTTTTCATTAACTCAGTCATTGTGTACTATTTGGTAAGCCTGGAGTCTTCCAGAAACAGTTGTCATATATTTTCGTCTGCCATCATCTATCTGCCACATATACTATTATGTAACAGATACTATAATATATTTTTGTCTCCATAAATAAATTTTCCATATTTACATCCAATAATAGAATTCTCATATGACTATATAAACCTTGGCAAATTATTTAGCTGTAGTGTTACGGATATCTCTCTAAGACAGCTGAAGAGAAAGCACTGATCTGCATCAATACAGAGAGTTTCCTCACCCTAGTCTCTACACTAATGAAATCATAATCTTATCCTTAGACCAAATAGAATCAGAGTTTACCAAAGAATCTAGGAATCTCATTAAGTTTAGTTGATTGTACTGCTTCAAGATGGTCTTTTTCCAGGAGACTGTTCATCGCCTTGTTTTCATTATGAAAGACCTGATTCATTCACTTTTGAAAAAGTAGTTTCCTTCTCTTGGCCAAATATAGATTCCTTCTTGCTAACCAATGGTTTGTGCTCCAAGAGATTTTAAGCTACACAAAAGGTTAAGGAGCTACTTATGAGTTCACCTTGGAAACCAACCATTATCTTTGACAATATTTCATTGGAAAAATACTTTTCTGGGACAGATCTTGGTAGTCTGGAAGCAGCTTCTCCCTTCCTTTATTGTTTGTATGAAGAATAACTTTGGGTTTTATGGACAAAGAATATCCAAACTTTGAATGTTTTAAGAACTTTGATGCAATGACCAATGCAATGACCAAGCATACCTACAGAGGACTGATGATACAGTCTCTCCTGAGAAAGAAGCAATGGGTTCAAGGTGCAGAGTGAAACAGACACATTTTGCACATGGTCAATGCAGGAGTTCATTTTCCTTGACTAAACATATTTGATATAAGGGTCTGGTTTACATTTGTTTTTTACTGAGGGGAGAAAGAGAAAACAGATTTTGTTAATTAAAATATATCTAATTTAATTTAAAAATGAAAGTCTTTTATAGTGTCTTTGGAAGCTACTTATTCTGAAATTGGAAAATCCCTTTCACTCTAAGCAACTGCCCAAATCTTATAGGTATCTATAAATTGGGTGCTCTTTTATAAAAGTTATTTCTGATGTCTCATAATGGCATATTCTTAAAGACATTGACTTTGGAATGTGGATCCTGGCACATCCTAATTAGCTGAAAGATTTAAACACAAGACTGGTAGAAGATGACCTACCTTGCTAAGCATGGAAATGCTTACCACAGCAAGTTGGACACCATGAGATGAAATTTTTTTTGACCAATGCAATCCATAAGGGCACTCTACTAGGCAATGGAAATGTTGAGATATGTATCTGTGAGGGAATGACCACACTGGGGACAGTAGGGATCTTTGAGAACACTATAGCAAACCCTTCTATTGGGGTGAGTTGACCCAAAGAAAATGTTTTCTTTTCAGGATTGCCATAAATGCCAAGGACGAGGACGGTACAAGTGCAGTGGATGTCATGGGGCTGGCACAGTGAGTTTGGGGCATCCTTATTTGAAGTGTTGGCCAATTTTAACCTTAGAGATTGATTTTAGTGATCTGAGATGAAACTTGGGTTAAGTCATTCAAAGTCTAGGAGGAGACAACAAATATCATATGACAGAAATCAAATAAAGTCAGGGTATTTAGAAATTAGGTGTTGGGCAGAGAGAAGTGGAAAATATATTGACTGACTCTGACATTAGAAAATGTAGACTCGAATCTTAACTCTGCTACTTTCTAGATTTTTTTTTTACTTTTGGCAAATCAATGAATGTTTTTGACTTGCTATTTCCTTAACAATAAAGGGATCTGATGAATTATGATCTCTCAAAGTTCCATCTCTGTGATTCAGGGGAGATAACATGGTACAGTGAAAAATGTATTGGATTTGGAGATGGAAAAACCTGTTTTTGATATTTGTAAATTATGTGTGACTTTGGGCAAGTCATTTAACTTTACTGGGCCCCAATTTTCTCATTTGTAAAATGAAGGAATTGGTCTAGATAGCCTCTCAGGTCCTTTACAGGCAGAAATCTACATTCCTCTGACTGGGAAAACGCGGAAGTTGGACTTGGTGACTTCTAAAATGTCTTCTATTTCTTAATCTGGGATTCTATGATTTCAGTCCACTGATATACACAAATTAGTGGCAGAGCAATGTCTCAAAGCTATAATTTGACCTAGAGCAGACTGGAGTACAGGTAACCATGAGGGAGGCTGTATTAGCTATATTAACATTATTCATTTCCCATATTGACCTTCCCTACTTCACCCACCATGTTTATTCATGACTCCTAATAAATGACTTGGGTGCTGGCCAAGTGCTGACTTGAATGGTTTGTTTCTAGATGCGATGTGCCTCCTGCAGTGGGGCCAGGCGCAAGTCTAAGCAGTCCCGAAGATGTCAGGTGTGCTCTGGCTCTGGGAGAAAAAGGTATGTAAACTGAGGCGAGTTGGTCTTGAGAATCAAAATGAAGCTACCTGAGGGTTTCTATGAATGATCTTTGGATTTCCAAAACATTCTCTGAATCAGTGATATCAAACTCAAATTGAAACGAATTTCTGCAGGTCATATATTGATGTAGAAAACCACAAATTAACGTTATTTGTGTTGTTTTGTATTTTTGTTTATTTTGTTAAAAATTTTCTGAAAAGTTTTCTGACTTGAATTATGAATTTGCCACCTCTGCTCTAAAGCTCTCAATTCCAGATTTATTGGTCTATCATCTTATGTCTTGTCTAGTCTTTTCATGTGGCAAATCTTTCTTCCATGACTATACCCTGAACTCTGAGAGGTCAGACATCATGATTTATATTTCTCTCTATCTTGTACAGCATTTGACAGTATTAGGCATCTGTTAAAAAATGTTTAGATATAAATGCCAACTCTTCCATAAAAGTTCTTGATTGTTCACCCAGAAATGATCCCTTACTTTTCTAAATCCTGTAAATACAATATACATATTATTGTATCTTTCATAACTTTTTTTGGGATTATTTATTAACTCAACTAATCTCCCTACTAGATCATAAACTCCTTAACTTTATGGGCAATATCTTTAATTTCTATATTCTTTCAGCAATGAATTTTTTATCTGATAGACACCCAGTGATCGCCTGGTGCATGAACAAAATGTGAAATAAAGGAGAAAGAGGAAAAATGGAGGAAAGGATGAAGAGAAAAAAGAGATTGAGTTCAAAGGAAAGGCAGTGATTGAGGTAGGAAGAAAGGCATGAAGGAAGAGAGAGGAGAGAAGGAAGGAAACTAGAAAAGAAAGAAGGAAGTGGAAGGAATTAGACTAAGAAAATTCAGATTGAAACAGAAAAGAAAGTAGAAGAATAATAGGAGAAAGGGAGGCAATGAAAGAAAAAAATGGAAGGGAAGAAAGAACTTGAGATAGAAGAAAAAACAGACATTAAAAGAGAAAAGAAGAGAAAGAGAGAAAGAAATTGAAGGAGGGAAGAGAAAGAAAGAATTGAGACAGAAGGAAAGACAACAATTGTGGGGAAAAAGAATGGAAGTAAAAGGAAAAGGACCTGGAAAAAATTTTCCAGCTTAAAGTACTGATACTTTTTTACTTTGTTTATGTGAGGATGTTGTTTCTAAATATAGTTTCTTTTATGTCCATCATCAAATTATGACTTTACTTCTTTCCTGTAGAGGTATATTTGTTTCCAAGGAAAACCAAAGGTGGTACCAGAGGACCAATAATGCAGGAATCACCACCCAAGGTCATAGATTTTGATCAAGGCAAAGCCTGAATGTAAATCCACATCTCTTGATTGTGTTGTGCAACCCATGGAGATCCCAATGTGGGTAATCAAAACTGGGATTTTTATAAGTTGGAGCCTGCTGAAGATAACAAGGGTTCTGAGAACTTTCTGCATCAATGTTAACTGCTACTGATCTCTACATTATGTTGAACTCAGAAAGGATGCTGTAGAGGCATTCAGTGCTGTGGCATCTGTTAGAAATACAGATTTGAGGGTCTGGAGAGGTCATGCCAATCTTCTTCAGCACTGCCACAAAGCTATCATCACCCTGGCCTAAGTATTTACATGTTTCCTGGACTAATTTCATATTTATAGGCACTGTTTATATTGGCAACAGGGACAAAGTAAGACTACACAAAGCAGCCTTTCCATCAAGTCAGTAAATGCAAGCTGAAGTTTGTGTACATAAGAACCAAAGGATCACATAATATCCTGGGACATTATCCTCAAACTCATACTTTGTATTACATCAGCCTCAAAAAGTTAAGGAAATACCCTCAAGAACCTTCTATTCCTCAGCTAATACACTTAAATAAATCTATCCCCTGAATAATCTAACTACATACCTCTTTAAGCCATGAATAACTTTTTGTTTTGTTTTGTTTTTTAGTTTTTGCAAGGCAATGGGGTTAAGTGGTTTGCCCAAGGCCACACAGCTAGGTCATTATTAAGTGCCTGAGGCCAGATTTGAACTCAGGTACTCCTGACTCCAAGGCCAGTGCTCTATCCACTGCGCCACCTAGCCACCCCCATGAATAACTTTTAAGACTTCTTTTTCTCCTCCCTCCTTCCTTCCCTGCCTCCTTTCTCTCCCCTTCCCTCTTTCCCTCCTTCCTTCCCTCTTTCCCTCCTTTCATCCTCCTTCCTGCCTCCCTTTCTCCCTCCCTCCCTTCCTCCCTCACTCCCTCCTTTCCTCTCTCTTCCTCCCTTCCTTCTTCCCTCCTAACTCCCTCTCTTCCTTCCTTCAAATAAACATCAACTTAGCTAATGCAAACTTGATAGAAAACTGAATTAGATGCGACAGTCACCCTATGGACCTTATATTAAAATTTCTTGTACAAGCTTCAGTGATTCTTGATTTGAATTTTTTTTGCATTAGTTTAATATCTCCAAATCCATATTAGCCTTGGCTTCCTAAATTTCTGAAAATTCCTTATTTCCTTCTGGATTAAAAAAAAAGTCTTTGGACTTCTAAAGGTTCCTAAGCATAGAAATTTAAAGCTGGATTGAAACAGAAGGTGGTAGAAAAATATGGATCTCAAAAGCTTGCAAAAGGATGAATACTGATAGCTAGCTTTGCCTGTATTTGGGCAAAAATATTCGGAGTCATTAAAAAAGTAAACAAATGATCTAGCAGGGCAACTAGGTGGTGCAGTGGATAGAGTACTGGGCCTGGAATCAGGAAGACCTGAGTTCAAATTTGAACCCAAACTCTCAAGAATTACCTAGCTGTGTTACCTTGGGCAAGTCACTTAACACCATTGTCTTGCATTTATTTTTTGTTTTTTTGCAAGGCAATGGAATTAAGTGGCTTGCTCAAGGCCACACAGCTAGGTAATTATTAAGTGCCTGAGGCCAGATTTGAACTCATGTACTACTGACTCCAGGGCCAGTGCTCTATCCACTTCACCACCTAGCCACCCCCCAAAGCATTTCTTAAGCAACTACTGAAGGCCAGATACAATTTACTAAATGCTATGAATAGGAATACAAATAAAAAGAAGACTGGTTTCTGTCCTCAACGAACCTACAATGTAATAGGGTACAGTCAACATGAATTGAAAAGATGAAAGTAGGTTATTCATCTGAAGGTATAGTGGCCAAGTCATGAGAGTCAAAAGCAGAAACTTATGAGGAATGAAACCTGTCTAGCCTCAAAATGGAGATTCCAGGAGGAAGTTACCAGTGGGAGAAAAGGGTGCAAAAGTAGACAGATATTCTGAAGTGAGAAGACCATGAGCACTAAGAGAATTTCTAGACTGAGAGGGCAACTGAGAAATGGTGACCAAGTCCTAATTCTCAGAAACACTAATTTTCTTTTTCTAAACATTTTTTTATTTACTTAAGCCAATGGGGTTAAGTGGCTTGCCTAAGGCCACACAGCTAGGCAATTATTAAGTGTCTGAGACTGTATTTGAACTCAGGTCCTCCTGACTCCAGGGCAGGTGCTCTGTCCACTGTGCCACCTAGCTGCCCCAGTTTTCAACTTTTACAAGAATGAGGACTTTTTCTTAATGCCAAAAAATATTATCAATTTCTACATGATAATATCTGTGGTATTAGTTATGCATTGTTAAAGAAAATGTGTGCTGAAAAAGATGCTGTGAATTCACTAACATTTTAAGTTATTCTTGGGCAGCTAGTGGAGCATTGGCCCTGAAGTGAAGAGGACCTGAGTCCAAATTTGACCTCAGACACTTGACAATCACTTAACCCTCATTACCTCACATCCAGGACCATCTTCAGTTGTTCTATTCCATATCTGGCCACTGTTTCTGGAGGCGAAAGTGAGGCTGGTGACTTTGCATAGCCCCTTCCTTCATCCCTACTTCAATTTGCTTGCTTGTCATGATATCACCTCCCTGATGTTATAGTGTTCTTCAAGAATGAAGGACAAAACAAGAAGTTATATATTTTATTTTGTTTTTATTCTAGTTGACATTTTGCTTTATTTTTCCAATTACATATTATGAAAGTTTATCAACATTCAACCACACGTATATTTATATTACATAATTTCCTTCCATTCTCCCTTCCCATTCCCTTCCCCTCAGCAATGAACAGTGTAGTGAACATTATATGTGTGCATTTGTGTCTAACATATTAACATATTAGCCATTTTTTTTCATGAGAAGTTAGGACTAAGATAAAAATAAAGAAAACCATTGGATAAGAAGGGAAAACATAAAAGAAAAATTTAAAAAAAGTGAACATAGTGTTCATTCAGATTCTACATTTTTTTTAGTCTTGTTTACTTTTTTAATCCGGATGTGAATAGCATTGTCTATAATAGCTCTCCCAGGGTTATCTTAGGTCTCTGAACTCTGAGAGGAGTTACATCCATCAGAGTTGAACAACTCACAATGTTGTTGTTTAATGTGGACATTGCTCTCTGGGTTCTGCTCCCTTCACTCAGCATCAGTTCTTGCAAATCATTCCATGCTTCTTCAAAGTCTGACCATTCATAATTTCTTATATAACAATAATATTCCATAACATTCCTATACTATAACTTGTTCACCCATTCGCCAATTGATGGGTATCCCCTCAATTTCCAATTCTTGCCTCTACAAAAAAGAGCTGTGATGAATTTATGGAACTTTACACATTTTTATTATTTCTTCTGGATATAGACCTAGTATTGGTGTTTCTGGGTCAAAGGTATTTATCAGTTTTATTGTTCTTTGGGCATAGGTCCATATCACTCTCCAGAATGGTTGGATTTGTTCACCACTCCACCAACAATGCTTTAATGTCCCAATACTCCTATAACATCTTCAACATTGATCATTTTCTCTTTTTTTGGCATTTTAGTCAATTTGATAGGTGTGAGATGATACCTCATAGTTATTTTAATTTACATTTCTCTAATCAGTAATTAGTTGGAGCATTTTTTCATATAATTATTTATAGTTTTAATTTCTTCATTTGAAAACTGCATGTTCATATCCTTTGACCATTTATCAATGGGAAATGACTTGTAACTTTATAAATTTGATTCAGTTCTCTATATTTTTTAGAAAAGATACTTTTATTAGGACCCCTAGCTGTGAAAATTGTTTCCCAGATTTCTGTTTTCCTTCAAATCTTGGAAGCATTGGCCTTATTAGTGCAAAACCTTTTAAATTTAATATAGTCAAAATCATCCATTTTGCAATGTATAATGTACTCTGTTTGATCATAAATTTCTCCCCATTCCATAGATTTGACAGAGTATTTCTTGATCTGTTTATTGGTCTATAGTATTGCACTTTATGTCTAAATCCTGTACCCATTTTGACCTTATTTTGGTATAGGGGTATGAGATGTTCCAGAACCTATGCTGAATTTTTGCCTTACTATTTTCCGGTTTTCCCAACAATTTTTTGTCAAATAATGAGTTCTTATCCCAGAACTTGTGTCTTTTCAAACAATTTACCAAACAATAGGTTTTATAGAGTTTATCAAACAATAGATTATGTTCACTACTTTGGTACATATCCTTCTAGCAGGCAGTTTTGATGACTGCTGCTTTATAGTATCATTTTAGATATCCTAGAACTAGGCTACCTTCCTTTACATTTTTTCATCAGTTCCCTTGATATTCCTGACCTTTTGTTTCTCCAGATGAATTTTGTTACTATGTTTTCTAGCCTGGTAAAATAGCTGTTTAGTAGTTTGACTGGTATGGTGCTTTATAAGTAATTTAATTTGGGTAGCATTGTCATTTTTATTATGTTAGCTTTATCTAACCATGAGTAACTGACATTTTTCCAGTTGTTTAGATCTGACTATTTGTGTGAAGTGTTCTGTAATTGTGTACATAGTTTCTGCATTGTCTTGGGAGATAGATTCCCAAGTATTTTATGTTGTCTGAAGTTACTTTAGGAATTTCTCTTTCTATCTCTTACCTTGGATTTTTTTGTTCATATATAGAAATGCTGATTATTTATGTGAATTGTTTTACATCCTGCTACTTTGCTGAATTTATTAATTTGAAGTAGTGTTTTTAGATGATTTTTTTCAGGTTCTCTAAGTATACCATCATATCAATTGCAAAGAGTGAAAGTTTTGCTTCCTCATTGCCAATTCTAATTACTTCAATTTCTTTTTCTTCTCTTATTGCTAAAGTTATGTTATGCATTTTATTAATCACAATAGGATTTGTGCATACTTACAAAATAGCAGCATATGTGTAAATTGCATATGGTTTGTACTTATGAGTTTGCCTGAGTAATGAATTCTTTTCATGGATACAGTACACTGAGAACTGAGTAGATAAGTGATTTGATTAGAGACACTAGCTAGTGTATATAGCAGAGAAAAAATTTGAACTCGAGTCTTCCAGAATGCAAAGTCAGCCATATAGCTGATACTGCATCATTTATTCAATTGACTGAAGGTATTCTTGCTTACTTGGAAATTTGAAGACCCCTTGCAAACACTGTTCCTTCCCTCCCCCAGGAGTCTATAGTCCACAAATAGGAAGTTCCTGATTTTTTTGAGAAAAATTTTGTCTCCTTATCTTACCTGGCCTGGAAGGCCACTCTACCATTCCAAATCTAATCCCAATGTTGATTGACTTTGAAGGTTTGATCTACTCTATTCTTGATCTGGGCTAATTTTTCTCTCCTTAGGCATCCTGGTGACCCTTCTGCTCTAGAGGTTTCCCATATTGGTATCAAACTGAGATCAGATGTTCAAATGGTTTTATATCTACTTTAGACAGAGCTCCCAAACTCATGCAATTCACCAGTTTCAACCTCCCTTTTAGTAAGGATTACAGGCTTTTAAAAATGCATTCAGTTAATCCACTTTTATTTATTTATTTAATTTTTAATTTTAATTTTAATTTATTTTAGATTTTTGCAAGGTTATGGGGTTAAGTGGCTTGCCCAAGGCCACACGGCTAGGTAGTTATTAAGTGTCTGAGGTCAGATTTGAACCCAGGTACTCCTGACTCCAAGGCTGGTGCTCTATTCACTGCGCCACCTAGCCGCCCCAATCCACTTATTTATTACATATTCTTCAGTTGACTGATGAAACAAATGATACTTTTGTAAGGTGAAATGGTTTCTTTCCTCTATGACTTCATGCTAAATCCACATGTAATGGCTAAACTGGGGCTTGTTCAATCTCTTTCTATGGCTAGACTACCAAAAGAGATTGAGCCTCTGTTCATGCTTCTGAATACTGATTTTAAAGGACCACTTTGTAACTCTATATGAAGAACATAGTATTTGGTCATAAGGTATCAGGAGATAAGTAGAAACATCACGATTCATGTTTTTGTGACTACCACTCTTTATTTTCCTTCCAAAGGTGCAGCACCTGTTCAGGTAGGGGGAACAAGACCTGTGCAACATGTAAGGGGGAGAAAAAGTTATTGCACTTCATCCAACTCGTCATCACCTGGTGAGTGGTGAAAGGAGGCACGGTTTTGACTTTATTTTGAGTATTCACTTTGCTATGACCCGTCCAGCACAAAGTGAAGTAGAACCCTAGAAATGTAATTTTTCCAATGTCATATTAGGCAATTCAGTCCTCAAACATTAATTTATCCATATCTCTACCCTCCAAAGATATTCTCTCCCTATAGGGTTTGAATGTTCTCATTAATTCGTCTCTTAAGGGACCTTAAGGATCTTTTTTTTTTTTTAGGTTTTTTTGCAAGGCAAATGGGGTTAAGTGGCTTGCCCAAGGCCACACAGCTAGGTAATTATTAAGTGTCTGAGACCGGATTTGAACCCAGATACTCCTGACTCCAAGGCCGGTGCTTTATCCACTATGCCACCTAGCTGCCCCTGATCTTAAGGATCTTAAAGGAACTTTGTAGCTTGCTTTTTTGACTATTTTTACCTTATTTTCCATTGGCATCATTTATGAGTTTTATGGACATATGTCCTATGTGCTTAATCCCTCCAAATTAGTTGCTATGTGTTGGGTTCATATCAGGTATGGTGCTGAGTGTGCAAGACTTGGAATCAAAGTTTGTACCCTGGATCTCAGTTTAATGACCTATAAAATGAAGGGTTTGGACTAGAAGACTTCTTAGGTCCCTTCCTTCTTTAAATCTTTATATTATGATACTATGGAAGAATCTACAAGAGATCTTATCCATCTTGTTCTAAGTAGGCAGGCTATTACCCCAGTTTCTATAGAGGAGGAAACTGAGGCCCAGAAAAATGGATTTGCCTTATTTCTGGGCATATTCAATTTTCTTGCCTGCCCTTTCCTGATCAATAGAAAGGGTGTGGGGGGGGGGGAGCAATGGAAAAAGGTTTAGACAACCTTGCTTCAAATGCAGGATTTTCTACTTAACTTTGTGATCAGTTTCCTCATCTATAAAAATGAGAATGTTGGAAGACTGATTCTAAATCTTTGCTTCTATGACTTAGCCTTTCATTGTTAAAGACCAGGGTAAAGGGAAGAGATGAGGAACTTTGGGAATATATTCAGTTGCTTTGACTTTGTAATTTGCTCTATTTCTATGTGGTATACTGATGTTCCAGGGAACTTAATATTACTGTCATCAAATAAATTTCCATCAGAATAGACTTTTTTGTGAGAGAGCTCTGAGCCCCTTTTTGACCAAAAATAATACATATTCTTTCATTTAAGAAACTGTGCTCACAATTCTTTGCTTAGTTTTTAAAGCACCACCTAAATGCTAGTTATTTTTCCATACTTTTAAATCATTGTTGCCACAATCCAAAAGATGGCTAATGCAGGGATTCTTCTAAAATTATCATGTAGAATAGATGAAGACATTGGTTTTTAGAATCATAAGATATAGTTGCAGATTTATATATATGTATATATATACATACATACATATATATATATATATATATATATATATATATATATATATATATATTTCTTACTTCAAGAAAGAACAATGATTTCAGGTTTTCAGGTTGGACTGAGTCACTGAAAGGACAGGGAAGGAATCAGCAATGTAGCTTACAGAAAAATATTGGAAATTCCATTTATAACCATCAGGTTTTTTGTTTTTTTCCAGGAAAAACAGCCTGTTTGAGTTTGTTACAGAGCACCATATGAACTTTCCAGCAGAGCTTTTGGTTAAAGTCAGAGGAGAAAATATATTCAAGGATGAAAATGTTATGGTGAGGAAAGATAGAAGAAAGCATAGCAAAAGTATGTTTTTTAAAAAACTCATCTTTTCTATTGTGCCCAATGTTTTTGTGTGAACTTGGACTTCTTGCTGCTCATCACACATAACATTCCTACCCTTAATCTCTGTATCTTTCCATTGATTGTCCTCCGTGTCTAGAAAGTTCTCTTACTCATTTATAGCTTCTAGATTTCCTGGCTTTCTTCAAGATTCAACTAAATCTCACTTCTTTCAACAACCCTTTTTGAGTCCTTCTCATTGTCAGTATCTCCCTCTGAGATCACTTCCAATTTGCATTGTGTCTGTCTTGTATGTACCTCATTTTTTGAATGTTGTTTCCTGCATTAATATGTGAGTTCCTTGAGGGCAGGAATTATGTTTTCACTGCTTCTTGTATTCCCAGAGCTGAGCAAGGACCTGGTACTTAGTAAATATTTAAACATACTTCTTTGACTGAGTGACTGAAAGAAAACTTGCCTTTTGAGAATGAAGAGGAATCACAGTTTTTGTTGGTTTTGTTGAGTAAAACCCCATAAATTTCTCCTGGCTTTTCAGAATATTTCATAAGGAGAGAAAGTAAACATATAGGGAATGCCCTTAGACAAATAATCAAGGTTGTAAGATTGGTCTGTCCCTTCCCCTATTTTCTTTTGTACCTCTTAGTGTAATGAGATTTGTCCCATTCAATCCCCTCCCTCCTCCCGTCTCTTTCCTGTGCCCCTTTTTAGGGAGGTAGTGTATTTTTTTTTAGATCATTCTATCTAAGTCATAGAAAATTCTGAGTGTCTGACCCTTCTAGTTCAGTATATTCTGTTGAATAGAGTCCAAATTCCTGGGAGTTATTAGAGTCTTTCTCCCCAGTGGAGTTAAAGCCAGTTACATCCCATTAGATATCAGTCTCATGGATAGGTCATGGATGTCCAGCATTTCTGGCTAGGTATATTCTCTCTGTTAGAGTTACATTTCTCAGGATTCTCAGGATTTATGAGAGTCTCTACCCCCCCCCCTCCCCCGCTGGGATATAGCCAGTTTCAACTTGCTGGATTGCATTTTTTTCCTTTTACCGCCCCCCCCCCCCTTTTTTTTACCTTTTCATGTGTCTCTTGAACCTCCTGTTTGATATCCAAATTTTCTGTTTAGCTCTGGTCTTTTCATCAGAAAATTTTGGAATTCTTCCATTTCATTAAATGTCCATCTTTTTCCCTGGAAGAGAAGGCTCAGCTTTGCAGGAAAGTAGATTCTTGGCTGCATTCCAAGCTCCCGTGCTCTTTGAAATATCTTGTTTCAGGCCCTTCGATCCCTTAAAGTTGATGCAGCCAGGTCCTGCATGATCCTTACTGTGGCTCCTTGATATTTAAATTGTTTCTTTCTGGCTGCTTGCAGGATTTTCTCTTTTATCTGATAGTTCTGGAGTTTGGCCACAACATTCCTTGGTGTTTTCATTTTAGGATCTTTTTCTGGTGGGGATCGATGTACTCTTTCAATAACTACTTTGCCCTCCGATTCCATGATGTCAGGGCAGTTTTCCATCACTAAATCCTGCAATATTAAGTCCAGGCTTTTTTTCTCTTCAATGTTTTCAGGAAGTCCTATAATTTTCAGATTTCCCCTGCTTGATCTATTCTCGAGGTCAGTGGTTTTGTTGATGAGGTATTACACATTTGCTTCTATTTTTTCTATTTTTTGATTTTGTTTAACTGACTCTTGCTGTCTCGTGGAGTCATTAGTTTCTGTAGACTCCATTATTTTTTGGGGGGAGGAGTTTTCTTCAGGAACCTTTTCCAATTGGTCGATTCTACTTTTGAAAGAGCTTTCCATTTGACCAATTGAGGTTTTGAGAGAATTAATTTCTTTTTGCATTTGCTCATCTGAGGATCTGAGAGAATTATTCTCATTTTGCAAGGTATTAATTGTCTCCCCCAAATTTTCCAGTTGATTTTTAAACTCCTTCCTTATTTCTTCAAGGAAGTCTTTCTGTGCTGGAGACCAGATTGTATTCTCCTCAGAGGTTCCAGGTCTCTCTGGGTTGGGGTCTTTCCCTTCCTGGAATTTTTCTATGGATCCACCTTTCCGTTGACCCTTCTTCATTATGCTAAGACCTTGAGTTGGGTGGGGCTGGTTCACCTGGGCTTGGGATCTCTAAAGTCTTTACTGAGTGCAGTTTCTCTGGCTGGCCAGTAGGAGGAGCTGGTTGCCCTCTCTGGGGTGTCTGTGACCTTGGTTGCCAGGCCTTCTCCCTTTGCTTGAGGGAGGGAGTTGGAGCTATTGAATTCTTTTGCCTTCAATCCATGGTGGGCTTTACCCTGGCCTGAGGTGATTCCTCAGCTGGGCTGGTTCTTTTGCTCACACACCTGAGCCTGAGGCAGAAATAATTTGCATTTGTTTGAGAAGAGACCTCCTGCAATGGAGGCGTGGGCTCAGAGTTTCTCAGACCAGAGGAGCCCAGGGATGGCATCCGCAGCTGTCCTGCCCCAGACCTCTCCCCCGGCCCCTTCCCCAAGCTCCAGGGGGACAGCCCCAACACCAGCGCCACTGCTTCCCCGAGGACCCAAGCCCCCTTTGTCCAGCCCCACCGCTGATCCAGCGGGTCCGGCTCTCGGGCTCTCAGACTCCCCGTTCCGATTTAGCTGTTGGTCTGGCTGATCTTCCCTGGGAGCTCAGACTCACCTGCCGGTACTCAGCCAAGGCTGCTGCGGAGACGAATCCTGAGGTAGATTTTCCTCTCCTGGCTTTTCTTTCTGAGTTTCCTGGTTCATATTTCTTTTAAGAGGTTTGTTTCATGTGATAGATGGGGAAGAGATCAGGAGACTTTAGTACTGTGCCTGTCTTCTCTCCGCCATCTTGGCCCCCAATCCCTTCCCCTATTTTCATTGCCTACTGCTGTCTTCATTATCCTGAGCTCTCCAGATGCTTGGGTCCCTCCAGTTAAGGTGGAGTGTCAATGCAAAATACAGTCATTATGAGGAATTAGGTAACTTAGTGTATCTTCTCTGGCAAATTCCAACTTCTAAAGAGGGGAGCAGGAGATCAATAGCAGCAGCAGCAGCAGCATTTATACAGGACATTCTAGTTTACAAAGACTTCTTAGATAAACGCAGCCTAGTATCATAGCTAGACTATGCTTGCTTAGTTATAATCAGGTAGCTCCGGGTCAGAAGATTGTCTTAGACTTTTACTAGCTATCTGAGCCAGAGCAAGTTAGCATCTCTCAGATTTAGTTTCTCATCTGAAAAATGGGAATAATAACAGATCTTTCTTCTTTGGTTGTTTTGAGAATTACATGAGATAATTATAGCTAACACTTAGATGACACTTTAATGTTGGCAAAGCATTACATATGCTTATACAGGAGTACATTTATAATATTTAACTAAATATTATATATATTCTTTCATTTGAGAAACTGCTCAATTCTTTGCTCATTTTAAAGCACTACTTAAATGCTAGTTATTTTTCCATACTTTTTAATCGGTTGTTGCTACCAACCTCAAAGATGGGTAATGCAGGAATTCTTCTAAAATTATCAGTGGAGAATAGACGAGGGCATTGGTTTTAAAATCAGAAGATATCAGTTGCAGAAATAGCTCAGTGGTTTATTAGATGGGTTGAGCAAATGACTAACAGCTCTTAACTCTAGATTCCCCAACTGTCAAGCAGGCATAATGGCATTTTCCTACTTACTTTGCAGGATTATTGTGAACCATCAAGAACAAAACTTTTTGACAACCTTAAAATTCTTTAGAAATTTGAGTTATTCCCTCATATCATCAATAAGGAAACTAAGTCTCAAAGCAGATTCTAAGGGGAGACAATGCTTAACCCAAAGTAATGAAAAGTAATGAAGGAATAGTTTGTTTGTTTTTTGGTTTTGGTGAAATGCAGGGGTCCTCCAGGGCTCTTCACTTTGAACTACTTAGGTAACCACCTATTTTATTTCTATGTAGCATCAGCCATGCTTATATAGGTTCATGCCAACCCAGCCAGTATATGAAGGGAAAAGGAAGGAGGGGGACAGTATTTATGTAGGCACATATAGGTACATGTATAAATACATATATGTCTATACCACAATATATATATGTAATATATACACATACATATTTATGTATATTTCTTTATCATTTACAAATAATTGACCTCAAAGCAACTTTATGAGAGTACAGTTATCTCCATTTTACAAATGATACATAGAGGAGGTAAGTGACAATATCAGAAGTTCAATGTTGTTGGATGGCGGTTCTAGAATTTGTGCCTAAGCCTTCTGATCCAAATGTCCATTATACTGCTTATCTCAGATGAACAGAGAAATTCTGCAATACAGTGCCAATATATGGTGGTTGTGGCCAACTGGAGTGTAGTTTCCATACTTTTCCTACCACTCCCACATACAGTGATTTTCAAACCTTAATGCAGTTATTCTTCTCTCCTCACTTTTGTTCTTGTTTTTGATCTTCTTTTTGTTCTTCTTGTTTTTCTTTTTCTTTTTCTTGTTCTTTTTCTTCCTGTTGCTCCTCCTCCTTCATCATCAGTCATCATCATCATCATTAATGCCTGGAAACTGTTTTTTTGTATGTTCAATATTGCTAACTTGGAGAATACTTGGGAGAACACTTTTTAGCTATAAAAAGATGGGTTAAAATGGACAGATTCTCTATTGTTAAAAACCATGAATCACAGAATCAAAGAATTTTAGAGTTGAAAAATACCTTAATAGTCTTCCACTCCCACCCTAACATGAAAGGACTGCCTATAGTAATCTATCTAAGAATAGTCATTTAGCCTTTGTTTAATGACTTTTGCTGATATGAATGCCACTACCTTCCAAGGCAGCCCATTCAACATTTGGATAACTCTAATTGCAAGGAAGCATTTTTTCTTCTAACAAAGAGACTAATTTTGTCTCATTGCAACCTCTATTTAGTGTTCCTGTTTTTTTCCCTGTTGGGGGGTTAAACAAAAGAAGTCTAAATCCTATTCCAAATGCCCATCATTTGAATATTTGAATTAATTTAGCCTTCTTGCTTCAAGTCAAAAGAGTACTAAGGATATGAATGTTTGCTTTTATTTATTGCTTATTTTTCTCTTTTAGGTGTATCCAATCGTTGACTTCCCCAAACAGGAGATCTCTTTAGCATCCCAGAGAGCCATTGCCGAGCATAGCACTGCTTTGGCTGGGAGGTCTCGTGTTCTCCAGCAGGTCAGAAGAAAGGTGATGGGTGGTGAACAATTAGGAAACATAAATTCTGAGTTGAGGGAACCAAATGAATTTCTAAATTCTAATGCTCTAAGGGAGAATCTTACTTAAGAGATAAAATGTTGCATTGTGGTTATATAAAATTAGAAATAGGGCCACCAGTTAGCACATGAGGATGCCTATGGTACAAATTAGCTTAGAAAATCACATATTATATATATATATATATATATATATATATATTTACATATATATAAAATAAAGGAAGCATAGGATGTATATATCATTGTATTTTTATTTATTTTGGTTGAATTTTTCCCAAATGCATTTTTATCTGATTTGGGTCACAAGAGAATGTTGTGAGTCAAATGTGGCCCATTATGTATTTGACCCCTCTGATGCAATGGAAGTGATATAGGGAGCTAGAAGGTTTGGGCCAGATTATCTCTAAGACTCCTTCTAGCTCTATGATCCATGGTAGACTTACGCCTCATTTTAAACAGAAGGCAACTGAGACTCATGGAGTTTATGTGACTTGTACAAAGATCAACACCAGTGGCAAAATCAAGAGAAAAATCTTAGTTTCCTTTTCTTTTGTTATTAGACCCTTCCCATCGCCCCATATCCCAATTTCATTTACCCAGAATAGTCAATTCACTGAAGTATGTTGATCAACATTAAATAGGCAGCCAGAGTGGTAGAATAGAAGTGAGAGAGGAGGAAGGGGATAGAAGAAATTCTCTAAAGGTACAAATGGCAGGGTGTGGGAGTGATGCAATGAGGAGATGAGGATGACACATAGATTGTAAACCTAGGTGACTCAGAAGATGGTGGTACCCTTGGACACAGAAGGAATTCTTGGATTTGGATATGATGAGGGCAAGCATTCCCAGCATGATGGAAAGACAATGAAAAGGCACAGAAAGAGGAGATGGATTAATGGCTGTGATGAATGGAAAAAAAATCCAGTGTAGCTTTCTTTGTACATGAATGTTTCTTTGCCTCCTTTTCATGGGCTCTTTGTATAGAGCTTTGAATGCAGCAACTTTAAGACATATGAAGACTGTTTGGAGGGACTGGGATGCAAATCAAGAAGAAGAGATGTCTCTGGAGGGATTATAATAGTTGACTTCAGTATCTGAAGAGTTGCCTTGTGGAAGAGATTAGAATTGTTTAGCTTGACTTGGGCAAAACTAAGATCAACAAAGGGAATTTAGTCAACTTAAGTCAAATTAACAAGCATTTATTAAGTAATTGTTATATTCTAGACATCATGCTAAACTCTGAGAATACAATTAGAACCAGAAAAAGGACAGTCCTGGCCTCAAGGAGTTTATATTCTGATGGGATAATTGTTCAGTAGTTTCAATCCTGTCTGTCTCTTTGACCCCATGTGAGGTTTTGTTGGCAAAGACACTAGAGTGATTTTCTGTATCTTTCTCCAGCATATTTTAAGACAAACTGAGACAAACATGCTTAGCTGAATTGCCCAGGTTCACACATCTAGTTGGTGGTTGAGGTCAGATTTGAACTCAGGAAGATGAGTCTTTCTAACTCCAGAACCCGGACTTTATCCACAATGTCATCTAGCTGCCCAATGGAGGAATATAGTACCCACAACAAAGCTAAAAACTAGGGGAGGGGACCACTTGGGAGTATGGTGAAGAAAGCCTCAGGAGTTAGGAGTGAAGAATGATGAAGAAAAACGGATAAAGTGACCTAGATGACTGGCCTGGGCATTTTTCTTAAAATGGGGTTTCTGGGAGGAGCCTACCAACTAAAGGAAGGGGCCTCAAGGACTTCAGGGTTGAATGAGCTTCCAAGGTGAGGGGGCTGCAGGTACAAAGTGGCTTCCAGTGCTGTGGCAGTTCATTGTGAAGGAGGATTCTTACAATTAGATAGTGGGTTTCCCATCACTTGAAGTTCCAAGAAAAACCTGGATGATCATTTCTCTGGTATATTGTAGAGGGAATGACTTTCATTTATGGGTTAGACTTGTGAGTGTACTGATAAAAGTTTAACAACCAACTTTTGGAGGGGTCCATGGTGCCCATTGACATTAAATCTATATTACTAACATTATCTCCACCATTTTCTTAAGACTAGACAATCACCAAAACAATAAACCAAATTTTTATTTGTAGTATTTTCAGATTTCTGAGGTATAAATGGTGCCACTGAAAGTCTAGCAATCAATTCTGGAGAGTTGGTGCCAGTTCATGACAGCATGGGGCCATATTTGGATTACATGACTTCTGAAATCCTTTCAGATCTTGAGTATTTATGATTCAGAATGCAAAGGCTTTTCCCACTTCACCATGCTATCCCTCCTCTCTCTTCTTTGTGATCCCCCAATGGAATGACTGACATCTCTCTGCTGGGATGAAGGGCAAGGAACACCATCTTACCTTCTCAAAAGAGAATACTTTCTGACCACATAACCACTATCAGTAACAAAGAATTTTCTGTTCTATCCACAGAAGCATCATGGGAAGAGAGTTCCCTAGAATGAGATATCAGGAACCAGCTCTCCCATAGCTATGTGACCTTGACTTGTTGATTTGTTGAATTAGCTGTGTTTTTTCTACAATGCACTAGATGGCAGTAGATCCCCAGAAACATTAATAAAAGTACATTTTATTTCTCCCCCCCCCCCCCACTATTTTACTAGCCCTGGAGGGAAAACAAGTAATGACCTAATTGTTATTGGGGCAGGGGGTCATTCTCAGGGTCTGGGAATGAATTTGTAGACATACTTAAGCAGCAAATGGATTGAAGGGAATTCTATTTTTTGTTCAAGAGATAAAGTAGTTAAAGAAATCGGAGGAATTTCACAGCTGGGGAAATGTATGAGGTCATTTCATTCAAACCCTCTATTTTAGAAATCGGGAAACTGAGGCCCAGAAAAGACATGACTCATTCTGGGTCACACAGCTAGCATGAGTGGTCCATATAGGATTAGAACTTCAGTCTTTCCCCTGGCAACCCAAAGGGCAAGGAGAACTCTTGGAGAAGTTAAATTGTTGATTTGGTTTTGAAAAGAAAATTTGGTTGGACACTACCTTTGACAGTGGTTCCTACTTCCCAAGGTCCTGACATTTCTGGAAAGGAGTTACATTTGATTGGTCCATGATTACAGTTCTATCTAATGTTGGAGGTGGCAGATCTGGGTTCAAATAACTGCCCCTACTCTTCATTATTTGTATAACATCTTTAGCTCTCAGTTTCCTTATCTGTTAAAGAGAAGGTTAGATTAAATTATCCCTAAATTCCCTTACTTTTCTAAATGATCGTGGGCCCCTATTGGTATTAAGGAAACAGGAGAAGAAAAGGCTCGTGACTTTACAAGAAAAGATAACTCAAAAGAGAAAGGAAGCCTGAGGTCCCGAGGATTCTTATGGTATTCATAAGAGAATACTTTCTGACCATATAATCACTTCTGTTCTATCCACAGAAGCATCATGGGGAGATTGTTCACTGGAATGAGATATCAGGAACAAATTCTCACATAGCTGTGTGACCTTGAGCAAATGAGTTGACCTTCCTTGTCCTCACTTTTTTCATCCCTCAGAGAGGAGTAGTTAATTCTGTGATCTATCTCTAAAGTTGAAAGATTAGATTTGGACCTTTTCTTCCCAGAACTAGGGCAGACAGAGGAGTAATGGGTGAAGGAGCAACAGCAGAATATTCTGAAGGATTAAAATGACTCCCAGAATGGAAGTCTGCTTTGGGTACATTATGTACCCATATCACTTATGTAACATCAGGGAGGTGATGCCATGACAAGCAAGTGAATTGGTCTTGAGTGAGGGGGGGGCTGTGCTAAGTCACCAGCCTCAATTTCTCCTCCAGAGCTATCTGGGGCTAGTGTCTAGATATGGATCAGGATAATTGGAGTTGGCTCTGGATGTGAGACAGGGTGAAATGACTTGCCCAAGGTCACACAGCTGGTAAATGTCTAGTGTTTAATGTCAGATTCAAATTCAGGTCCTTCTGACTTCAGAAGATGCTCTATTCCCGAGCTACCTAGCAGCCCTTATAGATATGTAAGTAAAGCCTGGATGCCAACTCTCTGCTTAGTGCCAAGGAACAGATTCTTTTTCAAGTGCAGGTTGGACTTGGTGATCACTGAATCCAGTTATAGAACTGGAGAATTCCATGATTCTTTTCCTTCTTGTACTTGAACTGATGTTTACAAGGAGTTAGTTGGGAGAAAAGTACCAGAGGCAATTAGAGGGTACTTTATCTCAAGAAGACTGGGCAAATTTATCTTTAAAGCAAGCTTGGGAACTAGGTACATGAGTGTGTGTGTGTGTGTGTTTGTGTATGTGTGTGTGTGTTTTAGAATCATATAATGTTAGAGCAGTAAGGAGCCTTAGAGATCACTGAATCCATCTCATTTAATGATGAGGAAATAGTCACAGAGGAAGGGAAACAACTGGACCAAGGTCCTACAGTGAGTTTGGGATAAAACTAAAGACAATACTAATACCCAGCTAGGATTTTTTCTACTGTATCTCCTTGCCCTCCCTATATATTATCAACTATTTGAAAACCCTAGAATCAAAAGGGAGTGGGAAGAAGAAAATTTATTAAGCACTTAAATATGTCTATGTTGCACATTTAAAAAAAATGAACATCATCTCATTTGATGATCCCAAAACCCTGGGAGGCAGGTATTATTATTATTATTATCATCCCTATCTTACAAGTGAGGCAACTGAGGCAGACAGAGATTAAGTGACTTTGCCAGGATCATATGACTATTTAAGTGTCTGAGGTCACATTAGAATTCAGGACCTCTTGATTCCAAGATCAATTCTCTATCCATTACACTATTTAGCTGCTTTGTTTGGGTAAAAGAGAATTTAAGTCTATGGATTTCTATAAATAAAAGACACTATTTGGAAAGAGACCATTGTTCAAAATTATCTCACAAGATTGGCTTTTTTTAAATACAAAGGCCAGAAGTCATGCCAATATGTGAAAAGGGTTGAAAAAGGAAAGAATGGTCAGTAATCATTGGTGGGGAGTAGCCACCATTCAACTTTATCTGTGGGAAGGAGGACTATCTTTGTGCAAAGAAATTGCAGTATTTGTCCCTTCAGGGATGACAAAAGGAGACAAAGCGGGTGTCTGTGAATTGCTGGCCAGTCACTTGGATGGCTTCTGAGGTAATAGGCAATCTGCCACCTTTCCTGGGATTTTAAGCCAAACCCAGAGGAGGGGGTCAAATGATCTCCTTTTGTGCTCAAAAGAAAACAACTTTTGTGTTTTAAAAAGCCAAGCTAACAAAACCCACATCTCTACAACTCTGGCCCTCTGAATGTCTTTGAAAAAGATCTTACTTCTTGTTTCTCACCTTTCACCCCCCCAATTGTGCCCTGAAGGTTCATGAATGGGGGCTCTGGGCACCCTTGAACCCAAATTTTCAAACCATATCACTTTTAACCACTATTAAGGGCAAAATAAACTGTCCTCCAAGGGAGAAAGGCTCCTTCCTTATCACAGACTGTGTGCCATAGTTGGGTGAGATCTTGGAGGTCAATTGGTCCAAAACTCTTATTTTACAGATGAGGAATCTGAGACCCTTGAAGGAAAAGGTACTCATGTCAGGTCACACAGCTGGTGAGATAAGTAGCAGTGGTCAGGCTAGATCTCCACTCTCCTTGGTTCTTTCCACTGCTGCCAACTACAAAGGGAGGGCAAAGAGATTTAGCATCAGGAAACTTGAGTTTCTACTGACCATTGGTTTTATAAGTCATAGAGGGAATTCTTCCTTAGATATGGATCAGAGACCTAAAGCAAGAAACAAATGCAAGGACTTAGTCAAATCTTTTTTTTAAAGCTGAGGAAACTTAGACCCAGTATTGGCAAGGTCCCACCAGAAAGAAGCATTAGAGAAGAGATCTGAGCCCAGATCTTCTGCTGTCAAATTAGTTTTCCTTCCATGGTTGCAGGCTGCCTCCATTTGATCATAGATTTAATTATATATCTGATACGAATGGATAATTATACATATAACATGTGTATGCACATATACATACATATTTCTATATCCACATATACATGTGTTGATTAATATATATATAAATACACATATTATGTATATTTATGTGTTTATAATTACTTTTCTGAACCTTATCTATTTCACATCTTTATAGCACTTTTCATTTTAAAAGATAATTTTCTCATACCATTAACTATAAAGTTATTATCCCTATATTATATACAGGGAATGTATTATTATCTCCACTTTACAAACATGGAAACTGATTTTCACAGGGATTGCAGAAGCTGCGCATAGTCCTGGGAGTGAATTCTATTCTCTTGACTCCAGCTGTAATGTTCTTCCCTCCCCTTCTACCTTTGCAGTTCTTCACTTGAACCTTTTGATTAGACAGTTCTATTTGACCATGTTGAAATCATCTCAGGTTTAGTTTGCACCTGTGCTCTGAATTTCCTAGAATCATAATCTTAACATCATCTTTGATCATTTTCTCTATCTTGACTCCTACGTCTAATCTGGAGTCAAGGCTAGTCTATCTCATCTTCCTTCATAGTAGTACTTATAACTGCATTCTCTCCTTTCCAATCCCACTCCCATCATTACTTTTCAGGGTAGACCATGTGACTTCTGTGGCCTTTCCAACTTTCAAATTATATGCCTCTAAATTCTTGAGCTGATCCTTACAGGCTGTGACACCTTGGCAAAGTCACATTGCCTTTCTAAGCCTTGGTTTCCTACAGGGTAATCATAAGGAACATTCTTTCTATGTTTGTAAGTGCTATATAAAAGTGGTTAACTATTATTATTATTCCTTCTGTCATCTCACTTACTAAATAAATATTTGGGTGGTATTTCCACCAGGAGAGGAAAAAAAAAGTTATTCCTGTTTCCTGGCTAGGAAACTATGGCTAGGCTAAGAGAACCCAAATATCTGTTTGGCTCATGAGCATACAGAGTTGCTAGGTCTTGATCCCCATGGAAACCAAACAGAGAATGATGGTGTGGAGCCAAGCCTATTAGCCCTTAATAGTCTGAAGCCCTGACTCTGACTTTAGTTTGTTTTCCATTGATTTTTCTTCTTCCCTTCAGTAGATTAGGAAATCTTTAACTCAATACTATGACATCCAAATATTTTAGCAGGTGGGTACTCTTTTTAAAGTTGAAAAGATTTAGTAAAAATAGGCAGTGTGTAATGATAGTGTTTTCTGTAATTGGATTTTGATTTTTAATATGTAAGCAAGAAATTGAGCCAATCTTTGATTCTATTCAGAAAGTTCCAGAGGATATTGATATTCTTCAGGACTGTGAATGGAAAGAAATTACTAGTCATCTTTTGATAATATTTCAGTTTTTAGATTCCAATCTTTTCAGGGATTACATGAAAAATAGCCATGACAATAATAATAATAATAATAATAGTAGCATCTACAAAGTACTGGATACTGTATTAAACACTTTAAAACTTGTGATATCTGGATATTTGCTGTAGGCAGAAACAATCACAAAAAGCCAGGACCTTAGATTTTTCTAGTTAGAAGGAAACTCAGTGGTTATCTAGTTCAATCCAAACTGGAATGACTTCTTCAAATACCTCCATTCCTATCTTCCTAACCAAAAGATGGTTACCTAGCTTCCATCTGAATACTTCTAATGCAGGAGAACCTACCTCTTCCCAAGGAAGTTCATTCTAGAAAACTCTAATTGTTAAGAAATTTTTTTCTGACATTAAGCCTCAAGTATATCTTGACCCATCTTTTGCCTTTTGTTCCTGGTTCTGATCTTTGGAAGTCAAACAGAATGAGACTAATCTTTTGACTGGCTTTCAACTGGCCTGAACTCAAGGGTACTTCATTATCCTAGCTACTCTTCTCTGGACATGCTGCATCCCATCAGTGTCAGTCTTAAGTTGACTAGCCAGAACTGAGTCCAACACCAGAGATGTGTTGGGAAAGGGTGACTTACAGAAGAGCCATCACCTCCTTATTGCTCAAAGTGCTGCCTCTTTTTTGGGGGTGGGGGGTTGCAAGGCAATGGGATTAAGTGGCTTGCCCAAGGCCACACAGCTAGGTCTGAGGCTGGATTTGAACTCAGGTACTCCTGACTTCAGGGCCGGTGCTCTATCCACTGTGCTACCTAGCTGCCCCTTGCTGCCTCTTTTTATGTAATTTGAGATTACATGAATCTTTTTGGCTATCATTTCACCCTACTGACTCATATTTGACCTTGAAATCTAAAACTCTCACATATATTTTGCACAAACTTTTATCCAATCATACTTCTCCAACCTTGTACCTACAGAGTTGATTTTTAAAATGCAAGTCTAAGTCTTTTCATATTTCCCTAATGAATCTCATCTCATTAGATTGGACCCCATATTAACTGGTAGCAATCTTTTTTTTGGATCTTAGATTGTGCCATCCAGTGAGTTAAGTATTCTCCTAAGCTTGCTGTCATTTTCAACTCTGATGAATATGGCATTTTTGCCTTTATCCCAGTCATTGATTAAAATATTAAGCAGCTTAAGGCTGAGCACACATCCCAGAGGCACTCTCTACTGAAGATGACATGCCAAGTTGACAGTTAATGACAAGTTAATGACAACTCTTTGAGTCCATGCATTCAACCCATTCCAAATCCATTTAATTATATGATTGTCTAGTTCACGTCTCTTCTTTTACTTCACAATAATAGTACAAGATACTTTATCAAATGCTTTGTTAAAATCTACCTACACCATCTCCCTAGCATCCCCTGATGTACAAGTTTAATAACCTTGTCAAAAAAAAGAAGTAAAGGAAGTCTCACGTGACTTATTTTTGATGAAACCTTGCTGTATCTTTATAATTACAACTTCTCTCTCTAGATGATCATCAACTATCTCTTATCAGCTATATGTTCTATATGTTCTAGAAATTTTCATGGGAATTTAAATGAAGTTTACTGTTCTATAGTGTGCAGACTCTTTCCTCTAATGTACAGACTCTTACCTCTATTCCTTAAAAAAAGCAAACAGACTGGGACATTTGGTCTTTCCCTTGATCTTCTATGAAAGAGTCTAGGCAAATGTGTTCTTCCCAACTTCTATTATATGCTTCATGAGTGATCAAAAAACCCCCCCATTGCTCTTATATTTTGAATTTGGATCAAAAATTTAATTTATATTTTTTATAACATTGTGATGTCATGAAAGGAACACTGATTTGCAGTCAGGAAACTGGGTTTAAATATGACTTTTTCATGTACATGACCTGAGTCACTTAAACTCTCTAAACCTCAATTTCTTAATCTGTAAAATGCAGATACAAAAAAATTTACATCTCAGAAAGCTGTTGTCAGAAAGTACTTTGTAAATCTGAAGGCACTAACTATACAAATGAATTATTGTTATTATTAATTATTATTATTTATTTCCATATCTTCCTTTCTTATTTGAAGCCCTGCACTTTAAACTATGGAAATGGGGGAAAAACATATCTTTGCTTTTTCAGTTTCATATTGAAGGCTTCAGAAAGCTTAGAGATGGTGAAAAGAGTCCCAGAGATTGAGTCATGAGAGCTGATTTCAATTTCCTGTTATATGTCTTTGGGTTCACTTTCTTCATCTATAAGTGACATTCTCCCCCCCGCCCATTTCTGAATGCATTTGGAATTCAATACCTAACCCCATGTAGTTTACAAACTACTCTTCAATTTCCCTTTTGGGTGTTGTCTTTCGCTATTAGGATGGAACTTCCTTGAGGGGAAGAAAATGTCTTTTTATATTTTATATTGGCATTCTCAGGCCTTAACACAGTGTCAGAAGCATATTATATTAGGCATATTGGGGGAAGGGATACCTTTAGCACTTTCATCCTTTGCTGTGGTCTGGCAATACCTAATCAGCATGCCTTTGTTAAGCTCCCATTTTGTGATAAGTACTGTTCTAGATGCTAGACCTACCAAGACAAAAAAGAAAATTCCTCCTCTCAATGAATTTATATTCTATAAACATGTATTAAACAAATACATATACTATATATATAATTATATAATTATATACTATATAATGTATAGTGTATGTAATGTATAATATATATAATGTATAATGTATGTAATGTATTATATATATAATGTATATAATGTATTTTATATATATATATATAAAATGTAAGGCGTTAAATACAATGTAGTGAGGGGATCATAATCTGTTGAATGATTAGGAAAGGGATCATGTAGAAGTTGGTCCATGAACTTTGTCTTGAAGGAAGTAATGTAGTCTATAATAAGATGGAGTGTTAAGGAAGTATATTTTGGATAAGGAGGATGGTCAATGCAATGGCAATAAAAGAGGAGATTGAGTGTTATAAGTGAGGACAGAAAGAGCAACCCAGTTTGACTGGGTCACAGAGTGCAAGAGGAGGAGTGTGTAATGGGGATGGGAAGAGAGGTTGAAGTCAAACTGTGAAGAACTTTCAAAGCTAATTGGAGGGGGAGGAGCCAAGATGGCAGCATGAAGGCAGGAATTCCTGGAAACTCATTCCCCCCAAAACTCCAAAAGTCATCAAATTATAACTCTAGCCAAAATTTAGAGGGGCAGAACCCACAGAAAGACAGAGTGATACAATTTCCCAGTCCAAGAGAACTTAGAAGTTCTACAGAAAAGGAGTGTTTCACTAGGACCAGAGGTTGGAAAGAGTCACAGCTCCAGTGCAGCTGGACTGGAGCAAACCAGCTCCAGTCTCTTAGGAACAGTTCACAGGGTGCCTGGGTCCATGGCAGAGGGGCCAGTTTCCAGACCTCTTGGTCCAGGGATCACTGGGGATAGCTGAAAGGGGTAGTGAGAGAACTCTGCCATACAAGAGTGAGTGTGGAGTGGAGCTCCAACCTCAGAGCAGCCCTGCAGTGGGAGTCAGCAGAGGCACCAAACATGTCCAGATCTATCACCATAGATGGTAAGGGAGTTGGGGGAGACTACAGAGGTGTTTCTGCTCTCCCTGGAGCAGGACTCAGCTGTTTGCCCACACTCAGATCCAGGTCACAGTCTGGGCCCCTACAACACCACCATAACAGAGCACAGATCTTCCTTACAGCTCCCAGGTGGGGGTCTGTGGTCATCCACATACCAAAGCACAGGCAAGAGAGCAGTCAGAACCTCTCATAAGACCTTGGAGGAATTAAGGTCCCTGTAGGATGTCCCTAAAATCTCCCCCCAAACCTTGGAAGTGCAGTAAATTAGTCATAGGCTGAGGAAATGAGCAAACAACAGAAAAAGAAGAATCTTACCATAGAAAATTACTTTGGTCCCATGGAAGACCAAAATACATACTCAGAAGATGACAAAAGTGGTATCTTCTATATCCAAAACTTCCAAGGAAAATAGAAAATGGGCATAGAGTATAGATGAATTCAAAAAGTGATTAAGGGAGATAGAGGAAAAATTGGGAGGAGAAATGAGATTGATACAGATAAATCATGAGAACTAAATCAACAACTGAAATAAATACAAAAAAAATAGTGAAGAAAAGAACATGTTGAAAACCAGTTTAGGCCAAATGGAAAAAGCAACACAAAAGGCAAATGAGGAGAAGAATGCCTTAAAAAGCAGAATTGACCAGCTGGAAAAGGAGATAAAAAAGCTCTCTGAAGAAAATAACTCCTTCAAATGCAGAATGGAACTAAAGGAAATGAATGACTTTATGAGAAATCATTAATAAATAAAACTACACAAAAAAACCCCCAAAATTAGAAGAAAATGTGAAATACCTTATTGGAAAAACAACTGACCTTGAAAACAGATCCAGGAGAAATAATTTAAGAATTATTGGGATACCTGAAAGTTACAACCAAGAAAAGAACCTAGGCTTCATTTTTCAAGAAATAATATAGCAAAATTGCCCTGAGATCCTAGAAGCAGAGGCTAAAATAGAAAATGAGGGAATTCACTGATCACTTCTTGAAAGAGATCCAAAAGAAAAACTTCCAGGAATATTATAGCAAAATTCCCAAACTCCCAAGTCAAAGAGAAAATTCTAAAAGCTTCCAGAAGCAAACAATTCAACTCCCATGGCTCTATAGTCAGGATTACAGGGGATCTGGCAGTGTCTACATGAAGGACTCATCGGGCTTGGAATATGATATTCCAGAAGGCAAAAAAATCTTGATTTACAACTGGGAATCAACTACCCAGCAAAACTGAACATGCTCTTTCAGGGGAAAAGATGGACTTTCAGTGAAACAGGGGGCTTTCAGAATTTGCTATTGAAACAACAAGAGCTGAACAGAAAGTTTGATCTCCCAGTACAGGATTCAGGTGAATCATAGAAGGGGTGAATGGGAAAAACTAATTATGAGGAATTTAATGATCAGGAAAATATTCCTGCATGGGAAGAAGATATTGATAAGTCATATGAACTTTCTCATTTATAAGAGCAGTTAGAAGGAGCATATATAGGCAAGGCATAGGAAGGAGCTTAATATAATGGTATATAGTGGATATGTGTGAATATAATGGAACATAGTTTAAAAAAGGAGTCAATGGGTAATGAAGAAAAGCACTAGGAAGAAGAGAAAGGAGAGGAAGAAGGGGTTAAGATATTTCACATAAGAGTCAAGAAAAAGCTTTCTCAATGGAGTGGAGCAGGGGAAGGCTAGGGGGAATGAGTCTACCTTTATTCTCATCAGAAATGGCTCAGAGAGGAAATAACACACTCTTAATGGGATATAGAAATCTATCTTACCATAGAGGAAAAATGAGAGGAAAGGGATGGACAAGAGGGAATGGGGGGGGGAGGGAAGGGGGGGAGTAGGTGATAGAGGAGGGGATAACCAGATACAATAAACTTCTGAACAGGGACAGGAAGAGAGAGAGAGGAGAGAGGAGAGAGAGATGAGAGTGGGGAGAAATTGAGTTGCTAGTAATAGCAACTGTGGGAAAAATATTGAAACAACTTCTCTTGTGGCTATGATGGGGAAAGTGACTCATCCCAGAGACAGAGCCATTGGAATCTGAACACAGATTGAAGTACACTTTTTTTATTTCTCATTATTCTTGAGGCTTCTTGGATGGTGGGGGGTGGGTTTATGTTTATTTCACAAGATTATTGTAATAATATAAAATAAATAAGTCAAAAAAATAAATGAAAGGCCACTGACTGCCAATATGAAGATTTTTTTTAATAAAAAAGTTAATTGGAGAGATTTTCTTTTATGCTTGGAAGCAATAGGAAGCCAATGGAGTGGACTGAGTTGAGGTGTAATGTGTTTAATTTGTGCGGGAGGATAGATTAAAGTGTGGGAGGGCTTGAGGAAGAGACAGTATTTACTTAAGACTCTTTTTTGTATTGTGTTTCTTCAGCGTCAGACCATTGAGCTGATCCCACTCACAGAAGTCCATTATTGGTACCAAGGGAAGACTTACCTCTATTACATCTATGGCCTGGAGAACAAGGTGTATGCACTGGACTACCCGGAGAGATATTGTTGTGGCTGCACTATCATATGATAGTGGGACTGAAATGCACAACCCTCAAGGGAGAAGAGACAAAAATTAGAATTTGAGTGCTCTGGTTCACTTTTCAGAAAATGGAACTTTTGGAAACCCTGGTATATTTCATTGCAAAGGGTTCCACAAATGGAATTCCCAAATAGATACGTTGGGAGCATCAACTTAAACATCACAATAAATATTTTCACCTAATAAGAACAAGCTTTCTACTGGTAGATTCAGGTCCTTAACACATAGTAGGTGCTTAATAGATGCTAGTTGATTGACTTATGGACCCAAAAAAACCATAAAGTGAATTCCCTTTTGTGACAGAGTTGTCTCCTCTCACATTTCTTTATATTCACATTGTATATATTTCAAATGTAAAGGCAACTAATATGCAATGGATAGAGAGCTAGATTCAGTCAAAAAGACCTAGGTTTGAGTCTTTATTCTGCCACTTACTCATTATATGACTGGGCTAGTCACAACCTCTCAATTTCCCAGGTGACACTCATAGGCTATACATTTCTGAACAGATTCTGATCTCTACTGATTGAGCTAATATCCTTATCATGAATTCACTACATGAATGAAATCACAATGCCCTCTTTTTACACATTAACATGATTTATGTACATGTTGTTTTATGCCACTGAATGGAAGTCCCTTGAAGTCACATAGAGTTTTTGTCTTTTTATCTGTAGTCCTTCAAAAGTCAAAAGCTTAAGAATATTCTTGTGGAATGAATGAATTAGCCAGTTAATTGTTTAATTAATTCAGGCCTCACCTTGAAGTTAGGAAGACCAAGGGTTTAAGTTTTGCTTCTGATCTTCAGTAGTTCATTGACCATGAGAAACATTTTTAATTTCCCGGGACTCTGGGAAGCTCAGTTAGACATATTAATTACAAATTTGTATTGCTAGAAGTATTTTACAAATCAAGAATTTCCCACAAGAATAGAATTATAGTTCTTTAAAAAAAACAGCAAAACAAAATATAGAGGTAATGTGCAGTGGTTAGAGGATTAGACTTGGAACCAGGGAAACTTGGATTTGAATTTCTGCCAATTCTAGAGTTTAGAAGAGTGAGAAAAGTAACACTCATCCTCCATACAGTGATGTTAATGCTCTCCTGGGATGAAACCCAGACTTCACACTCCAGTTATGCTTCTGGTGATTGTTGGTTGACCTTTCACCTGAGGCCACAACCTATATGATCCTAGGCAAATAATTTCTTCTGTTTGCCCCAGTTTCCTCTGTAATAAAAATAATGATGATAATCACTAACATGGGATATAGTGCTTATTAAACACCAGCATCATTTTATCTGTAATGTGGAAATAATGACATCTTTAAAACTTACCTGCCTAGATTGATGTGATATTCAAAAGACATTATATATAAATCACTTAGGAAAACTTAATGTGTTTTACAAAACTAAGTCATTGTTATCATGAACTGAGAAGGCACTAGGCACTAGAGGCTGAGGCATGCTTTAATGAGATCCACCCCCTGCCTTTTTAGGGTTTGTGGGATCCTGTTGGCAAAGTTTCTGAGGTTTATCTCCTCCATCAGCTGGTGTTGGGCTCTAGTCTAATGACTACATCAGCATTTGTGGAATTGTTCAACTGGGGGCTGCTGGGAAGCCTAATGAGAGAATATGTGTGAAATGATTTGACCTGATCCATGGAATAAGTCCAGATCCATGGAATAAGAGTCCCTCTTGTTATATAGGCATCTCCAAGTCTTATCTCATCCTTCACTATATTTGCTTGGCAGGGAAATGGGGTACAGAGAAAGCTCTCTGGAATCCCTTTTCAAAGTCCTGTCATTTTCCTTTACCTCCTGGCTACTACTCTCTGGTTATTAATGGACCTTGGTGAATGACTGCAGATAATGGCAAGAAGGAGGACCCTGTGAAAGACATAAATTTAGAACTAGAAAGGATCTTAGGAAGCCACCTGGGGCAAATCCTATACTTCATAAAGGAGGAAGCTGAAGCCAGAATGGGAAGTCACTTGGCCAAGACCATTCTAGAAGTGAGTGGAGATGCAGAAACCTCTTTCTTTAAACCCAACACTTTTACCATAGCACTAAATAAGGACAGGATTTTAGGGGGATTTCAACATTAGAGTCAAAAAATATGCTGCTATTTTAATTTTTTTAAGGGAAAAAGAGTTCTTTTCATTCCTAAATTCAGAACAATTCACAAGTTGAGTTGTGAACTTAACGCTCTTAACCTTCACACTTATGGGATAACTATATATATATATATATATGTATATATATATATATATATATATATACACATATATAAATGCATGTATAATTATTCATATGCACACATGTAAGTCATAGGAGCCAATGAGAGACCACTGATAGGAAGCAATGCTTAGTTTTAAGAGGAAAAGACAGGGGCAGCTAGGTGGTACAGTGGATAGAGCACCGGCCCTGGAATCAGGAGTACCTGAGTTCAAATTCGGCCTCAGACACTTAGTAATTACCTAGCTGTGTGGCCTTGGGCAAGCCACTTAACCCCATTTTCCCTGGAAAAACCTAAAAAAGAAGAAAAGACAGTTCATGATAAGCAGAGCCTAAACTAGGGATATTTTGGTTGATGGTAAGCACCACAAACTCTACTCTGGAGTTAAAGGTTCAAAAGATGGGACTGGTATGGACATAGGGAGAGGGGTGAAATACTACTTTGTAAAGAAGGACTCTGAGATGCCTGGGACACTATATAAGATCAATTAAATTTCTGCCAATTCTAGAGTTTAGAAGGGTGAGAAAAGTAAGACTCATCTTCCCATACTACAATGATGTTAATGCCTTCCTGGGATGAAACCCAGACTTTACACCCCAGTTATGCTTCTGGTGAGTGTTGACCTTTCACCTAACCAACTTCGTTATTTTCTACTCATAGTCAGTGAGGCCCTGAAAATTAGGGAGAAGAAGAATAACTATGTTGATACAGAATGGATATTGATCTCTTTGAGGTCCTGATTGTTATAAAAATCTGTGCCTTAGATCGGAAAGGTTGATTATAGGAATTGGAAAGGAAATTAAAGCGTTGCCTACCACTTCCTAGTCTACCTTTCAGGCCCAATCTGAATATCCCTCTATTCATAGTTTTCTCCAAACACAGCTATTCAAGAGAGAAGAAGTAACAGTAAGAGGTAATATGTCAGGTTTATCCTATGCGGAGATTAGGATGAAGATGATAACAACTCATATTCATATAATTATCACCAAGAACTTAAGTGTTTAGTATGTGATGGACACTATTTTAGAGTTAGATGATAAAGAAACAAAAATAGTCCTCCAAGGACTTTGTATTGCATTCTTGCATATAATACTTTAAAGTTTACTAAGAATAATCGATATTTATATAGTGCCTTAAGTTTACCAAAAAACTGCATATGTAAAATATCATTTGATTTCCCTAACAACCTTGGGAGAGTGATATTATCAGCATCATCATTATTTTATAGGTGATAAAATAGATTTTTAGAAAAATTCAATGGGTGGTGATTGGGGGGTAGCTGAATAAATTGTGGTCCATGAATCTAATGGATGGTATGTCATGAAAAGTGACAAAGATGAAGGAATCAGAGAAACAAGGAGAAACTGCTAGAGAGAGAAATCAGCAGAATCAGGGTGACCATATATCTAGAAAATATATTGTAAATGGTAAGGATTAAAAAAATAAAACAATACTGTATAAATATAATGCCCAAGCTTGTCATGGAGAAGAAATGAGAGATGCACTTCACTTCCTTCATTGCAGAGGTGGGAGATGCTGATTAAGGTTCATTATATTACTAATTATACATTCTTGATAGTTACTTGGATTGGCTAAACTTATTTTTTTCTTCTTATAAATAATAGCTTTCACATGATGCTCTTAAGATTTGCAAAGTGCTGGGGGCAGCTAGATGGCACAATGGCTACAGCACCATCCTTGGAGTTAGTAGTGCCTGAGTTCAAATCCAACCTCAGACACTTAATAATTGCCTAGCTGTGTGACCTTGGACAAGTCATTTAACCCCATTGCCTTAAATAAATGAAATTAAAAAAAAGATTTACAAAATGCTTTACAAATATTTTATTTTATCTTTGTACCAACTGATGGAAGTAGGTGCTATTATTACTCTATCTTGTAGATGAGGAAAACTGAAACAGGCAAATTAAGTGCCCAAGGTCACTTAATATGTGTCTGAAGTAAGATTTGAACTCTTTTCTTCCTGATGGAAGGTCTCTGACTTCATTCACATTGATACCTAACTATCCTTCTCTGTGGGATCCAAGATATGGCTTGTTGGCTATAAAGAGAAATGAATATGATGGAAAAGCAAATACTACCAATAAAAATAATTTAGCAAATTAAAGTCTTTGTCCCTACATCTTGGAACAGTACATCCCTAGATGCCATGACCTTGATTTCTCACCCTCTCTCTCCTCCAAGTAAACATTACCAGAACATTGCCACAACAATGAAATTCTCAACAGGTGTGAGGAAAGTCTACTGGCAGCTTTACAATCTAAGTGGTTTTGTTTTCTTCCTTTAAAATGTAAGAGGCAAGAAAATACACTCTATGACCACTAACCTCACCTAGGCTGCCACTGGCACTGTTTATGGACAAAAGCAAATTTGTCTTTCCTATTGCCTTTTAATGACTTGAGTCTTTCTACTCTGCTGTTATTGACTTTAACTGCTTTCATCAGAGATAGGAAATGTCTAAGCTTGATGTTTTTAAGGCTCACTATCATCATAGGGTCTATTTATCTATGCCTAGCTATGCCAAAAGCCTGTTGAAGTCAGTAGAAGGGGTTCAAAAAAACTTGATAATGACAAAGGAATCATTCTCTCTGCCCCACGGCTATTGTCCTGTTTTATTAGCCTGTTCTATTAGCCATTGATGTCTTGAAGACAAGAGTCACAACTTTAAAGGGATTTTGATGCCTTACCCTTCTAAGGTTCCCCAAATTTATGGAGTGGGAAAACACACATAAATGATTATTTATCGATTCCTTGCTTTGAGACATGTACCTATTCTGTATCAAGTAAGAGAGATATCAGAATAAATAAGAGACAAACACTGTTCTCCAGGTTCTTTGAATTTAGGAGAGACAATGAACACATATTTAAACAGAAAAGTGGGCTCTGAGTCAGCAGTTTTGGACTTAAGTTCCATCTCAGGCACTTATTAGCTGTGACCCTCTCCAAATGACCCAATAAGTATTTATGAAGGGCTGACATCAGTTGGTGGGTATCCTGGGAATACAACGATAAATCAGAAAGAGAATCAAAATAGCTCTATGCCCTTAAGATGTTTACAGATTATTGGGGGAATGGGAATAAAACTCCATGAAAAATAGAGAGGGTAATCATAGCTATAGTCGATAAACATTTATTAAATTTCTATTATGTGTTAGACACTGTGTTAATTCACTGGAGATACAAATACAAAAAGAAAAAGAAAGAATCACTACTCTCAAGGGTCTTCCTATCTAATGGGGATAACAACACATACAAGAAGCCAAAAAGGGTGGATAAAGTGAGTCAGAAAACTACCTTCCTGAGTTTCAAATCTGATCTCACACATTCACTATCTGTGACCCTGGGCAAGTCACTTAACACTGTTTGCCTCAGTTTCCTCATCTGTAAAATGAGCTGGGGAAGGGAATGGCAAATTACTATCTTTGCCAAGAAAACCCCAAATGGGATTATCAAGAGTCAGACACAAATGAAATGACTGATAAATCAAGAGACATACTCAGATGAAGGACATGGTAGAGATGTCAGAAATGTCACAGAGTATTGGTTCAGACAGATGACAAACTGAGTGAGTCCCTTCCTTAAATAGACATTTTGATGTTCCTGACTCTATCCTTCAATCAGAAAGGCATAAGGTGGTAATGAGATGCAGGACCAAGGCTCATGGGAGACTTTCCAATAACTGAGCTTCCTGGAGTTCATTTGAGGGGAGTACTGAACTCTAGGGGGCTCAGAGAGAAGGTAGGCTGAGTGAACCTGACTCCAAATGATGGTGATGAGAAGAAAGTACATTCTAGACATGCAGTATAAACTGTATAAAAGGTCCAGGAGGTGGAACGTTGAATTCATTGGATACCAAGTAAACCTGCTTATTCCACTAGAGTGTAGTGTGTCGGAAGGAGAAATGTTGGGAAATGAACCTGGAAAGGTTAATGGAGAAAGATTGGGAAGAGTTTTAAAAGCCTAGCTGAAGAGTTTGCATTTTATATTAGAGATGAAAGTGAGTCACTGAAGGTTTGAAAGGAAGAAAATTATTAAGATACCTAGTAAAATATCCAGCGTGCTAAAGATTTCTGATTTCATTAGGATGGAACCTGCTCTACTGATATAGAAGGTAAACTATGTAAAATTTAGGAGATGATCTTAGGGAGCTTATGTGACTTGCTCATAACCACATTTATCACAGTAAATTTCAATTGGTATTTTTAAATTGATATTTTATTTTATTTTTTCAATTTTTCAATTACACGTTATCAAAGTTTTTCAGCATTCATCTACATACATATGCATTTATTTAGGTTACCTTTCCTTCCACCCTCCCTTCTCACCCCTCTCTCCTCAGGTGTACATACATACACGTTTGTATTTAACATGTTTATAAATTAGTAATTTTTGGTATGAGGAGTTAGGATTAAGGGAAAAGAAAGAAAATCATGAGAAAAGAAATAAATACATAAGAGAAATTTTAAAAACTGAATGTAATGTTCATTCTGATTCTGGAGGTTTTTGTTTGTTTGTTTGTTTGTTTTGGTTTTCTTCCTCTGGATAAGGATGGCATTGTCCATAACCAGTCTCCCAGGGTTGTCACACCTATAGAGGTGTGACCCAAGTTTAGCCTTCTATCTATTAACTATCACCTGGTTAGCACATGCCAACTGACTAGTTCTCTGATAATGTCTAGATTGCTCTGAGAGTGTTATCTCTACCAGGAGACACATATCCTTCTGCATGGAAAGAATGAATCATTGACTATGAATTGTTCCTTGAGGAAAGTCAACCAGTGTTCCCAAACATCCTCCACATCGTTTCTTTCACGTTAACTCCAAATTTTTCTTGATTCATTTTAGAGAATTGTTCTGAGTTGAGGACAAAAGAACTATGGAATGGAAACAAGTGATTTCAAGATGGTGATTTGAGTCCCTAGGTGGAGTGAAAGAAGTTTATTGCTTTTCCTTCTCTCTCTCTCCCTTTAATGAAAGCTTAGAATGCTTTGGTGAAGATGCTAATGTGATCTGAATATATTACCAGCTATCGTCACCTGAGTTTTTAGATGGTTAGTTTATTGGTTGAGAGGATGAGACAATGAGTAAATTTGGTGTTAAAGGATTGGGAGAGGAATTCCTCCAAGAGAAATTTAAAAATCATGTTGGGGGGCTATTTCTTGGGTAGGAGGCACTGGTAGTTTAGTTATGGTACCTAAGATTGATGAGGGGACTGAGAGAGGAGAATCAAAGACAATCTCATCTTTTTATGGAGAGACAGGTTTGTCTTCTGGCCTTTGACCATAAGTATGACCACCAGAGGGCAGCAGATACAAAGATACTTGACTTCTCCATTTCTTTAAAAATGGAACCTATCAGATGTGGCTAGGGTTACAGGTTTGGATGAGGTTTTTTCACTTCAGAGGCAGAATGATAGAACAGTGAAAAGGAAGGGACCACAGAGAAGCTTTAGCCAAAACCCTTTCTCTTTGTAGTCTATAGAAGCACGGATCTAGGACTTGAGGGATTCTAGAGTCAAGAGAAATCAGTTCTTAGGCCCATGAAAACTTGCCAAAACTAGAAGAAAAAGCTGATAATGAACATTGAGACAGCATTCGAATAGACTCTTGATGGTCTCATCATTGGCTGGGTGGCTCCAGCTACAGTGAAGCGGCAAGGGAATTGAACTGGTAATTCATGCAAACATTTTTTGCCTCAGTTTCCTCCTCTGTCAAATGAGTATAAGAGATCAATGTCACATAGAAGACGTTTTTGTCTGGATAGACAAATACCTAATCTCTCTAAACTCCATTTCCTGGAATGACTTGGAGGAAAGATTACATTCATTCAGAGAGGGTCCCAAAACTGACTTCCTGGGGGAGCAAGCATGAGACACATACATATGTCACTATGGTAAGGAGTATGGGAAAGAGGGAAAATAAAAGGATTTGGAGTTAACATGGCTTATGAGAATGAGATTTTTTTTGTCTTTTCCTGCTGAGGTTGGAAATTGGGTATGGATGTTACTGTACTGCTATAGCAATGGGAGGTGCCATTGATCCTGCTGATAACTAATTTTCAGACTGGAAGTGACCAGCAAGACTTGTGGTGGATTGCACCTCTGTGCCAGATTAGAATTTGTCTGTCTGTTAGCTATGTTCTTAGTCAGCAGCCCTGCTTCTCAGTCCTGAAGACATTTTGTTTCTGGGGTGATGAGCAAGTTACCACTCCCATCTGTTCCAGTTCCTCTGAGGTGAATGCAGGGTTAAGACATGATTTTCTGGAGCTGGGGGAGGACTGTACCTATATTATTCCCTAATGGGTTGGAATAAGATTTAATGTTTTAGATGAAATATGGGTGGCAAAACTGTTGCCTACTCATATATTCCCTGATATTATTAATATATTACCCCTGATGTAATCAAACTACTTGCTAAACTATAGGTGAGGGTTTGAGGAGATGAAAAAACAATGCTGGATCTACAATGGAGAAGAGTAATCAGTAGGTGAGGATTAGAACTCATGAGGGACAAATAAGAGCTGTCAGGTATTATACCCCCAAGGTAGAGATACTGGGTTGCAGATAAATTAAATCAGTTCTCAATAAAAGGACTACACAAGACCTCTTCTATATGAGGCAGTGGGACCGAATGATTCCTGAAATCCCTTTCAAAACTCTATCACCCTATTAAATTCTTGATATTAGAGGGTAATGGTCAGTGTCAGCCTAATCCTTAAACCATGTAATATGCTCTGCCTGATATCAACCCACCTGAAGTGTTGATGAGCCTGCTTACAGAAATGTGTGATGGAGGTCATCTTCCCTTTTCCGATTCAAAGTATGTAAGGGTGCTGTCAGTATAGATAATTACTCCACTTAACATTACAAGAAGTTATGTCATGACACATTAGCCAGGTGAGAACACATTGTGAATGCTGATAAGGTATATACAGGACCTGAAAACCTCTGTTAGATAAATGAATAAATAATTCAGAGGCAGTGCTACCCTTTGAGTTGTGTTTCTGACTCTCTGAAGTTTATTATCATGACTTAGTTGCCTTTTCTTCCTGTAATATTCTTCTACCATATAGCTCCCTTCTTCCATTGGTGAGTTCCTTCCAAGGGGCCTCTATTTTAGGAATGGGTCCTGTGTGGTTATGCTTTAGACTCTTCCCAGTTGTGCTTCTGATTCCCTCTAGATATACGACCTTTCCTTTTTCCTCCACCATGAGAATATTCTCCTCTACCCCTCTTTTCAGATCTCTTTTATGTATTGTCTTTCTCCAACAGAATGTATGCTACTTGAAGGTAGGTACTATCATTTTTTCTTTGTTTATATTTGTATCCCCAGAACTTAGTACAAAGTTAGAAGTTAATAAATGTTTGTTACCTGCCTGACTTTCATTCATATGCTTAGACTATAATTTTAAGTCTTTAATCAATTTAGATGCCTTCTAAAGTCTTTGAATGGAGTGACATTACACAGAAAGTATATTCAGAATTGGTTAAGGAAATCTGATTCTATCTTGCAGGTCATCTATAAAATAAGGAGGAATTGCACAATTTTTTTTTCAAGGCAATGGGGTTAAGTGATTTGCCCAAGGTCACACACCTAGGTATTTATTAAGTGTCTGAGGTTGGATTTGAATTCTTCAGGTCGTCCTGACTCCAGGGCTAGTGCTCCATCCATTGTACCACCTAGCTGCCCCAATCCAGAGGAATTTCAGAACCAAGAAGAATCATCTAGTAGCTTAATTGTGAACACCTTCTGCAAAGCCCCTGAAAAGAAATCACTTACAGAGGGAGAAGGACATCTCAGCGTCAGCCTCAACCTCATTTTTCTCACCCTTTATACTATGGACAAAGGAGGATCTTGTAAAGAAATTAAGGATGAAGCTGAAGATCACTGCTGAAGCATTAGGGTTTTTTTTTTTTTATCATGAGTATGCTTCTTCTTGGAATATTTGTTTATATCAATTCAAAATATCCCTATCTCACCCATCTCAATGACCCATTCTCCCACAAGTATAACATAGAGTCGAGGGGGAAATAGACTAAAGTTTATAGTAGGGATGGCAAAAAAGAATATACCACACAGCTCCTACAGATACTGTTGTTGGAGTTCCCACTATAATTTCCTTATGGAGGTTTTATTGTGTTTTGTTTTGATGGATTCCTTCTAGTCTGTTCTTCATCACATTCAATCTGTTCTCAGGGTCTTGATGTAGTCATTGCAGATAGTTACTACTTTTTTTTTTTTTGCAAGGCAAATGGGATTAAGTGGTTTGCCCAAAGACACACAGCTAGGTAATTAAGTGTCTGAGGTCGGATTTGAACTCAGGTACTCCTGACTCCAGGGCAGGCGCTCTATCCACTGTGTCACCTAGCCGCTCCCTATAGTCACTACTTCTTCAGCACACTACTATGACAGTGATAAAGAAATTCAAATTTTGCAACTTATTTGCCTTGACCAATTTTTTAGCTGTTTCTGATAGTAGATACCTTCTAATTTCCTATTATTTTATCCAGGTTTAGATTTTATTCTAATGTCTTTGTTGCCTCATGGCTTCGTTGTTGGCTTCATTTGGCTATAATTATTATTTTAAATTTTATTGTAATTTTTAAAAATACATACTTGAATAAAGTTTTCGAGGGTAATCTCTTTCAATTCATTCTTCACAAGTGCTTATTTCTCTTGTAATTCCATTTTTAATCTCTAGATCATTTTCTTCTAGGAACTCTTTCAGTCCTTGTGGCTGAACCATTTTTCGTTCCAGAAGTTTTACTTAATGTTATCTAAGAGTTACTTTCTTTCTTCTGGTATTCATGTCTTGCGTATCTCAAACCAAATATTTCTTTATAGCATTTATTGATTTCTTTCTTCTGGTTTTTTTCCTTTAACGTCAATGTTAGATCCCAATCCCAAACTAGGTCTAGACTCTACCTCCTACTAGATATTGGGTGGTCAGGACCTTTTTGGTCCTAATCTTGATTTCTTGAGCTCCTGCCACTAATTTTCACCTTCACTGATGTGTTTATATCCAGATTGTGAGTTGACTTCATTGTCCTTAATCAGTTCTCTGTGGTCAACTGACCCCAGCCCAGATTCTACTGAAAGCATCCATTTTCCCTTCTGTGCTACTCTACCTTGCTCCCTAGCCACCAGAGTCTCCCTATCGAGATTCTTTTTCAGGTTTTGCCAAAAAAAAAAAAAAGCCTGAGGTCATGCAGATTTTATTTTTGGCAGAACACCTCTGCTTTCATTTGAAACTTCAGTCTCTTTGTGCAGATATGGAGTGAAAGAAGGGATTTACCAATTCATCTTTGGACTCTTTGATCATTATTTTATCTCTTCCCTTTAAAAAAAGATAATTACTGGAGTATTTATGGAAGAGCCTTTTGTGCCACCATCTTAACTACAAATGCAGTGTTTATTTTGTACAAAGATCAAGAAAAAAAAAATCACCATATCTATTTTTCTTTCCAGTTTATCTCCAAAGTGGTTTTCATCCTCTCAAACTGAAAAGATCATTAGCATTTAACAAGACAGGCTGGGGGAGCAATAGAACTCCACACTCAGAGCTGGTGGGTGGATGAAATGAATGGTTGGAATAAGTATGATAATACTTGAATTTGTGGTCTCCATGGTTAAGCCCCAGGTTCAGGTCCATTAGAAAAGCACTTTTCCCCTTCAATATGTTTCACTCTTCGTTTCAGAATCCATTTGCCTCTTCTACGTCTGTAAACCCAGTCATTATCTAAACCCTTCAGTTCTGATTTCTTCATAGTCCACACTCTTTCATTCTTACATCATTTTCTTTCCAAGTTTTCACTTAGGAAATTGATTCTTGCTGTTTGACTTTTATCATATAACCGACTGAGGTCATTTATCAGCCATACCATTACTGATATCCCAGGAGATTTTCCTTTTACTTGTTGCTGTAAAGTGGAACCAAATGACAGGCTCCAGGAGATAGAATTCTGTTCACACCCAGCCAAGTGGCAGAAATCTGCTTTGATTTCTGAAGACCATATTAGCAAGGGATTTTTGACCTTTATGAGGACAAAGCATTTCAAACGAGAAAAATGGCACCAAAACACTTTTTTATAGCTATAGGAGCCAAAAAATGTAAGTTATTATTTTTATTAATCACCCCTTTTCCTCAATTTCTCATCTCTAATATGAAGGAATTGGACTAGATCAGCTCTTTGGTACTTGCCAGTTCTAAAGTCTGTGACTTAAGTCCTCGGGTATGATGGAAAGAGGGTCAACTTTGGAGTCAGGAAGTCCTGACTTTTGAATCCACCATGTGATCCTGGGTAAATCATTTAGTCTCATAGTATTCCAGTCAATTTTCTAAGACTAAATGATATGAAAAAGTTACCTAACTAAACCAGTGAGTCCCATGAAGTTCACTCATCTGATGGAAATGAATTTAGATCCCCTCCTGTCCACTCCAGATCTAGACGTTCTTGATTTTGTATATTAAATGTCTGGGAATTTTCAACTGGGCATCTCTTAAATGATATAACTGGGAGATTCTGTTTTTACTTTGCATTCTGATTCTAAGAAATCTAGGAAATTTTCTTTCATTATTTTTTTTGAAATATGATGACATCTTTTTGATCTATCTATTCTCCAGTCAGTTTTTACCTAACATTTTCTTCTAGTTTTCATTCCTTTGACTTTGTCTGCATCGGCTCTGTGAGCCATCTCTGTAGTATAAACAACAGAATTGTCAGTTGGAACAAATTCCTTCTTCCTCCATAGCATCAGATCATCTAAACATAATCTTGAAAATTCTTATTAGCCTAGTGCATAATTCCAAACCCCAATTCATTCCACATCCTGGAATGCTATAGCTAAGAGGCAACCTCTTAGTTATAGTACCACCATGTCTGTAGACCTCTATCTCCTTTGGCTCACTTGAGTGAAAAAAATGACTCAATGTGATTACCCAATCCTTAGATTACCCAATCAGGACTAAGTCTGGTTTCGTTTTCCAGGTCTTTGTGAAATAGTTGTGTAAGGACGTTTGATTATACAATTTCTTTCTATTCTACAATCTTAACTCATCTCCTTTCTTTAGAAGTCATACACAATGATTTTCTGATTACTCATTTGTTTTCAGGAGATCAGGGATATCTACACTCTAACTTTGAATTATAGTTCCATTGATAACTTTGGTGTTTTTCTTTGTGCACCCAAAAAAGGTAAAATTCTAGAAGCATAGACTTTTCAAATAACAGGCATAAAAGAAACATCTAATCCAACCTATATGAGATTGGAAATCCCTTCTATATTACCAACAAATAATTTTTAATCCTTCTTTTGAAGACATCTAGGAATACCTTATTTTACTTTCAAATGTTCTCATCTCCTTTATGATGAGTCTTAATTTACTGAAATTTCTTCTACCTAATGATCCAAGTTCTGCACTTTGGTAAACCCTGGGGAAAAAGGCTTTTTTCTTTATTGTTGTTATTCAGGAATTTTCAGTCATGTCTAAATCTTCCTGACTCTGCTTGAGATTTTCTTGGAAAAATACTGGAGTGTGTAAGTAAAAAATATACACGTGCATATGGATGAAAATAAATAAATAAATTTAAATAAAAGGGAGATTACACTTGGAGAGGATCTTTGAATAGGTAAAAAGAAATAAAAACAATTTTAATGCAAAAAAAAGAAAAGAATCTCTCTAGGGGATTTAGAGAACGCATGGACAAAAAGTAATAATACCACTCTGAATCAGGCAGAGGTTTTATGGACCACAGTGAAACTACTCAGATTGATGACATAATAGATTCAGTAAAATTTCAAAGAAAATAAGTTTGACAAAGAAAAATACTGGAGTGGTTTTTCATTTTCTTCTCCAGCTCATTTTACTCATGTGGAAACTGAGGCACACAGGGTTAACTGACTTGCTCAGAATCATATAGTCCTCATGACTTCAAACTTGGTATTCTATGCATATTCTATCTATCTATCTGTCTCTCATATATATTTTAAAATATAAACTATATCTACTTTAAAGGCAAAAATTTATAATTCATCCCAGATGCTGCAAAAATACAAATTTCTTAGTAATAAAATAAAAAGAATAAGAAAAAAAAGAAAAAAGTTAGAAGAGTGATCCACCTGTTTGGAATACAAGGGAGTTTCTTCTAGCAATAGTTTAAAAATAATAGTTTGTTCTTTCTTTAATATTTCTTAACCCGAGAGGACTTCACTAGGAATATTAACCCTGAAATGGTTTTATTGGGAATATTCTAATCAGCGACAAATCCCCAACAAATCAGAGGTAAAATCCAGAGAACATTCCATTATAAACAATTGAGTTATAAAAAAAAGAAAAAAAGAAAAAGTTAAGTTGAAGAAAAAAGGAGAGAATATAGATGCCATCATGGTTTCATCTTTGGATAGCATAATGCTCACTGTTATTGTTGGCCACCCAACTTCTCAGCATAAATAAATAAATAAATGAATAAATAAATAAATAGTTAATTAAACAATTAAACAAATAAATAAATAAATAAATGGCTGTTGGTATCTAATAGCAATGGGGGTTCTTGGATTTAAAATTGGGTGTGCCCCTTGAGCACATCAGCAATGTGTCAATAAGCAAACTTTGGTCTGTAAAAGAGAAGAGAGTCATTCCAATGGAAAACCCACTTGTTTTTCTCATCCAATAGGTCCCCAAAGAAGGCAGGGTTGAGGTTAGATCCATCCATCCAATAGTTGCTCTTCTAAAACTGTGGTTCAGGCTTGAGAAACCTCAGGAATTGGGCTACCAATTTATCCTTCAGTGAGCTGATGAATGATGAAGCCAAGGAGTATATAAATGCAGAAAACAAACACACCCCAAAGGAAAAACGAGTTTTTGTGTCAATAACATGTTTGAGCATCAAACAATTTGGTATCAATTTCTAAATACATTCCAAAGCTACCCATTGGATGATTAAAATGCTTTAGCAGTCTTTCTAGGATTACTCTCATAGCTCAACAGCTACCTATCAGTCATAGCACCTGGAACGTTAAAAGTTTTGCATCTCTTGTGTCATTATAGAAGTTACTCTAAGGCTCAGTCCTCTCCAAGTGACATGGACCTAGACTTTGGGACTCTGAGAATCAGCCAGGACCCAGTCATTTTTCTCATTTTTACCATAGGGGACACAGAGCCCAGCCAGGCACATTGAGTGTTACTGGACAAACAAAACCAAATAAATTAAAAGCATGGAAGAATTGGTGGATTTTTATGGTAATCCACATCTGTTTGTTTCAGTTCCCAGATGTTTCATCTCGTTAGGGCCAATTCCTCAACTCCTCAGAAAGGTTTTGTGATGATTTTGGTTTAGCACTGGAAAAGAAAGTTAGATTTGGGATGGATTGGAATGAGGAGAGTGCCAACTTATTTAGACTACAATTAAGCCACTGCTTGTTTATAGGGAGGAATGAGTAGGCACCTAAAGCTCTCAAATTGATAGGGTATAAAATCATCACCAAATAGGTTTGCTCATGTAATTTAAGCCCCTTTGAAAGAGCAATGATTACATCTGAAATATTTTATTAGTTTCTGCGTGTTACCTTTTAAGGATATTGATAAATTGATCAGAATGGTAAAGGGATTCAAGAATATGCTTTATGAAGTAAGGATATCACTTAGATTGAAGAGAGAATGCCAGGAGGAGAAGACAAGATAGTTGTCTACAAGTGTTTGCAGACTATCTTATGGTAGAAGGTTTAGACTTATTTTGGTTGGCTGTTAAGAACTGAATGAAGAGTGTTGGGTGAAATATTTAAAGAAGCAAAGTTAGGCTCGGTATAACAAAAAGCTCACTAATAATGAGAACCATCCAAAAAAAAGTTAAGTAAGCTGACTCAAGAGAGAGTTAGTTTCCTTAGGTGTGATCGACAGTGGATCACTACTGAGATGGAGAAGCAATTACTTATCAGAAGAAGCCACTCTGTTTTGAAGCAGTGGATTCCACATTTGGACAGCTCTAATTGATGGGAAGTTTATCCTTACATTGAGCTTAAATCTTGGTGTGATGTTTCCATTTTTTGCTACTGGGTCTGACTTCTAGGAACAACCAGGAAAAAATCCCCAAAATGACCTTTTTGCCAACTTAAAGACAGTGATAATATTCCCTCTAGGTCTGCTTTTCTCTAGATGAAATAATCCCACTTCATTTAGTCAGTCTTTAAATGACATAAACTTGATTCTCTTCAGGCTAATGCTCTGTCCACTACAGGGGCCCTCTAGAGTCAGTGTCAAAGTACAAATGATCAATGGCAATCATTTCAGACCTAATGGCATGTGAGGTCAATAATACAGCAAGTCAAGGAGGGAAATAGTTGTGGGAAGATGGAGCCTCATCATATTCTCAAATGCAGGTGCTTGTTTTGAATATTTATAGGGTTGGGTTTGATCTGAATGTTGGGAGGGGTAAGTCTCTAGAAACCTACAATGATGAGAGTGGAAAATATTTTGTCTGCAAAATCAATCAGATTTCAAAACCTATGGAGGGGGCAATAATAGATTTTTTGAACTGCCTTTACCTTTTTCAATGTCTGTGTTGCTTTGTCTGTCCCATTTCTGAGAGCATCATTGAAAAAGGGAGATAGCATTATATAGAGTTGGCATTTAGAAAAGGGGCCCTTTTTAACATCCTAAGAAAGTCTGATAAGATAGACTGCTTTATTCTCTGGTATTCCAACTCAGAGAGGTCTCTCTTTTCTGCCAGATTTGTATATAAACTGGTTCTGTTGTAGGAATGTAACTTTGATCTTAGGACCCCAAAGGCACACTGGAGAAGAGATAGAGAGTGTTAGATACTGGTTGGCAAGTCTGATGTAAATGCCAGTAAAATAAGATTGATTTATATTTGCATAGCACTTTCACACTTATACTTCCTTTTATAACCAATCCAATAGGTGAGAAATTGAAGCCCAAGAGGTGACAAAACTTGTTCAAAATCACAGGATTAATTAATGAGGGAGCTTGGACTTGAATTAGACACAGACATCACCCAGGCAAGATGCTGCTAGTGTAAAGGAGCTTCTTATTTGTGCAAGACCTAAAGGTATAGATGCTAGTTCTTCTGCAACTTCCCACCTCTGTACTTAGACCTCTTATCAGCACCCTCAGTGCCCATCTGTGGGTCTCATCATAGGACATAAGGGGGGTTAGGAAAAGAGTTAATTTTCTCTCTTCCAATTTTGGGACTTTGGGGGATGGGAGAAAATGGAGATAACTGTAGTGGAAAGAGTATTCTTGGATTTTACACCCACTTAGAAGTCAAATTCACTCCTCTATTTTTTTTTCTGTCTTTCACAGTCTGTATAAAATACATTCAGAACATCCTCAAATTCTTATTGCAGTTTTAATCTTAATAGCATAGAGCTACTACACACATGTATATAGTATGTAGCTATGTTATATATATGAAAATATATTAACTATTCATTATATATGTATGTATACATATTCTACAAACAGGAGCACTCCCAGATCCCACAAAGAAAAATCTAATAAATGATACCCTCCCCCCCAAAAAACTCCTAACCAATCAAAAAACCTTAAGCCTTCTGCCCCTGTGACCTTTTTTGACCCAGTTGGTCTAAGAGTCTATCCAAGAGCCTTGAGGTGCTGATGGGTAGCAAAACAAAGACTGGAACTATTATCTTTCTGACCATGCTCTATCCCCAAGACTGAAGGCTTCTCACTGCATTTTGAAATTTCTTGGAAGATGAAACCCATTGCCTTATTCAATGTCTTGCCTTAGAAAGAAGGAACAGTTTTTTTGTGAACTCTAGGGACTTACTCATGCAGGGATTTCACAAAAAGGAAGCTCCATAAATAATTTTAGGACTCTTAACTATACACAATCTAAGACTATCACTTTCCTGCTTCCATTGGTCTTATTGGAAAGTTGAACTGCTAAGTAACATCAGACAAGCCAGTGATCATTTTAATTGTTCTCTTAGCTCTAGTTGGTCTGATAGTGATTGAAGGTCAACTAGCCAATGACAAAGAGATGTAAAAAGATGAGAGTTTTACTAATTCCCCATTCCTGGTATTATTTGACATAAAAAGAAGGTCATAGGCAACATTCTGAGAGTGTAAAGTGTGTGCTTTTGCTCTGCAAATGGAACAGCAGACAGTAATGAATTCCCAATTTGATATTCTATTCCTTCCTCTTTACAAATTCCTGGAGGCTTATAGGTGGAAGGGAAATGCTTCAAGTTGGTCTCCTGTGTTCCCAAATGATCAAGTGTAGTTTGGAACTTACTCTATATAATGTAATGCTGAATTCATTCATGGATTTTTATTCATTTCCTCTTCCAAGGGGGTTTCAAGGACACTCACCACACTCTGTTCTTTATTGGGCATCCACAGGCTAAAAGTCCAGGCACAAAGGGATCTACAATGTGACTTCGATTCAATTCAAATCTTGTAGGAAGAAGAATGAGATATTTTTAACAAATGTTATGATTTAAGACAGACATTGTGACTTAAGCTTGTAGGATAGCCTAAGGTGGATAGAATAGGTGATGTTGGAATAATTTTTGAAAGCTTCTTGAAAAAGGGGAATTTTTAATCAAGGAGCAAATGCAGGGATAATAATTCTGAAGTTATGGATAACATAGCTCTTTGGACTCTGATCTCCCACATTTAGCTTCATTTCATGAAGCTACATTCATTGTCAGAAGGTCAGTTCCAGTGTTCCACTTTCAGAATAAAGCAACTCTATAGTCCAGTCTTAGCAATGGATATCCCCTTTTGCCAGCCTACAGATTGGTAGGGGAACTGATCCATACCCAATTCTAATAATATGCCAGTTTTGGCTATTTCAGTAACATACATTCCTATATGGTTTGAGGGTTTATAAAGTGCTCCCTCATAATGAGGTAGAGAGTGGAAGTTGTATCATCCTCATCCTATAGGAGGAAGAACAACCACAGAAAGGTAAAATGACTTGCCCAGGTCAACTCAACCCAGGATCAGAGCTAAAATTTGAAGCCAGGTTTCTTAACTCCAAACTAAGCATGATTTCTTCCTTCATAATTCTAGAAGTATTTGAATTTCCTCCTGTTGAAGGAATATTTTCACCAAGCAATGCTTTTGTGTTGCTAAAGGTAATGATTCCTTCTGCCTGATAATTCTTTTTTTTTCCTACTTAAAAGTGATTTAAATATTTTCCATGGTGTTATATTTCCTTTGAGTCTTTATATGAACAATGACTTCTGCCTTTATTAATTCATCTAGTACAGTGTAATTAGCAATTAAAATAAAATTATTAATAACACCTTTGCATTGGTGTCCGATTTACATATGATTTAACATAATCCATTTTCTTTATTACCCTGAACTATTATTTTTTTGAGGGTAAAACTTTCTGTTTTTAACTTAATATTTAAATTTGATAATGAAACAACAGGTTCAACAAATATCAATGTTTCTACACAGAAAGAAGAAAAAGAGGACTGAATGGGAAATTGCAAACTTTTCAAATTAATTCATCTTTTAAAGTGCATAATAGTAAACAGTACATCAGTGATAATATTTCTCTGTTTGTTTCCTGTTTTAGACTTTTCTTTATGTATTTTTAAAATATTTTACTGATACCGTTTTTTGGCATTTCTATTGCTACCCACTAATTCCTTTTCCCTCAAATAAAAGTACTCTTTTGTAACAAAGAAGCATAGTCAACTAAATAAATCAACATCCTGGCCATTTTGAGAATGAATGCCTCCTTCTCTACCTCTAATTCATTGGCCAAGAGATTGAAGGCATGCTTTCTTATCAGTCTTCTAAATCCTCAGGATTTTCCCTCACAGATGGATTTTTTTTTGCTTAGGTAAAGAGGCCATTCTTGTCTCTTTTCTTTCTTACCTACCCTAATTACTGAATGGGCTTTGCCTCAGTCAAACTGAGACTTTCTAAAGATCTTAACCTTATCTCTCACTGCACCCAGAGTCATTTCCAGTCATCCTGATCCATATCTGGCCACTGAATTGGATGACTCTAGAGGAGAAAGTGAAGCTGATGACTTTGCACAGCCCTCCTTCACTTAAATCTAATTCACTTGCATGTCTTATCATTACTTCCCTGATGTCTTGGTCCTCTTTGAGAGTGAAGGACAAATAACAGTAAAAACAACACTTGAAGATATAATTGATTACTGGATTGATCATACTCTCAAGCCTTTCAAAGGTTCTTCTTCAATATATTATTGCAGAAATTGTTTTTCCTCTTGACTTTCACTTTACATCAGTACATTATAATATAATTATGTCAGATTTCTCTTTTTTTCTAAGAATGGGGCAATGAGAAATCATGATAAGAATGAGGATGATGATGATGATGATGTTTATCCTTTGTTTTCAAAGAGCATGACATCAAGGGTGTGATGCCATGCCATGCACATGAATCGAATTTGAACAAGTGAGGGGCTGTGTTAAGTCACTTGCTTCACTTTCTTCTCCAGAGCCATCTGGGTCCAGTGACCAGATATGAATCAGGATGACCTGAGATAGTCCTAGATATGGGATAGTCAGGTTTAAGTGATTTACCCAAGTTTGCACAGCTAGTAAGTGCTTGAAGTCAGATTTGAACTCAGATCCTCTTGATTCCAGGTCTGGCACTGTACCATTTGGCTGCCCTTCAGTGAAAAGACATAAAGGAATACAAATTGATGGGATGGCAGAATCAAGTGACAAATTTTAAAATATAAATGAGACATGATCATGTTTATGGGTGTCTGGAAAGGAATCATTAGAAAGGTAGAAAGCTTGAATATGGAGGGAGAGAGACTGATGGGACAAATCCCTAGAGATGATAAAATGAAAGGTATATGTATATGATTTGCCTTTGACAAGGAGAAGGGCAACCACTCCTCAAAATGAGGAAAGAAGAAAATAAATGAGGATGTTAGAGGGGTTTTGAAGTATGGAATAAAAATGAGGTAAACGGCAGAGATGACCTCAGCTTTCTCAATTGAATAGGAGTCTGGGTAATATGTTAGTAGAGAGAACTTAAGAAATAAACCGAGGACTTGAGAAAGATTTAAATAACTACTGAGGGGAACGTGATAGAGAATGAATAAAGGAGCAATAAAGAGGATTGCCAAGTAACACCGAGAGTTGGGTTGATATTAGACAAAATTAATCATTTCTGCCTCCAGTCTGGTTTTGGAATTTTCTCTGTGTTCAGTAGCTTGGGTGGAGAAAGAGAAGTGAATGACAGGGATGATTCAGGGTTGAGGGAACATTCAATGGTAGGGAAAAGAAGTTTCAAGGATGGAAGATGGGTACATAATTTGATTTTCAAACTAAAATCATACCAGAAAGGGAGGAAAGTAAGGTCAGAACAGAGATGATATACTGAATGGAAGAGGAAAATCATAGATAGAGATGGTTAAAGGGCTTCAAAGGACTTCTATTCTTACCTTATTATTCTAAAGATGAAGAAATTGAGGCCCATGAAGGTTAGGTGATGGTTGAAGCCAAACAATTCATCACTGCAGGCCTCAGACTTCATATTCAATATCTTTCCCCAAAACATTTCAGAATTACTCCAAATTATTGTGAATAGTAAGAGCACTTTCTTTGCCTTCACATTTTCTGTATCAATAATGCAAAGTTAAATATGGTCTTCAAAGTTCATGAACAGTATTATGAAATATATATATATATATACATATATATATCTACATATATTCATACAAATATTCATAAAGACTCCTTAAAGAGGGTGCATAGAATCATAGGATTCAGTACTAGAAGGAACTTAGAGTTTCTCTGTGGCAATCTCTTTATTTTATTGATGAGGGAACAGAAGCTCAGAGCTATTTAGTGGTTTTATTTACCTAGAATCCAGATCTTTTGATTCAAATTCAGTATTTTATTTGCTCAACCAAATAGTATTCTATCTTTTCTCAATTTCACTTTTTTAGGTATAATGATGTCTTTTATTTTTGTTTTGTTTTTAGGTTTTTGCAAGGCAAATGGGGTTAAGTGGCTTGCCCAAGGCCACACAACTAGGTAATTATTAAGTGTCTGAGACCAGATTTGAACCCAGGTACTCCTGACTCCAGGGCCAGTGCTTTATCCACTACACCACCTAGCTGCCCCTATATTGATGTCTTTTACATATTAAACCCCATCAATTCCAAATATGCCCCCCCATCCTATCAAGCCCTCCCTCATAAGTCAGATAAACACCATCATGAAGCAAAAGTGATGAATAGAATGTGTATGCCAGTAGTTCATGAAATATTCTATACCCATATACCCTCCCTATTGAGAGGAAGGAAGTAAACACATTTCATCATCTGTTCTCTGGTACCAGGAGAGGGCCTTTTACTTTTCTTTTAAGAACAAGGCTTTAGAGGACCATTTTTGGCCATATATTGACTCCCTTAGAATTTTCTATGTATGTTGTGGGTATTTAAAAAAAAAAACAATGTTTAGTCTTTCAATAAACCATCCTTGAAGTCAGCATAAACATGATTTCATTCAGTAAATATGAGCAGGATTCTGGGATGGCTGATGCTCAGTGTACATTCTTCTCTTAGAGAGAGAGAGAAAAAAAAACAAACCAGATTGTAAACCACAGGAAGCCCACAAATTGTCTTGAGCCGTCTGGTTTGGATTTGGGGTGTGGCTCCTCCTTCCCTGCCTGGGTCTCAGTTTCAGGCATGAAGCTGTGGAAGCATGGCAAAAGCATCAGGAAATAGCAAAAGAGTCAGGAAATTTCGCTTCAATATGACAAGATCCAAGGAAAGGAAAGAGGGACTTGCAAATTTGATCTTAATGGTACCATATATGGATCCCTGATTTTGAGCTCCAAGAGACTTTAGTTACCTAATTCAATCCATTCATTTGATAGATGAGGAAACTAAGGTATAGGGAGGCTAACTTAACTTTCCCATGGTTCCACAGGGTAATTCTATATCATTTAAAGGTTTTTTTTTAAATTGAGTTCATTTCTCATTTCCACTAAGCTTACATTTTAAAACTTTATCATGGAATGAATAAGTCTGGGTTCTCTAAATCCATTCATGAGACTTATTAGATCCTATCAAGCCAGAAGAGTTTTGAGTATAGACCTAGTATAGTTACCAGGTTATCTCTTAGCTTTTCTCTATTTTCTTTGAGATCTATTGACATCTTTTACATATTAAGCCCTAGAAGGTTAACCCCTAGGTGATGAGTTTTTTCACTCACAGCAACTACTAAAACTAGGAGGGGTTGCAATTTCCATTTGTAGAGGGAATTACTCACATTGAAAATATAAGATCTTAGAAATATTACAGCACATGGAAACCTTTTCATTTCCCTAATTAAATATGACAACAGGCTCCAAAATTAGGTTAAGAGAAATGAAGATTTACAAGATCTATTATTAATGAAAATATTTGAAATATTAGAACAATCTCCTGTTTGACTTTAAGCATTCCTTGGCAGGCATTATGTAACCCAAACACAAACAATCAGGCTGCTGATAACCTTGAGATCTTCAAGGTCTGAATTCCTGGAAGTTGGACTGTTTAAACTCACTGGGGGAGGTGAGAAAAATGGCAAAAGGAAACAACCATTTTGGTAAAAGTCTTAGGAGTCATCCTCTTTTGAGTTCAACCAATGAAAACAAAACAAAAATAAATCCTTCCTGAATATTTCAATCAGTAAACCTCAGCAATAAAGAGATAATGGATAGGAGAGTGTTTCATAAACTATAAAGAATATTAATTTCCAGATTCCTGAAAATGAGCAGTGAATGAGAATATTTTCATGACTTCCCACACAGATTGAGGGTTATTTGTATATTGATTAAAGCCTATTTGATTAGACCCTGCTTGATTACTCCAAAACATGAAAAAAGACAACACTTTAAAATTTTTCTAAAGCTTTTGTGATGATTATATTTTTTTCTTTTTATATTGTTTATGTTGTACAGAATATTGAAGCAGAAAATGAGCAGCCAAGGGAAAAATCAGCTACATCAAGATTTTCTAAACAAGGTCCCAAGCAATTTTTTTATTCCAGATGGTGTGTTAGGTGGGATTTCTATGATACTATAAATATTCTATGCATCAAAAATATTAATAAGGAGTGAATTTTATTTAGCATGAAAATTTATTTTGTTCCAAGTTTTCCCTGATTCCCCTTTATCTCAGTTAAAACTGGAAGGAACCTTAGAAATCATATAAAATTCCTTATAAGCCCTTCATTTTAAAGAAGAGTGAGACTCAAAGATTTTCTTCATAAGATTAGTAAGAGGTAGAGAGAGAGAGAGAGGAAGTAGTAAAAAGGATTACATGATCATAAATTTAGAGGTGAAAGGATACAAAGTCCCATAGAGGAGAAATGTTACCCAAAAACTACTAAGTGGAATAGCCAAGATTAAAATTCAGATCCTTGATCTTTAGAATCTTTCTGGATTTCAAATCCAATCCAAGGATCCACTCAGTTACTGAGACTAGAATTTAAGGTTTTTATATTTCAGTTACCTGACATTATGAACAAATGGTCATCCCCTTCCTCAGTCATTTTATAGTCTAGTTGAGGGGAGATTAGAAATAGCTCTATGATACTGAATTTGCAGTTTGTATAAATTCTGGGGATTGTAAACCTCACTCATATTCACACTTATAAATTGGGTCTGAAGCTACACCTCTCCATCTTTCTAAGACTATCCCCAAGAGGTTGGGATGATTCTTATCTAATGCTATTAACTCTAGTCAACACTCTGATGGGTTTGATGCAAAATTAATCATCAGTCATTAGCTACCAAGTATCATTTAAGCAATTAACATTGATTAGTTTTTACAAAGAAATATTTATTGAGCAGATATAGCAAGACCAGAAATACAAATATTCCCTCCTTTTAACTAGGGACATACTTTCCCCTATACATTGACCCCCAGGTAAAGTGGGTTCAAACTTAGAACAATTTTTATGTAGCAGTCACTTCACCAGGTTTACTTCCAAATATGGTAGAATTAATGGATAAATCACTGTCTCTCTCAGCTATATTCTCTGAATCTTGTTTGATCAGGCAAATTGTTCAGAATTTTGCTCCTCATTAGACTTGGATGTCCACAGTGTCTGTGATGGACCTGAGCTTTTGGAACTCTAATGACTTCTTTTTTTTAAAAAAAATTAAAACACATTTTATTTCCCTCCAATTATATGTTAAAACAATTTAAAAAGCATAAAATTCTGAGTTCCAAGTTCTATCCCTTCCTCCTACCTCTTCTGCCTGAAATGGTGAGCAATCAGATATAAGATGTACATATATAATCATGTAAAACATTTCCAAATTAGTCATTTTATACAAGAAGACTCAAATAAAAGAAAAACAATGAAAAAAGCAAAAAGCAGCATCCTTCAGTCTGAATTCAAACAATATCTGGACATTTCATTAGTCCTTTGAGATTCTCTTGGATCATTGTTTTACTGAGAATAGTTAAGTCATTCATAGTTCTTTATCATACAATATTCCTGTTACTATGTACAACATCCTCCTGGTTTTGTGCACTCTTCACTTTGTATCAGCTCATGTAAGTCTTTCCAGGGTTTTCTGAAATCATCCTGATTGTCATTTTTTATATCTCCTAAACTTTCAAAGTTCATAAGGTCATAACCTTTAAGAGTAACATCAAGTAAACACACAAAAAAGGCAAAGAACAGAACCATTGGTATTCACAGGTTTAGGTTGGTCTGAGTGGAGAGATGGGATGCCATCTCTGCTATCTGCCTCAGAAATATTAGAATCATACCCACTTGGCTTCATGGTGCAGATGAAAGAGATCATGTAGACCTTGTTGGATCTTGAGACATGATTCTTTCTTTTACATACCTTCTGAAAAGGAAAGAAGAGCCGAATCATCTGGTTACTGTCTATTTTAAGAATTTCTACTCAGTTTATACTCAGAAATGTCTTATTCCGTAAGATACTCACAAAGCATGAAGTACCTAAATATTGCATATTATCCATAATTCCCCCCAATATTTGTTTTTCTTGCTACTTGGCTTATTCATTTTTCTATATTTTAAAATTACATCAGTGCCGATCATTACTTGACATTTTTGCTGTTGTTGGTTTGTTTTGATTAGTCTTTTTCAAGTTTCTTTCCTTTTCTTGATTGTTTTTCTATGGGAGAAATATGGATCTTGTTTTCCTTTTTTGTTTAATATTTATTTATTTTCATTTTGTACAAATAATGTTTTTATATACATTAATAAAATATTCTTGTTTAAGAGTAAACAAAATAACCCCTCCCCCCCAAATATAGACTCACTTGAGTGATAAAGTAAAGGGGAGAGAAAAAAATTAAAATTAAAAATAATAGTAATAATTGTAGGTATGGCCAGGTGGCACAGTGGATGGAGCACCAGCCCTGGAGCCAGTAACACCTGAGCCCATATCTGTCCCCGTACACCCAATAATCACCCAGCTGTGTGACATGCAAGCCACCCCAACCCCACTGCCCTGCAAAAACCCAAAAAAGAAAAAAAAGACCCAAAATAAAATAAAATAGTAATAATAGTAGGGGCATCTGGGTGGTGGACAGAGCACTGGCCCTTGAGCCAGGAGCATCTGGGTCCAAATCCAGCCTCAGACACCCAACAATCACCCTGCTATGTGGCCCCAGGTAGGCCACCCAGCCCCATTTGCTCTGCACCCTACCCAAATAATAATAATAAAAAACATGCTTAAGTCTGTATTCCAACACCACCAACTCTGTTATGGGTGGATCACATTCTTTATGATAAGTCCATCACAAATGTTACTTCCATATTTTTCCACCATTGCCATTGCTGATCACAACTCCCTCCTTTCATATTTCGCCACTACCATGTACTATATTTTCTTTCTTCTTTCACTCTGACTCTGCTGTAGGGTGGCTGACTGGCTCAGCATACAGATCCCTGGCCCTGGGGCCAAGAGGCCCTGAGCCCCCATACCACCCCTTAGGCCCAGCATCCACCTAGCCCTATGGTCCCTGACAGGCCATCCAATCCCAGGCCCTTGCAAGAAGTAAAAAAGAAAATGTGTTATATCTGACCACTCTCCTCCCATGGTCCATCCTCTCCTCCGTCACTCACATTCCCTCCCTTCCCCTACCCCCCCTCTTTCCTTTATACTCCAGTTGTCTATACCCCATTGAGTATATTTTCTGTTTCCTCTCCTAACCACCTCTGATGAGAGCAAAGATTCCCTCATTCCTTCTTGCCTTCCCCCCTTCCATATCATTGCAATAGCTCATTGTAATAAAGAAAAATCTTATTATATGAAATATCTTGGCCTATTTCCCCTCTCCTTTTTCTTTTCTCCCATTACATTTCCCTTTTTTCTATTGACTCCATTTTTTTTTAGATTTTGCAAGGCACTGGGGTTAAGTGGCTTGCCCAAGGCCACACAGCTAGGTAATTATTAAGTGTCTGAGGTCAGATTTGAACCCAGGTACTCCTGACTCCAAGGCTGGTTTTCTATCCACTGTGCCACCTAGCCGCCCCTATTGACTCCATTTTTACACCATATTTTATCTTCAAATTCAGCTTTCTCCTTTGCTTCATATATAAAAGCTCCTTCTACCTGCTCTGTTAACTGAGAAGGTTCATATGAGTATTATCAGTGTCATTTTTCTATGCAGGAATACATGCAGTTCATCATCATTAAGTCCCTCATATTTTCCCCCTCTCCTCCAATCTCTATGCTTCACCTGAGTCCTGTATCTGAAGATCAAACCTTCTGTTCAGCTCTGTCCATTCTAACAGGAACATTTGAAATTCCCCTGGTTCCTTGAAAGTCCATCTTTTTCCCTGGAAGAGGACATTCAGCCTTGCTGGGTAGTTGATTCTCGGTTGCATTCTAAGCTCTTTTGCCTTCTGGTATATTATATTCCAAGCACTAAGAGCTTTTAATGTAGTTGCTGCTAAGTCCTATGAGATCCTGATTGCAGCTCCACAGTATTTGAATTGTGTCCTTCTGGCTGCTTGTAATATTTTCTCTTTGACTTGGGAGTTCTGGAACTTGGCTATAATATTCCTGGGGGTTGGTTTTTTGGGATCTCTTTCTTGGGGGGATCGGTGGATTATCTCCATTTCTATTTTGCCCTCTGCTTCTAAGATATCAGGCCAATTTTCCTATAGTAATTCTTTGAAAATGATGTCAAGGCTCTTTTCCTGATCATGACTTTCAGGTATTCCAATAATTTTTAAATTATCTTTCCTAAATCTGTTTTCCATATCAGTTGTTTTTTCAATGAAATGTTTCACAATTTCTTCTAATTTTTCATTCTTTTGGTTTTGAAGTATTGAATCCTGATTTCTCATAAATTCAGCAATCTCCCTGAATTCTATTCTTTGTCTGAAGCATTTGTTTTCCTCAGAGAGCTTTCTTATCTCTTTTTTCCATCTGGCCAATTCTGCTTTTTTAAAGCATTCTTCTCCTCAATAACTTTTTTGAACTGCTTTATCTATTTGACCTGAGCTGGTTTTTAGTATGCTATTTTCTTCAGCATTTTTTGTTTTTTTGGATTTCCTTGACTAAGCTGCTGACTTCATTTTCATGTTTTTCCTACATCTCTCTCATTTCTTTTCCCAATTTTCCTTCTAACTCCTTCATTTGAGTTTCAGAGTCTTTTTTGAGCTCTGTCATAGCCTGAGCCCAATTTCTGTTTTTCTTGGAGTCTTTAGATGCAGGAACTTGTGCTTCCTCATCTTCAGACTGAGTGTTTTGATTCTTCTTGGTCTCATATGCAAAATATTTCTCAATGGTGTTCCTCTTTTTTTCTCTGCTTGCTCATTTTCCCAGCCTGGGCCTGGTTTTGAGGTGCTTCCTGAGCTTTTGGGACACTCCCACAAGGGTCTCAGTGTGTGAGGCTCTGTCCTCCCCCCCTGGTCTGTGAATGACCATAAGCGCCTCCCTCTGCCACGGGGCTGAGGTGGAGGGGGCCCTGCTGTTCTATGGGGGGGCCTAGACTTCCATCAGGATCTGAATGTGTTCAGAGCCCCAGAGTCCTGTTCCAGGGACAGAGGACAGAGCTCTGCAGTCTCTCTTCACTCCCCTCCCTAGGTTCAATGGGATCATGCCCTGGGGGCTCCTGCTTACCAGCTCTGCCTGCTTCTGTTTTCTGGATCTTGACTGCCCTGACCATGCTGCTCCCTGCGTGCCCTGAGGGCTGGGTTTCACGTGCGCACTCTGGCAGAGGTCCCCTGCTGTTCCCCCAAGTTGTGCCCAGTGCTCCCCGGGGTGTAGATCAGGAAACTCCCCCGCTGCTGTGAGCTGGGGCTCCCAGCACCCTGGGGCTGCCTCCAGGAGGCTGAAGTTCTTTCACCCTGGTGGCCCACCCCTCTGGCGTGCTGCCCCTCCAACCCCGGAGAGCAGAGCCTTTCTGCTCTTTTCCAGGTTGCCTTGAGTAGGAGCACTGCCTCATTGGGTCCCTCTGTGGGTTCTGTCTCTCGAAAATTTAGAGTCCTTAGCTTATAAGTTTTATGAGAGAGCACCTAAGACAGGATCCTCTCTTGTTGCCATCTTGGCTCCGCCCTGGATCTTGCTTTCCTTAAAGCTTCTCACTCCTACATGTTAGATGAGCCTCCATTCTCTTATTTATTCATTCATTGACTTTTCCTCCTTTCTTCTCTATCCTTTTCAGGCAATTGATTTACTTGAGACAAGTTCCCTCTGCACTCTCCCAGTTTACCATGGCCTGAAGACTTTTCCTCTGATAGGTTCTCCTTGCTGTAACACAATCCCCATCTAAAAAAATTGAGTTAATGTTTACCCTATAGTATGAGTTTTGTCAGAATAGACAATGGAATGGAGAATTCATCTCCTAAAGTACACTTTTTTTTAACTTGAATTGCTTTACCTTGATTGCCTGAACATATTCAGTTTGTGGAAAAAATGCCAGATGTTTGCTTTGTCCTATTTTGAGTAATAACAACCTGATGTTAGTAAATTCTATTCAGCTACTCTCTTCTTGCCCTAGCAAATACACCCTAAAGAATAAATTAGGTCATTCCTAAAACTGATTTTATGGCATGCAGGGACACATATATGAATCTATTGTCAGTTAGAGGGTCCATATAAATATAGGCAGAGAAGAGAACTGTTTCCTCTTTTCACTAATGTTTAGGACTGGCTGAATAGTCAATCAACATGTGACTACCTAAAGATGATTTTAATTGGATTGTTTACTGTTTCTACTGACCGATAGTTCAGTGAATATAGGAATGCAGTTGGGTAGCAGAGTGAATAGAGTGCTATATCTGGAGCCAGAAAGATCTGAGTTCAAATCCATTCTCAGACTCTCAGTAGCTGTGTGACCCTGTGCACATTACTTAATCCTATTTGCCTCATTTTCCTCATCTGGAAAATGAGTTGAAGAAGGAAATGGCAAACCACTCCAGTATCTTTGCCAAGAAACCGCCCCCCCCCCAAAGGGGATCACAAAGAATCTGAAAGGACTGGAGATGACTGAATAGCAACAATGGGAATGCAGGAATGATGGGAAACAGGATATAAGGTAGGTCCTTTCTGTCTTTTGTTCCTTCCCTCAGAATAGGAAGGTCCTAGGAAACTGTTTAAAGATGTAAAATATACATTCTTTTCTGAAAAAGTAAAACTAATGAGGGATATCGCAAGAACTTTCAGACTAATTCTTAAGGTCTCCCACATCACTTCATTGGTAACCAGGAGGGGATCTAGGAGGCAGAAGGACTTGATAAGTAGGAGAATATTCCAAGCTTGATAGATAGTTCGTAAAAACATACTAAGGAGTTGGAAGTTGTGTTTGGGGATGAGCAACAAAGTTAGCCTCCCTGAATCATAGTGTAGAGAGTAACAAAGAGTAAGAAAGTGGGAAAGATAGGTTGGGGGTCATGTTGTGAAGGGCTTTAAGGTCAAATAGAAGCATTTCTAATTGATCAGGGAGGTAATAGGGAGCCAGTTGAGTTAAAGAGTAGAGGGATGACATGAACAAACCTTCCCTTTAGGAAAATTACTTTGGCAGTTGAATAGAGGATAGATTGGGGTGGGAAAAGCCTGGAGTCAGGGAGTGGTTCAGAAAGTTTAACAAAAGAGAAGTATTCAACTTTCTGAGAGCCAGAGAATGGTTAGTATGGTGCCCCAGCATGCCCTCTGGTGTTGGACTGTCTATCTGCTGTGTTGAACATGGAGCTGATAGTTCTTGTTCCATGTCACAGAACAGGGATGAACATTTGGCCAACAGCACTCTCTAGAAACTGAGTCTTTGGGTTACCTTTTTCCCTTTGCTCCATTCATTTTGGGGGTGACAATTCAAGACTCATAAGTTTTAGGGCATATGATTTCATGGAAGAGGGAAATCAAAGGCATGGAACCAATGGGTCTGTGGATTAAAAAGGCATAATTACTAGCACTCAGAATTGCTATCCTTAGGGATTCAAATTGTGAGACAAAAAAAAAGAATCAATTATGGGAGGCTGAGGCCAGTTTTGTTGGAATTTAGACTCCTAAGCCTATTGTGTTCTTTGTCACAATGTGGCTCACAAGGTAGTCTGACTTAGGAGCCTGTAAAAATTGACACCAATTTCCACACATACAGTTGCACACATATATAGATAAAAATTAGTTCAACAACTCATTAGCTTGAAATCTTGGGGGAGCCAAGGGAGAATGATACAGTTTTTATTTGGGGTTAATCGTTGAGTCTACAGATCTGCCAAAGATGGGCTCTGCAGAACCATTGTCTGAGTCTTGGGAGAGCTTGGGTAAGCTTGCCAATGATGTCATGACATTCTTAAGAGTTGGCAGTGGGGGCTCAGAAGCTGGCAGCCTCTGTTTAGAAGCAGTCCCAGAGCAATTAAAGAAATAACACAGAGGAACTCAAATCTTCTAGAAGCTTTTAGAGATACTCTCTCTAAAGAATACTGGCAACAAGTCAGTTGTACTCCCTAGAAAAAGGAAGGGTGAAAAGATAAGGGATAATGATTTCACCAAGTCTGTGTTTCTAATTAGCGTGTTTCCTTAGGTCCTGAATTATCAGGCTGTTAGAAGGGCTGAACAATGATTTGTTAAAGTGGTTTACACTAGAGTAAAACAATAAAAATTCATGTTAATGTGTTATCAATCTCAGTGATGGAAGACTCAGGGCTAGGTCTTTGTTAAGACTTTCCTTATGCAACTGTCACCATGGGAGTGACATTCAGTCTCTGGAGCTACTCCACATCTCTTACCTTTCTTATGCCCTCCATGTGTAATATCTTTTTTTAAGGTTTTTTTGGCAAGGCAATGGGGTTAAGTGGCTTGTCCAAGGCCACACAGCCAGGTTATTATTAAGTGTCTGGGACTGGATTTGAACTCAGGTACTTCTGACTCCAGGGTTGGTGCTCTATCCACTGCGCCACCTAGCCACCCCAAATTTATTATTTAAAAAAATATTTTGATACCTGTTTTTCAATAAAATTTACTTTCTGTTTAACCTGATATAAATATTTTACTGTTTGTCTTTAAAAACATTATTCTGTGGATTTCATAGGATACCAAAAGAATCTATTACACACCTACACAATTAAGCCATGGGACTCTAGATGATCTTTAAGAGTCTTTCTAGTTCTAAAAATGTGGATCTGTGATTTCTTCTGTGACTTTTCATATCATTTCCAATTAAAATCATTGCACAGAGAGTCAAAAGAGATCAATCTAGTCTAAGTTTTATCTCTTTATTTTTCCCCAGTTATATATCTGGTCTTAGAAGGTAGTGGGCTGAGAGTAATTGCTTAAAGAAAAACAGTGAGTATTTGGCATACTCATCAGTATAGTCCCTGGTCCGAGGGGATCCTTATTACAGGGGAACAGGGATGGGCCAACAGTGAAAGAGAAACCTAGGATTGGGGAGGTTATGAATAAAGTGAAGTAGCAAAAATAAAGTAAAATAACTATGAAATAGTGCAATGAGAACTAAACCAAGAGAAGGACTGAGGGCTAGATAGATATTTCTCACATTCTAAAACTCTGTGTGACCTTAGGCAAGTCATTTCTCCTCCTGTGGATTCAGTGTTCTTATCTATAACATAAAAATATAGGCTCAGATCATCTCAATTCGGTTTCCCAGCTCAAGTATTTTGATTATGTGCTTGTTTCTGTGTGAAGTTCATTATACTTATTATTAATAATAGTAATGCTTTAATGTTTGCAAAGCATTTTACAAATATGATCTCATTTTGTCCTCACAATAATCCTGCAATTGTAAAGGGGATGGTGATAGTGGTGATAGTAGTGGTGATTACTGATATTCTTATAGCATTTTAAGTTTTATAAAGGGCTTTTATACACATTACCTTAGATGTTCATTACAACTATGTGAATTAAGGGCTAAATAAATTATTTTCTCCATTTTACAGATAAAAGAATGAGTTCAAGGTGGATATCCATTATACAATGTGAACTTTTCAGGAACAAGGATTATTTCTTTTTTGTCTTCTAATTCCCAGAATCTGGAACACAGTAGGTATTTGTCGATTGATTAAATGGTTTGCCTGTGGTCAAACAATAAAAGAAGGATTGATATAACCTCAGTGCCACATCCCTGATGTCCCAGACCTAATCTTATCCTTCCTGGGTCATGGTGGCTTGCTTAGCTGCCAGCCTGTGGTTCAGATGTGGTTCTATTTGAGAACTTCATGAATTTCAGCATGTCTTTCACGTACCGAGAAATGCAAAGCTCCCGAGGCCCTCTGATTTGAAAGACCTCTGGGTCTATTTCAGAGATAAAGGCAGTAACTTGAGGAACCTTGGCAAATGTCTCTGGGGGCCTCAGTGTACTGGCAAAATGAGAGTGATGAGTGGGGTGACATCACCGCTTTATAAAGCATCTCTGGCCAGGACTTTGGTCTCTGAGGTAGTGCGTGACAATCCTTGGAGCCTGCCTAGAGAGAGATATCCTCAGGATGGCAGCTGTGGATTGCAATTGGCTTTGGCTCCATTTTCAACCAAAAAGAAGGCAGATATGGACACATACTGCAGGAGGTCCCTGCATGGCTTCTTCATTCTACCTGCAATGAATTTCCACTCCATATAAAACTCAGTAGCAGCAACAGAACAAAATAGATGAGCTGAGAAAGTAAAAGTGACAAAGTAGATGGTAAAAGAAAATATTTGACCCCTGTGATATCTTTGTTCCTTTATTTTTAAAACTTTAAGTTCCAAATTCTCTCACTTTTTCCATATCCTTCTCCCCAACTCAACTTAGGAAGCAAACAATTTGATATAGGCTATAAATGTGTAGTCTTGCAAATCATTTCCATAATAATCTTTTTGTGAAAGAAAACATAGATCCCATCCCCAAAATAAAGAAATCTCAATAAAAATAAAGTTAAAAAACTTGTTTCAATCCATATTTAGTCACCATCAGTTCTTTCTCTGGGGATGGAAAGCATTCTTCATCGTAAGTCCTTCAGAGTTGTCTTGAGTCACAATATTGCTGAGAAAAGTGAAGTTATTTACAGTTGAATCATCCTAACAATGTTCCTATAACTCTGTATACAGTATATTTCATTTTGCATCAGGTCTTGTCGGTCTTTCCAGATTTTTCTCAAAGCATCCTGCTCATCATTTCTTATAGCAGAGTAGTATTCCATCACAATTCCATACAGCAATTTTTTTCAGCCATTTCCCCACTGATGAGTAGCAAGGAGTATTTTTTTTTGTTAACATTTTGTATGAGAGTAAAACCACAAATAGCTAATAAAATAACCTCTGGATCCCCTTCTAAGAATAATATTTTAAAATGCATATAACAAAATAAATAGGATTTTAAAGGAAACTGATTATATTCAAATGCAGTAATGAAGATGTTGTTCCCATCCAAGTTAATGGATCCCATGAAATATATCTACAATCCCCAGCAGTATGTTGATAAATACTAAGTAATAATGATGATGAATAATAGGTAACATATAACACAAATGTGCTAAATGCTTTACAATTATGATTTCATTTGATCCTCACAGTAACCCTAGGAGGTAGGTGCTATTATTATTCTCATTTTACTGATAAGGAAATTGAGATAAATAGCAGTTAAATGGCTTGCTCAGGATCACATACCAAGGACTTGATCTCAGGTCTTCCTGACTCTAATCCTAGCATTTTATCCCTTGTACTAACTTGCTGCCCCTACAACAAATTGTGGAATGATACAATTTTAAGTTTTCTTTGCATTACCCATATTTTCTTCTTCACTTAAATCTAGACAATCAACAAACCAAACATCATGACTTAACTTATAGTGTTTGCTGATTTCACACTAGAAATTTAATGATTGGTTCTCCAGAGCTGGTTCAACTTGGCTCTAGCTGCAGATTCCCTTTGAGGGTGGATAATTTTTGAGGGTCCTAAGTTCAGAACCCTTGCCCGAAAGAGAATATTATGAATTTTGAAGTGTAAGGAATTTCCTGGTGGTAAAATTCTGGATAGGGGAGTAACATATCCCTTCAGAAAACATGACTCTTTTATTTTATCTCTTCCTTTCAAGAATTTTCTTTATTATTTCTCCTTCCTTCCTTCCTTCCTTCCTTCCTTCCTTCCTTCCTTCCTTCCTTCCTTCCTTCCTTAATTCTCTCATTCTTTCTCTCACTCTCTTTTTTCTTTCTTCTCTCCCTTTTTCTCTTCTCTCATTTCTCTTTCTTTCTCTTTCTTTCTTTCTTTCTTTCTTTCTTTCTTTCTTTCTTTCTTTCTTTCTTTCTTTCTTTCTTTCTTTCTTTCTTTCTTTCTTTCTTTCTTTCTTTCTTTCTTTCTTTATCTTTCTACAATTCATCATTCCCATTCCCCTCCCCAGTAGGAAATCTGACCCCAGAAATTTGAGCTCTTCAATCACTGGGAGGCATTAAAGACTTTTTGCATTCATCCTTCCCAAGGAGAGCTGGATGATTCTTAACCCAAAGAACTGAACAGGCAAGTGAATATTTCAGAAATACCAGAAACCATAGTTGTTTGTTAAATGGGTAAAATCTGCCAGGATCTGAAAATTCCCTCCACTTATCTATTCCTCTGGGTTCTTGGGAGAGAGGAGAGGAAGGTATGTGATGGAAAGGTGAGATGGATGAACTGGGACAGGAGAATTTAAGCCATCAAAGAAGAGACACAGAGGACAGTTCTGGTTCTCTTCTCTGCCCTCCTATAAATTAGTCTCTTCATGTATTAATTTTATCTGAAACAGCTGAAATCCTCAATCTAAGCCCCTCTAAACTCATATTTGGCCACTGAGCTTGAGGACATGAGGACAGGTGCAATGTGTTTACCAAGTTGGGTTGAACAGATGAAGTTGGGGTGTAAAGCTAGGGGATTCCATTGGAATGCAGACTGGAAACCTTTTTTAAAAACTGTTGTCAGGAAGATAGAGTGGAAATTAGACCCAATAGTGGGGGTGGAGCTGAAGAAGATCTCTCCTCTCCCCCTTTTTACCATTAGAGCTTTTATTCCAATGAGATCACATTATTCAAATGAGAGCACATTACCATCCTTTGAAGCCCTTAAAGTGCTATATAAATGTCAGCTATTATTATCATTATTATTGAGAGGCCATCTGGCAATGGATAGATAGGGCTGGCCTTGCTGCGAGGAAGACTTGACTTCCAGCCCTGCCTCTGACACTGACTGTTATCTGACTCTGGGCAAGTCTCAGTATCTCGGGCAGCAAAATCCAAAGTTTCAGAGTTACAGAGAAAGTGTTGACTTGTATTGAGAAAGGGATTTTTTTCACTTTGAAGTTCCCTATAGCAATGAAATGACAGGTCTAGCTCCTATTTTTATTATGAAAATCATCATTATTTATTTGGTCCATCTCTCTGATTTTCTGGGTAGAAAGAATTCCAAAGGGAGAAACTTCCACTGATGTACATAGGAGGTTCCAATGTCACTGAGAGTCAGAAAGGTGCCTAAGGGTCTCTGAGAATTGAAATGACTTGTCCATGGTCAAACAGCCACTACGTATCAGAAACAGGACTCAAGGCTGGCTCCCTAACTACTAAAACGAGTTGCTTTTTTAGTGTTTGTGTGTGTGTGTGTGTGTGTGTGTGTGTGTGTGTGTGTGTGTGTGTGTGTGAGAGAGAGAGAGAGAGAGAGAGAGAGAGAGAGAGAGAGAGAGAGAGAGAGAGAGCACCCTTTGGAATGTACCGTCAGAGTAATGATTTTAAACAATGGAGGAAATATTGTATTTGTTAGGTGTTTGCAAAAATGTTGCACATCTGTTCACATACAAGTTCATGGATCCATTCCCCCTGAAATTTATTTAAGCATTTTAGCATCTTAGATTAAGAATCCCTTTAATAGAGCCATGGTCAACACCACCATCACCACCACTTTACTGTCTTATAGCCAGGGATGAAGTTACACCAAACCCCCACAATGATTTCTTCTGTTATTCTGTTCTCCAGTCTATCAACCCTTCTCTTCCCTGAGCAACTTGTTTCCCACTCATCTTTTACTGGGATCTTGGGAGAAAGAAGGGAAAGAGAAGCTAGGGAAGTGAATGAGGAGATGGTGACATGGCAGGACTATTAGGACAATTCTTATACCATCAAGTAACAACTTTGAAGCCATTACAAGGGATGCAGAGGGCAATCCTTCTAGCTTTCTTCCATAAAACACAATTTCTAGAAGCACTACCTTTAGCTACATGTTCCTGAAGTGATGATGTCTTATTCCCCCCTCCTTTCTTCCTCCTTCTCCTTTCTCTTCTTCCTCCTTTCTCATATTTCATTTATTATTGTTTTCCAGGTCTTGTATTTGACCAGTTCACTAATGAGGACCTGTCATTTCAATCATACAAAAAGAGAATACTTTTCCTCTGAGAAGGAAGCAAGATCAGTTCTATTCATAGGATCCCAAGTATTTACAGACTGGGATTTCATTGCAGACCTCAAAAGCACAACATTCATTCCCAGGGTTTTGTGGTGAAAGAACTCTGCAGATACTGTTCTAATTAGGTAGGATGGAGGAAGCCACTCATTTAGCCTGTGAGTATAAACTGGATCTTTATTTATTCATATATATTCATTTTTCATTCATGTATTTATTCATTTATAAATTGATTCAACAAATGGTTTCTGAGCACTTATTGTATATGTCATAAAAAGATGAATAAGACCTCAAAGGGAGCCAAAGTTTCCTTCTAGCTTCAAAATAAATATTAATGCAATAGAACTTGTCAACCTATCACCATCACCATCATCATCATCATCATCACCACCACCACCAACCATCATCACCATAGAGGTTCATACATACTTCTATTAAGCAAAGCTCATTATTTTTATTTTTTTATTTTCTTTGTTATTTATTTATTTTCATCCATTTGCACATGTATATTTTCAAGCTACAAAATTTCCTAACACCCTCCCTTCCCACCCCCTCCCCTCAGCAGTGAACAGACAGGTTAGCATTGTTTATCTATCTATCTATCTATCTATCTATCTATCTGTCTGTCTGTCTGTCTGTCTGTCTGTCTGTCTGTCTATCTATCTATCTATCTAGATAAACATGTTTTCAGATTACTATTAGTTATTTTTGGTATGAGGAATTCAGATTAAGGGAAAGAGATACATCAGACATAATTTTTATAAAGTGTTCAGTTTCTGAAGGGTTGTTTTTTTATATGTAAGCTCATTACATTTATGAACTCATTAAGCTTCAAAACAACCTTGGAGAACAGATATTGCCATTATAATCACTCATTTACAAAGGAGAAAATTGGGACTTCAGCAGATTAAACAACTTGCCTAAAGTCTCATAGTAAGGGTCAGAAGTATGATATGAATTCAGATCTTCTTAATTCTAAGTCCAACTCTCTGCCACAGTATGGAAAGATGACTAGACTTGGAGAGTGGGGACTTTTGTTTTTGCATCTATTCTGTAACCAACAAACTAGATGATGACTCTGAATCTGTCTAAAGTTTCCCCTCTGCTAAATGATGAGATTGAACTAGGTATTTTTAGGATATGCATTTTTAAAAAAAATTTTTAGTTTTTTTTGCAAGGCAAGGGGTTAAGTAACTTCCTCAAGGCCACACAGCTAGGTCATTATTAAGTATCTGAGGCTGGATTTGAACTCAGGTACTACTGACTCCAGTGCCAGTGCTCTATCCACTGTGCCACCTAACTGCCCCTCCTAATATGCATTTTTAAAAAAGATCAAAAGCATCTCTAATCAGCAGAATATATATATATATATATATATATATGTATATATGGGGAATGCATCTTTTTAAAATCAGAGGAACCCTTCTTCATGACTTTGATAAGCTAATCTCTTCTCAAAAATACATACAAATACATAAAGAGAAATGACTTGGAATTCTGTGTCTAGAATGTTATCAACCCTTGAGTAATAGAAATTACTTCATTATTGTGACAAATTGAAGCAATTTGGGGGGTCCATAGAGGCTCTGGTAAAAAGGAATAGATTTCCAGAATCTGGTGACATTGGAGTTTCAGCGACTATGGGGAACATCAGAAAGGTTGGAACATGATAATACTAATTATATTTAAGGGAGTGGGGTAGTTATTTTATCTTTGTGAAAAATTTTACTGATGCAAATCACTAACTCCTTTGTTAACAGTCTAAGAGAAGTGTGGACCATGAGAGACATTAAGTGCTCTGTGCTAGGTATGCAGATATAAATAAACCTATAAAAAATGACTCTTGCCCTCCAGGAGCTTATCTTCTAATAGGTATGACAAAATATAAGAGGAAGCTGAAAGAGTGGGGTGAAAATATAGATTTGTGGGGCAGCTAGGTGGCACAGTAGATAGAGTACTGGCCCTGGAGTCAGGAGGACCTGAGTTCAAATCTGCCTTAGACATTCAATAATTACCTAGCTGTGTGACTTTGGGCAACCCCATTGCCTTGCAAAAACAAAACAGAAAACAAAAACAACAAAACAAAACAAAATAAAATCCATAAACGTGTGAGATATAGTGAAGGTAGAAATCCTAAAAGTCAGGAGCTTGGAGGGGAATGAAGGGGTGAATATGGTTTACTCTGACAATTTCCTTAAAATGAAAGATCTAGGAGAAAATGATCAATTGGAAGAAGGGGCTTTGAGAAGAAGAGGGATCTCCCAGCAAGAGAAGCTTGTTGGATGACAGCAGAGGAAAAAAAGACCTTGGAATCAGGATCCTAGCATTAAGCGATTGGCCCGGGGTCACATAGCTAGTCAGTGGATCTCCCTTATTGCAAGAGTAGTCCTCATTCACTACACCATGTTGTCTCTCCTCAATTGTAATAACAATTTAAAGGTATTAGTTATGCTATTGCTACTTCTTATGACTGGCCTTTATGTGGCACTTCATGGTTAACACAAGTGATTGCATATGTTTTCTGTTATACCCTTAACAAGTCTGTAAGATAGGAAGTACAAGTATTATTTTATTCACTTCATTTTAGAAGTGCAGAGTTTGAGACTCAGAGAGGTAATGTATCTCACCCACGATCATATGGTTGGCAAGTGTACCAGCCAAGACTACTCATTTCAAGTTCAGCATTCTTTCAACTATGCCCAAAGTATTGAAGCACAGAGCTCTTTGCTTCCCCCCCTAGATCTTGCCTATCAATCCCTAGAAAGTATTTCGCATATTTTTTTGCCCTAAAATTAGGCAATGCTTTGAAAGGTATCTCTAGGAAAAAACTCCCTAGGGGGTTTTAGGTAATTGTAATTTTTTTTAAATAAATCTAAATTCTAAGCAAAGGAGTTAATTCATTTCTTTTGTCCTTTTGCCCAGAAATAAATTAATTTCCACTTGATACTAGAGACTTTATTTTACCAAATGTGATTCATTAGCAAAACCCTGCTGTCCTTAAAACCTGATTAAGATCTCCAAAAAACAATGGAGAACTAATGAGAATTTTAGTTCTGTTGAGCAAAAGAAATGACCCATGTTGGGAATAGTATTGGCCATCATACAGCCATATAAAGACTTATTATTCCTTTCTATATTGTGTAACTGTGGGATCCAAATATTGGTTTGCTCAGGAGAAATATAATAGAAACAAATAGCACCACAAATGTTCTGAAGTATGTGTTAGCAAAATGAGGTCATAAATAAAGCTGACATTTAAAAAAATAACCTTTAATTTATTATCTCTTGGATGTCACAGCCCTTCCTGAGCAGTTTATCCTGGGAAGCAGCCCGGCCTGGGGACAACAGAGTTCAGAGAGAAGCTGATTTTGGTGCTTTTTCTCTCTTCCAGGCAGCTCAGTGCCATCAAAGAGGCTGCTCACCACTGCTGCTTGCCTTCCACTTTGTTTTCCTATTTTGGTATCTGAGGACTCAAATGAAAAATCAAATTGTGAGAGGTTGAGTGAGTTCCTGCCTGGTGTGGAAGCCGAAGGCCAGAAGGCCGGCTTGGAAGGACAATGATAAGAAAACAGATATTTCCCCAGAAACTTTGGATTAACTGATTTTATAAAAAGTTGTATTTCTCTCTCTCTCTCTCTCTCTCTCTCTCTCTCTCTCTCTCACCATCCATCCTTCCTTCCTTCCTTCCTTCCTTCCTTCCTTCCTTCCTTCCTTCCTTCCTTCCTTCCTTCCTTCCTTCTTTCCTCCTTTCCTTTCTTATTTAATGGGGTTTTTTAAAAGGGAAAAGATAACACTCTCCTCTTCCTTGAAGATATATTTAAAGAAAAGTTCTGATTATGAAGTTGCACAGCTATCACTGAAATGAAGTGGTAAAAAGAAGGAAGATAGAGAAAGGAAGGAGAAAAAGATGGACAAAAGAAAAGACTCAAGTAGGGATGAAAGAGGAAAAAAGAGAAGGAAAAAGACCCAAGACACAAAGGAAAGACAAAAGAAAAATGTAGGAAGAAAGAAAGGAAAGAAGAAAAAAGGAAAGAATCAAGGAGGAATGGAAAGAAATAGAGACAATGTAAGAGAAAGGAAGAAAATTACAAAGAAACAGAAAGGATGAAAAGAAGAAAGAAGGGATAGATGAAAGAAGAGACAGGTAAAAGAGCATTTTAGATATGTCTATAGCAGTGTGATAGGAATAGGAGGTTAAATTGTAAGCAATTTACTCAGAAAGAATTTTCATGTTGTTAAGTGACTTGATCATGTCACATAGCAATTAAATGTTTGATATCGGATTTGAGTTCAAGTCTTCCTGAGTCCAGGCCCAGGAATCTATGCATTATATAATCTAGCTGCTCTATATATGAATTTCTATTTGAATTTAATATTGCTATACTATACCATGGTAAAACATATCCACATAACTATATCCTCTCTGATTTTCACAGTAAAATATGATTAAATAGCATGAAAATGAAATTTTTTCTCACAATGATCTAAGAACTTTGTATTTTTTTGTTGGAAAATTGTAAAACATGAGTAAACCTGAAGTAATGAGGGGGGAAAAGGGAGTGGAATGACTACCCTTCCTTCTTTCCCTATTCACTGCTACAGCAGCCTCTGGGGAAATCCCTGGGTTTGATGTGTCAAAATGTAGTGAGGCATTGAAGATACCTGACTAAGAGGAGGGCTATCATCATACAAAGGAAATTCAAGGAACATTTAATCTGGAATTCATTTAAAGGATGAAAAGGGTAGTGAAGAATTCAAAGTGAGGGAGGCCAGCTAGAAGACTATTACTACAATGCAAGTGTGTGAGGTGTGTATGCCTTCAAGGGCAATTCTCTTTTTTTCCACTGGAGTTTTATAAATGTTTGGTCATTGTGCAATAGTGATAAATCAGTTTGCAAAGGCTAGAGCATCAAGGGTATTTTTTTAGAGGGCAGGAGAACACTCAGCTGACTAAGAGGGTCAACCTCACTAAGACATTTAAATTAAAGGCCAATATTATTGATGACAGACTTTTCAAGCTGAGGGTATGACTTTAAATTCAATTTGTAAGACTCAGCTGGGAGATCATTTCTGCTACTGATTTTTTTTCCCTTAATAATTTTTCTCCTTTCCTTAAATAACAGCTGGTGTCACCACAGCAAGATCCATAATTCAAATGGAAAGAATGGAAAATTGAACCCTCAGAGTTCCTCAAGAAAAATACTAATAAACCTTCCTAACTCCCTCACTTTCCTCCCATCATGTTTTCAAGATACAGGACCATAGATTTAGTTGAAGAGAATAGCTAGTTCATCCCATTCTTTTGTAGTTGAAGAAACTGAGACCTTCTAAGAAGGTTAATTGACTTGCCAAGGTCACACAGGTGGTCTAGTGGCAGAATCATGATTTGAATTTTAGTTCTCTGATCCCAATTCCAGAATTCTTTCCAGTTCAATGTGCTGGAACACATTGTAGCTAGAAGTAAATTCTGTCTTTCACTTCATTTTGCTTTTCAGATTCCCTACCTAAATTTCCTCCAGTGGAACATAAGCTTCTTGAGGAAAATCCTTTTTTTCATCTTTCTTTCCCTAGAACCTACCATGGTGATTCCCAGTTAAGGACTAATTCCTCCTCCCAATAGCCTTCCACCAGTTGATATCTATATTGGACATGCTACAGATGTATATTTTGTCTGTAGATGAGTTCCTTGAGGGAAAAAATTTTTCACTTTTGTGTTTGAATCTCTAGGCACAATACCTAATCCATAGTAGTTATTTATTAAATGCAGAATTGAATGAATTATATTAAATTCTGACTTCATTCTTTCTTATGTCACAATTGTTGATCCCCAATTTCATTGGTTATTTATCCATTGACTCTTTCCCAATACACAGGTCTTCCAGGCCTCATTTTGAGTCTGTCCTCCTTTCCCTTCAAGCCAACACTCCATATATTTTCTACCTTTCACAACCAAATCCTAGAAAAAGTGATCTCCCACTTGACTGAAACTCTCTCTTCATCACGCCCCCTGCCATTTTTGTGCTTCCATATTTCTGTGCTAGTCTCTGCCAACAAATTGACATGGCACACACTCATCAGGAAATGCAGACTTCTGAGTCGTGAGCACTCATTCTTTATAGCCTAGATCCAGACCCATACTACAACTTGGTCATCTTTAGTTTTTCATTTTAGAATGTACACTCTTTGATGGTAAGGGCTGTCTTGATTGTTTTTATTTGTATTTTTAGCCCTTAGCATTAGCAAATTTATCAGTTTTCTTAACCTTTAGTCACATTTTCTTTTCCATTCTTCAAAATTAATAATACTTTCTGAATTGTGAATCTAATGACCCTTTCTCTCTTTTCACTCAACTTATCTTCTCTGTTGTTGTTGTCAATCTTTCCTGCTCAAAGAGGACCAATGACATCATGGGGTGAAGTTTTGATGTGTGTGAATTAGCTTTCTATAGTTTTTAAATTCTCATACTGATAACCATTTCCCTCCTCCTGGATAGTCTCTTTTTCCTTGCCTCATATTACACTTCTCTCTCCTGATTCTCCTACCTGTCTGACAGTTCTTTCAGTTTCCTTTGCCTAATCAGCCTACTGCCTTTATCCACTAAGTTCTTACATTATTCGGGTTGTACTAGACCTCAGCTCCAAAGCATATGACCTCCTTGAAGTTTGATACTCCAACAGGGAAGATCATGAACTTTGTTAACAGCATGAAAGCCAATATTGATCACATTGAAGGCTGGAACTGGCAGACTGACTTCATCAATGCTTTCAAGGTCAGCAATATGGTGGTGCAAGGAGGCATCTTTCTCAGTAGTTCCATCCTTACAACCAGAGATACTCCTAATACGTCATTTGCATCAAATTTAGATTTATTCTTAGTTCTGTCCATCTCTATCATCAATTTGTTGCTCTTCCCCTATGCCACAATATTCACTTTCTTACTAGTCAGATCAGGGCAATAGTTTTAGTTCTGTGCTCAACTGCTTTTGAGATCTCTTTCCACAAATAACTGGTCTTATCATTGTCTCAAAATTACAGGGCTTTGTGGATGCTAGTAGAAGCACAACTGGGTAGAGCAACTCGGAAGAGACCTCTTTCAAAGTTGAGATCAACTCCAACAGTGGGGTTTTGGGGATAGTCAAACATTTTCCCTGCCTGAATCTTGAAAATAGACATGTTGAGTTTCTGGATGAGGCTTCAGAGAACAGAGGCTGAGAGGTGGGGACATCTCTTACAGCTATGTCTTACCTTCTCTTCTCTTTCTTTGTATGTCCTATTCTTTGGTTATCTCATTATCTTTCATGGGTTCAATGATCATCCTTCTGCAGATTATTCCCAAGGGTTCATAGACAGACCTACCCCTTCTTTTGAACTTATGTCTTGCATTACCAAATGACTTCTAGACATCTCTACCTTTATGTCCCATAGACATCTCCAACTCAACATATCCAAAAGAAAAGATTATCTTTTCTCATTCAATCTTCCCTGTATTTGTTGAGAGAACCATTGTCCTTCTGGCTGACAAGGTATACCCCCTTGATGCCACCCCTCTCTACCTTTTCCTTTACATTTTATGTTGCCAAATGTTGTAGATTCTACATATACAGTTTCTGTTCTTTCTTCTCCAGTCACTTGAATACCACCCTAACCAAACCCTTATCTGGACTATTGTTGCAGCTTGTTTATTAATGCTTCTCCTCATCTTTCTCTTCTCCAATATATCATCCATATGCCTGCCAAATGGATATTATGAAAACGAAGAACTAACTATTATGCTCCCTTAAAAAAAAAAGAAAAAATCATTGTTTCCCTGTTATCTCTACAAAATCCTCATCCTGGTGTTCAGAGCTTTCTATAATAGACTCTCACTTACTTTTTGAATTTTATGCTCTTCCATTTCCTCCCCTCTGTCCCTTTACATTCCTGGAAAACATTTCTCCTCACTTCTTCCTAGAATCTTTAGTTCTTTGAAAGCATAGCATTGGTATAACCTCCTACTCAGGGCCTTTCTCAATCCCTCCAGTTGTAGAGTTCTTTCTGTCTTTGTTTCTGTCTCATTCTACCTTCTCCCCTCTTGAAATTATCTTGTAATACTCTTTGAATATTTTGTGGTTATTTATCTGTTTCTATGGGGCATCCCCCCAATAAAATATAAGCTCTGTTGGATTCAGATACCCCTGTATTTTTTTATTTGGACCTCCAAAGTCTAGTATAGCATTTTGAAATAGTAAATACTTAATATATATTTTTGGAATTAAATTAATTTAAAGTCCAAGTCATTATTCAATATTGCAAAATCTTAAGTCTTAAAATATACTTAAACTTTCCCCTTGAATCTTGACATAATTAATAAGGTTCAGAAAAATGTGCTTTATAATAGTTTCAGAAAGGATTCCAGCCCAGCTAAAACAAAAGATGATTTAATATGTGAAGGCAGAAACACTTTGGAATTTAGACCATCCCCAATTATCTACATTTTAATAGTTTTTTTGAATAATTGTGGGTAGGATCTTAATTTTAATTTTGATGACACAGGTGAAATATACTTTTTGGAGTTCATTGTGAATGGAAACCAAGTGAATCACAAAACTATAAAACAGAACTGGAGGAAATTTAAGAAATATCTGAAATGAAAGGGACTTTAGAGAAAAGCATTAACACTGATAGGGACCTTAGAACACACAACATCAGAACTAGAGGCAATTTAAAACATAAAGTGTTAGAGTCAGAAGTGATCGAAGAATATGGAATGTCAGAGCTGGAAAAGCTCTTTGATTATGACTATGACTCTCATCATTTTATAGGGAAGAAAACAACTTTGCAGAGGTCCTATGGAAAGCCTACTATCACATAACTCATTGGTACTAGAGCCACCAAACAGTGCTTTCTATCTTTTTCTCTCCTTTTGTCTTTTAAATAACATTGAATTTTACTTCATTTGGCACATTTTGAAAGAGAAAGACGCTCCTTCTTGATACAAAATACAATCTATAAGAAAAATTTACTCTAGCTTTGCATTCTATGATAAAATAAAATTAGCAAATGTTTATTTAACAAGGAGATAAATCAGGTTCAATATTTGAAGGTCCCCTAACATACTCTAGAAGTTAAAAAATAAAATGAAGATTGCTGTTTAGGAGAGGTAGATATGGTAGAACAAAACAAATAGACAATATAGATTCATACAGAATAGCCTAGATTTTTTTATTATAGTTTAGTGTATAAATTTGAAATAAGTAGAATACAGTGTATTATGAACAGGGTAATATTTAGCACTGAGAATGATATAAAATTTACATAGCCTCTGATTTCAAAAAGCTTACATTTTAGAAACAGCATATTATAAGAACTGACATTATAGAAGTGTGGCAATTCTTTGATCCATCAAAGAGGCACAATATAGGAAGATGTATATTCACCAAAAGTAGCCAGGATTCCATGGAGGAGATTCAGTGGAGAATTCAATTGGTTAGGGATTTCTTAGGGAAATATTTCAGAGGCTTCTGTTTGTGAATGACTATTCTGGAAGTATCAAGTCCCTCAGAACATTGCATAAACTTCAACTCTTCTCAATCATTTTGCCTGACTGTTTAGGAAAGTTCAAGTGAATAGGGGAATACCTATTGTCCAGTCTAGGGCATGCTCTTTAATGAAAAAATGATAGATTTTGTCTAGACATTGCAAATGCACAGTAACTTGAACTTAGTATTAGACCAAAATAGAGCAGATTAAATTGCCTTTTAGAAATTGGGAAGTTCTTTCAATGACTATGGGCTTCTTTTTGAAAATAAAGACTCACTTTTTTAATATCAGCACTCCTCTAGTGAGATTAGATGTCTGGCAGTAATGTATCCTTTAAATAATCAGATTTGACCATCCATTGAAGAGAAGTATAGTGAGTGTGTGTGTGTTTGCATAAAACCCAAAAGGAATTATGATGAAGCAGTATGAAGGAGATCATTAAAGAAATGTGCAAATAAAAAAAGATGGGCTGATCATATGATAAGAGAGAGGGGTTAACATGGTCTGCATTATTCATTGGTATTTTCATAATGTCAAGAGAAGGAAGAGAAGGTCCCTAAAACATTAGGTAGAACCTTATGAGGAATTTAAGGGAAGACATGGACAAAAGTTCCACAAGACAGGCAAGTGGGAATGACTTGCAACCTGTATCATTGAGTACTGTTGAAGAGTTCTAAACACTCTTAAAAATCTTTATTGTATCATATGTGGTTAGTGAGGAAGTGATCAATTTAATGATCAAGAGAAAGTATAGACTAATGACTAGGAAGTCAGAATTTAAGCCATTAAGAGTTGGCTGTGTGACCCTGGGAAAGTCACTTAATCACTGAAGGCTCTAGATCAGTGGTGTCAAGTTCAAATAGAAACCTTATGTAACAATCCTTACAGGCAGCATACTGACTTAGGAAACCACATATTAACACTTGTTTTCTATTGTATTTTTATTTATTTTGTTAAATGTTTCCCAATTTCATTTTTATCTGATTGAAGGTCATGAGTCTGATGCTGTTAAGTTATGCCTGATGCTTTGTGAGCCTATTTGACATTTTTTTTTTGGCAAAGATATTAGAGTGATTTGCTATTTACTCCTCCAGCTCATTTTTTCAGATGAGGAAATTGTGGCAAGGAAGATTAAGTGATTTGCCCAGAATCAGACAACCAGTAAGTACCTGAGGTTTGATTTGAACTTACGAAGATGAGTCTTCTTCCCCCAGGTCTGGTGCGCTAACCACCTAGCTGCTCCCATGAGCTTGATGCTTCTGCTCTATGACTATAAGTTGAAGAGAAGGTGCCAATCTACACTGATAGTAGTCACTGGGAGTTCCCTACAGGAATGAAATCATGGATCTATTCCTTATCTCTATTATGTATTAATATTGTCATGATTTACTTTGTTATAATGGATAAAAGTTTCAAAGGGGTAATTTTAGGCCGCATATCAGGAGAAACTTCTTGGAGGAGCTGAGTTCAAATTCTATTTTTGATCCATACTGGTTTTGTGATGCTGAGTCAGTCATGACCTCATAGTGCTACAGATACTTTTTTATGAATAAAAGTTCCAGAAAAGATGATATCCTGTGTTTCTGGAGGGAGTTGTCTCACCTGAGAGTTTCCTGCATGAATAAACTCATAGGTCTATTTCCTATTTCTACTATGTCAGGCCTATCTTGATTTGCTTTAACAAAGTGGTTAGAAATTGCAGAGATGAATTTTGGCTTGGTGTCACAAAAAGTCTTTTAGCAGTTAATAGTCGGTTTTGAGTCATGGTGAGTTTAACTTTCCTTGTGGGTCTTCAAGGATGACCACCTGCAGAAAGGTTGTTAGAGAAATTCTTGTCTTGGTATAAAAGGACTTCATTTTCTCAGAGACCCTAACTATCCTGAAGACCGTGCTTTGGAGAAGGATGAAGTTTGACTGTATCTAAGTGCTAAGTGCTAAAGCAACCCAGCACTTCAAATGAATAATTAATAACCAGAAACCTTGTGCCCTACCTAGAAGGGCATGGTTCAGAATAATTTCTGTCCCCACCAACAGAATGGAGGTAGGGCTAATCCCTCCTAGGTACAGTAGCTCTGTCTATTTTAGACTTCTTGTGTATGCTCATCAATTTTAAACTAATGTGGAAACTGTTCTGGAAATGTATGATTTACATAGTAATCCACACACCAGAAAGTGAGAAAATCATGAAATCTCCATTTGCCAAAAAGTTAGAGGCTCAAATCTACTTTGAATTGATGTGGAAAATCAAGTCCCAGACACTACCACTACCACCACCACCACCACCCTAGCCACATTCTAGATTTCCACTAGTCTTGTCCATTGGACTGTTGAGTTGGTGGCCTGACATCAAACTCCAAAGCCACGTGGAACAACTGCTCAGTGTTTGCTGTCTCTGTGTGGTCTCTAAATTGTAGGGTGTAGAAATATCCATGGAAAAAGCAATCAGACAGAACAAGCCTAGCTTTCTCTTCAGGATGGGCTCATTTGCATTGGAGCCATCTGTCTCTCGTTGTACATTTAGAGAAGGAAAAACAAGAGAGTGACTGATGAGCATGGGAACAGCTTTCTTTGCTCTGGCCTTCTTGCAGCCTGGGTCAGGTGTGTAGATCAACCAAGGTGGGTGTATCAACCCTTTTCAGGGAGAAGACTACGCTATGGACAGATGAAGATGAAGTGATCTGTAGGGCAATTATACATGCTTGGATGAGTTTGGCCAGTCAGTTGCTGGAATATAAATAAAATTCATCTAGCTGGCTGGGTGGCTGGAGGCCCAAAAGGAATTGGCTTTGCCCTGCAAGTGGGTTTTCCCAGGGTGAATTAGCTGAAGACATAATATTTGATACTGCCTCTATTGAGGAATGATAATCATAGATAATGACTAAAGTTTCCAGTGAGACAGTTATTGGGCTCCATGGGCTAGCTAAGAACTAGGGAGACTATATTGGACTTCATCAGGTCCTATTCTTAGAGTTAAATTTAACTTTATATATTTTTTTATGTTTTTTCCAAGGCAAATGGGGTTAAGTGGCTTACCCAAGGCCACACAGCTAGGTCATTATTAAGTGTCTGAGACCGGATTTGAACCCAGGTACCTCCTGACTCAAGGGTTGGTGCTTTATCCACTGTGCCACCTAGCCGCCCCCCTTAGAGTTAAATTTAAAGGGACTATAGTTTTCAAAGTTCTCCAATTCCTCCATTCCTCCCCTCCTCCTTACCTTTTTATCTTTCTTGTACTTAGGAGAGTGAATAATTAAGTTTTTCATTTCATTTCATTTTAGATGGAAAATAATTACAGGAGAAAAACCTGCACAAGTAAAAATATGAGCTATAGAAAGAGTCAGTGTCAAAGAAAATAATATTGAACTTTTTCATCTTTCCCTAGTCCTGAGGCAGGTGCTTTAAGACATAAATGTTTAAATTGTTTTAGTAGCATAGACAGGGCAGCTAGGTGGTGCAGTGGATAGAGCATTGGCCTTGGAGTCAGGGGGACAGGAGTTTGAATCCAGTGGCTCTTACTAGCTGTGTGATCTTGGGCAAGTCATTTAATCCTGATTGCCTTGCATTCAGGGCCATCTGCAGTCATCTGATTCATAACTGGTCACTGGACCCAGATGGTTCTGGAGAAGAAAGTGAGGCTGGTGACTTAGCACAGCATCCCCTCACTCAAATCCAGTTCATGTGCTTGTCCTAACATCACCTCCCTCATGTCGTGGTCTTTGAGAATGAAGGACAAAAACATCAACATCATCAAATATCATCAGATATGACTGCATGAAGCATGTTTGAGTCCAAATTGGACAGCTAAGGGGCTAAACATTGTACAAACATGGCTGTAAATTAATGTTTAAATCTTGCCAAAGAGGGAATGAAACAGAGTGAGTAGAGATCTGACCTCAGCATCTAGAAGGACTGAGTTCAAAGCCTTTTCTGACATAGATTTCATGATTCTAGGCAAGTCACTTAACCTCTAAAATGCAAAATTGTCAAATATTAGTAGACTGAATTTCTTTATCCAGATTTTCTTACAACAATGAAGTCATATTTGGACTCTCAAAATCTTACCTAGTATCCCTTCGTCACAACCCTGCAGATGGTTATGCAGCTTAGCTCATAGAAGCCCAGAATCCCAGCATTGGAAGGACCTTTTAGAGGTCATCTAGTGGAACAAATAATGGACGTGTCTTCCCACATCTGATCACTAGCTTCCCCTGGAAAACTTAAAAGCACAGAACTTATTAGGCCAGCTAGACCAATGTTGGGCTTGCTTTGATTCTTCAGATGTGTATAATGATCTCATAGTGTACTAACCTAAAACCTAAAGGTGGGGGGGCACTAATTACTGTACGTTACATTGAAGAATCAGGGTCCCACTCTGAAGTAACCATGTGCTAGGGGTGACTCTCTGGAATCTAAACTTTGGTTGACTGACAGGATAAGAGCTGACCTGGTAACAACTGAGCTTAATATAATTATGATTTCATCACTATTAATGGGACCTGAACCAGCATGCCTGGAATCCTAGTCCCTTCTCTGAAGAGTTTCCATGTGACACCAGATACAGTGAATGAGACAAGATCAGCATTCAGAGTAGGGTTGGAGATGCCACAAGAGTTAAACTGGAAAGGCTTGAACTTCAGTGCTTTTATAGTAGGACTGAAACAGAAAGATACCTTTCAAAGCCATTATGAACATGCTTCAATTTCTAGAATCACCTATCAACACACTTGTATTTATTGACCGCTGATTGAATGTGTAGCACTATATTAGAAGCTGGGCAGGAAACGGGGATCCGTAGGGAATGAGGGTTCCATTTTGAGAGATAGTTGTAGATACATAAAACAAAGGTTGACAGTGGAGAGAGCTGAGATGATAGAATAGGAGGAGCCAGGAGTAAGGATTTGGTGTTAAGCTATGTGATTTGGAATCTAATTAGAATAAAAGCTTCCATATGCAGGACTTTGTTTCATTCTTCCTCCCTGTGTCCCTAGCCCCACTTCTGTCATGTAGTAAGGATAAAGTACTCGATTGACCTCTGTGACTTAATTCAGGTGTGACCTTGGGAATTCTAACTAGGCCAGGGCACATGACGTTTTACCTCAAGACTCTGAAATTAAAAGGTGCTGATGGTGCTTGGAATATTTGACCCATTTAGAAAAAAGGAGCTTATTTTTCCCTTGTTAATCAAGAATTATTTGTTAAAATAAGAAGCTACCAACCAATCGACCAGAAAGCATTTAGTAAGTGTTTACTGTACACAAAGACAAACGCAAAGACACAAATAAAACACTAACTGACTTAAGGAGTTTAGATGATGTGATGATATGAGATCAGATTCATCCCTCTCCCCTGCTCCCATGATGTGCCATGGTCCTGCCCTAGTGTCTTGTCTTCTAGCTCATTCATCTGAAGGCATGATTCATGCTGCTTGCCCAATGCACAAAATTCCTAGTTAAAGCTCTTTTAATTACTAAATTGAAAGTAGAAAAGGAGAATGTCATTTAGTAGAAAGAAGTGGGTACAAATCTTGATTCTTCCTTTATGTGACTATTGAAGAAATAGAGTAACTTCTCGCTGTAGAATGAGTGAGTTGGATCATATGATCTCTAAGGACCTTACTAGCTCTAAAAGTCCTTAACTGAGCTGAAGACAAAGATCCAAGCAGAAGGACTATAACCCCCAACATGATTAGATAGGAGATATTGCATGGAGCCATGTGAAGCCATTCTCAAGACTAACCCTTACATTCTTCTTCTAGAAGAAACCCATTGTCTATTAGGTGAAATGGAGAGCAGCTATAGTGTCCAGAAACTTAAGTTAGAGTTACAGCAAATGTTTGATATGGGTTATGGATGTGCAGCCATGGAAAGCACATTTCTACATTAGTCATGTTGTAAAAGAAGATACAGGCTGAAAAAAATGGGAAAAAATAAAGTGAAAGATCGTATGTTTCAAACTGCATCCAGATTCCATCATTTCTTTCTCTGGAGGTGGATATTTCTCAAATACTTGATAATCTTGAGAGAGGTCAAGAGATCTCTGGTCTATTCTCTATTCTAGCATGTGCTAGTTGTAGGACCTTGGATAAGTCACTGAGCTTAAGTTTTTTTTTTTTACAAAATGCTAAAATGAAGGGGTTGGACAAGATCAAAGGGTCTTTCAGATTTATTTTTCCATGATTCTTTGGTCAATGATGATTATCTTTCCCAGAAGGAATGAAATTGGCAGCTATATTGTAATACTTAGCAGGATACAGTACTTCTCATTATCTTAAACCCCTTCCTCACCAAATACATGTAATCTGTTTTTTCTCCCTCATGATGAAACAATTATGATTATATTATCTATTTCAATTATAAGGGGAAAAGTGAGATTTGCTTAGCAGAGTTTTGGTTTATAGCCATCTTTGCCAGCAAGGGCTCTATTCTTTTGCTAATATTCCTCAAATGATCCATCCTCTGCAAAATGAGGGAGGTTTGACTAGAGGATACCTAAGAACACTCCATATTTCTGTAATTTTATATATTTCACTTAATGATTTCCCTAGAATGAAGCTTAGAATGTCTTCTTTTTTCCATATCCAGATCCTGCCAATTTTATGTGAATTTCAAGGGTCTAGGCTTCTATCTCCATTTCTCATTAATTTCTCCTTTATCTGAGTCCCTAATCACACTGCCTCCACTATACTACTTAGGAGTTATTATAAAACCCATCACATTTCGAGTTGAAAGGGAATTTAAATATCACCTAGCCTAACCCTTTCATTTTGCAGAGGAGAAAAAAGAGACCTCAAAAAACTAAGAATTCCACCACATTATGATTATTTTATGCATATTTGTATTGCAATCTTGCCTCCCCAACTCAACTATAGGTTTCCCAGAATGCCTAGCATTCTATCCCTTAATAGCCTATCCATTGGGACAGTCTGGCTCAATGTTAAGGAAAGTGACTTTGTTAACTAGATTCAGAAAAGTTATTTTAATGGTCTGCAAAATCCAAGTATCCTTTTTACATTCTAACAGTTCTGTCTGACTTAGCCAGTACAATTTTCACCTGAAGAATTTTTTTCTTCTTGCTGAGTTTTGCATGTGGGCTACTTGTACCTGTGATACATAAGATAAAGGATTCCAATAAGCCAGTTGGTCTCCTCAATCTATCTCAGAAGACCTTATTTGCCCTTTGTCTTATTTACGTATAACCTCCCAAGTGTCTCAGAAGTATTTTCCTAGCCCAGTCAATATTTTAATTTAGATTCTGTGGGAGGAGAGGTCAAATATTTGTCTTCTGTAAACTATTGAGTGACAGTGTGATCCTGGGAACCACTGAGATTCTCTCATTCAAGATTTAAAAGCTAAATGACTTCCTTTTCTTTTTACTCACTTGGGGAAGGCTCTGTGAAAATGGAAGACCAAGAAAACAAATGGTCTGGGGTAATTTCTTAAATTCAGAGACATAGTCGTTGTCTTGTAGCCATAGAATCTAAAGCTAGACATGACCTCAGCATCATTTGAAACACTCCCTTCTTCTATAGGTGAGAAAACCTTGACCTAAAGAATAGCAAAACTTTGCCCCAAAGCTTTTAACTAGAAAAATAATGGAACTAGAATTTCAATCCCAACATCCTGATTCTTATTGAAATCATTTTTTCCCCTTGATATACCATGGACCCCTGTTATAATTGATGAAAGATGTAAAGGGTAGAATGGGGATCAGGACTTATTAAGGTGCTGAAATCTTTTAGCTAGGTGCAACCATTCATGACCTGTAGAAGGGATCAAAATAACAACTTAGCTTAGAAACTTGACAAAGTCAAAGTTGTGTGATTTTAAGAAACTTTTACTTCTCTCTGGGCCTCAATTTCTTCATCTATGAAATACAGGATGGAGGTGGGGGTTAAATTAGATGTCCTCTATAATCCATTCCAGGAATATGGTGACAACTCAAACTTGTAAAGTATGTTAAGGCTTAGAAGTCTTTGCATCACAAAAATCTTAGGCCTTTAGTAAAATGCCATTTCAACATGAGTTAGTATTTGATTTTGCAGTCAGAAAACGATCTGCTTGCTTAAGAACATGTCCTGACCAGGAGATTGGTCAGATTAGAGTGGAACGTGTGTGTTGGAGAATTATGAGGAATGGGGTAGGGAGATGGGAGACAAACTAAGGAGTATAGTATTTTAAAAGCAAGAAAAATACAATTCACCTGATATCATAGGTAATAGGATATTATATTCAATTTATATCATAACCAAGAATCATATCTTTTAGGAAGATTTATTAGCAGTGGATACCAGATAGGATTAAAGGCAAGAGGCATTAGTGAAAGAGATCAGTGGTAGTAAATAACCCAGATAAGGTTGTTTGGTAGAATGGAGAGTTCAGTCATTTTTCAGTTGTACTGACTCTTTGTGATCCCACTTGGGGTTTACCTGGAAGACATACTGGAGTGGTTGACCACTTCCTTCTCCAGCTTAGAGGACCTAAAATGGTTTTCCATGTCCTTCTCCAGATTGTCTTACCCAGAAGTAACACAGCTAGCAAATGTTTGAGGTCATACTTGAACTCCAGAAGATGAATATTCTTGACTCTAGGCCTGGGACCTTGTTTACTATACCACCAAACCAGAAGAAATATTGACCTCTTATTTACTAATTATTATCTCATGCAAGTCACTCATGTTGCTAAGTCTCAGTTTCTTTATCTGTATACTGAATAGATTGAATCAGATGATTTCTAAGGTGTCTTCCAGTTCTAAATCCTATGAAACTAGATCTATCTTATTGGCCTAATCCAATTGACTTGAAACTAATCAAATTATTTTAATGACATAAAGTTTTAATTATTATTAATTCAGACTGGCCACCCACCTTCCCCCTTTCACCCAACCCTGCCTAGTCTAAATGAGATGCAACTGGAAGGACTATTTTCCTTTTGTCTTTTCTCTCTCTAGGCCTTCCTAAGCTCATCCCTATTGCCAGACTCTATTTCTCACAGGGTAGAATAGTAGAATATTTGACTGACAGTCAAAAACCTTGATATTTTTTATCCTAAATCTTGGGCCCTCATGACTATGTAATTTTTTTTAAGTTTTTTTTTTTTTTTTTGCAAGGCAGTGGGGTTAAGTGGCTTGCCCAAGACCACACAGCTAGGTAATTATTAAGTGTCTGAGGCCAGATTTGAACTCAGGTACTCCTGACTCCAGGGCTGGTGCTCTATCCATTGTGCCACCTAGCCGCCCCATGACTAAATTATTTTGACCAAGTTCCCCTTCCTTCCCTCTTTGGTTCTTACTTTACTCATATTTCAAATGAGGGAATTGATCTAGAGGACATTTAAGGTCCCTGAAGTTCTTTAATTTTATGTTGTTGTTCTTCTGACATGTATTCTTTCAGCATGCAGATGATCTTACCTGCTGGGAGGGGAAGTAATACTGGACAAAATAAACATGAGGTGAAACAGACATGGTACAGATGAATTTAGCTGAAGTCATGGCCTTCTTCCCTTTGGCAATTTGGTAATTTTTGGTTAAGATGGTGGCATGAAAGATGGTGGCAACTAGTCCTTTGGTATCAAAGAGGACCACACCAACTAACCTATGATTGATGATACGAGTTGCACAATTATGTTTATTATAGTGAGAGCTATGCTGGGCAAGGCATCCTTCTTACTTGCCTTTACCAGAATTGTTTCACCCCATGATCTGATTGATAAGAAACAGGACTATTAGAGATGGTCTGGCTGCTGGGGGAGTCTTGACCTTTAATTGCTTTCCCTTCCCCTCCCATATCAGCAAATCATCATGGTGTACCATTAATTCCGGGTAAGCACCAGCATGTGATATCTGGCAACAAAATGCCACAACCTTGTAAATCCTAATCTATCTCTCAATGGACTAATCATCAGTATGGCATTTCCTCTCAGACATTCTACCTTTGAGCTAACCATCGGTATGTGACTATCGGCAATAGCTTCAAGTCTTGGACAATGTCAGCTTGACACCCACAGGTCTGTGCTGCTCTGCTCTGTAAGAATAATCACCAGAAGAGGCAGCTAGGTGGCGTAGTGGATAAAACACTGGCCCTGGAGTCAGGAGTACCTGAGTTCAAATCTGGCCTCAGACAATAATTACTTAGCTGTGTGGCCTTGGGCAAACCACTTAACCCCGTTTGCCTTGCAAAAACCTAAAAAAAAAAAAGAATAATCACCAGAGCTCAAGTACACTGGATGATGCTGAAACCAAGAAACTAAGGAGGCATGGACCCTTCTCTTGGGTCACACTTATGTCATGGGGGCCCTTCCCTTCCCAAAGAAAAGAGAATCCTCTAAGGACTCCCACAGCTTCTCTGGAATGAATTAAGTAACAGTACTGAATGCTTCATGGTGACTGTCTCTGCCACTCTAGATTAAATGATTAGCCCAGCTTCTTTTTGATCACCTGAAGGCATTGGAGACCATCATTCATCCCTTTGGAATGGCACTCGCCCATCTCTCAGGACTGACTGACCCACGTTCAACTGCTGTTCTAGAGGACCGTAGCTCTTCCACAAACACTCTAGTAAAGTTCTCAAAATATACTCAAAGTGAATTCTAGCCAAGATAAAATTCCCCAATAGGGAGTGGACCACTTAGTTTCTCCATACCTACCCTAAGCAAACATCTGAAATTTTTACCAGACTGAATAGCAATAAAGAAATTCAATATGAAACTATAATATGTGACTCTGCCCACCTCAGAACTACTTAGAAAGGGAGTCAGAAGGCAAACAAACCCAACCTCCCCAAAAGATCAAAGTTGGATCAGAAATATGAGCAGCTTGTAAGGTCCTGTGTCTTAAGACAGTAAGAGTAAGGATTCTCCCAAGAAAGTCACAAGACAGCGACTTTGGAAGACTCAGGGAGTAGCAACAACCAATTCTGTATGGCAACATTCAGAGTACAGGAACTCAGGGAGATCCTCAGGATCCTTTCTTGAAATACATACAAACATATATATGTATATATATACATATATATATGTATATATATATATGTATATATATACATATATATGATATATAAACATTTATGTGCATATAATGTTTCATTTTTTCCCAATTCCATATAAAAACAATTTTAACATTCTCTTTTAAAAATTTTGTATTCCAAAATCTTTCTCACCCTTCCTTCACTTCCCCATGTCTGAGATGGTAAGCGATTTGGTAGAGGTTATATATATATATATATATATATATATATATATATATATATATGCAATCATGTAAAATAAATTTTCATATTAGTCATATTTTGAAAGAAGATATAGATAAAAAAGCCCCATGAAAATTAAATGAAAAATAGTATGATTAAATTTGCATTCATACCCTACCAGTTCTCTTTCTGGTTGAGCATAGTATTTTTCATCATCAGTCCTTTGAATTTGTCTCTGATCATTATATTGCTGAGAATAACTGCTATTCACAGTTGATCATAGTACAATCAGTATTGCTGTTACTGTGGATAATATTCTCTTGGTTCTCCTCATTTCATGTAAGTCTTTCTAGGATTTTCTGAAATCATCCTGCTTTCATTTCTTATATGATGATGGTATTCTTTCTCATTTTTTTTAGTTCGCAAGTTGAGGGAGATGGAAGATTAACAATAGTGATGACAAACAACAAGAGAACTTATTTTATAGATGAGCAACTGAGGCAAAAAGTATTGAGTGACTTGCCTAGGGTCACACAGCTTGCTAGTAAATGTATAAGGTCAAATCTGAATTCCTGGAGATGAATCTTCCTTACTTCAGGCCCAGTGCTCTCCACTATCTCCCCTACCAGTGTACACTGCAAATAAGTGTAGGGTTCAAATATCTCCTTTGCCATGTATTACTGATGAGACCTTAGACAAGTCATTTTTCTCCTCTAGGTCTTATTGTCCCCAAATATTAAGTGAAAAGATGGTATAAAATAATCTCTAAGATTCTGTCTAACCCCAAATTCTGTGATCCCCTGATCAGTCCTAGAATCTAAGTAGGCATTTACAGCCTAACAATTTCCATTTCCAATATATTTAATACAAGAAAGACTGGAAACTTCAATTGACAGCTTTTTTCTTCTTCATAATTGCACTATCAGTTACTACAATTTCACTTAGCTTTGCAAGAGTACTTGAAATACAAATAATTACAAGAAGACATTGTAATTTAACTGGAATAAATTTTTTTCCCCTACTATCACTATTTTCTTTGCCTTGTATATTTAAAAATGCATTACATCAATTAGAACAGCTTGATCCTTCAAGGTATTATACCAGAAAGTATTCATGTGTTTTAATATAGAAGCAAAAAACAGCAGCTTAAACAGAAAGACTATCCCTTGAGGCTAGCAGCTGCTATTTGTTACTGCTAAACTATTTCAGACTTTTAAATAATGAAGGATCTCACTTGTTTCTAGAAAGTATATTGGAGTCATTTGAACTTGTGTTCCATGTTCCAAAATATAATATTTAGGCTTTTGATTTGTGATAGTATTTTTATAGTTGAGGACATTCTGTCCTTTCTAAGAGGTCATTATTTTTATTATAACATTTTGATTTGAGTTGTCAGTCCTGTGTAATTTTGGGAACTCACACAAAGTTTCAGACATTCAAAACTCATTCATTCGAGACTCTGTTTATTGTAAAGTTTTGGTGATTTATTACAGACAGGTCTAGTTTGTCTTCGCACTATCTGTGAAAATCTGCCTGGGCCAGGCACATTTGGCATGCAAAATAAATTGCAGGAATCATGTTTAAATTATTATAATATTTTTTTTCCTTTAGACTTTAGTGCCTTATTTATCTATATAAAGCAAAGTGAAGTGGAAAGATTATTGGATTGAGGTAGGAGAACAGGGTTTTAGTACTTAATAAACCAATAACTTTTTACATTAGTTTGATGAATAATTTCCTTTTCTTGCTTTCCTCATCTGTAAAATGGTAGAGTTGGACAACATGATTTTGAAGATCACTTCTAGAACTATAGCTCTAGGAGCTTTGGATTCTGTGTTGCTAATTGCTAATAAATCTTGTAACTAAAACATTTATGACATTTTGGAGATTAAATTTAATGTATTTAAATCTAACTAATCATAACAAATTTAATTGAATGTATTGAGGTTCAATATTATTTATGGTAAACCATTTTAAAATAAAAAAATTAAAAACAACAAATGAGTCAAGTCTGTTAGTCAAAACAAGAGAAATTCATATTTGGAAGCATAGATTTCAGTTGTAGCAAATTATAAACTATTATAGGGTATTTTATAGATAGAGATAGACTCTAAAAATCATCACTTATGGAATATTCCAATTTAAATTCTAATTCTAGGATCCAGGAAAATTGCTTTTAAAATTTACTTGTAATGAAAGCTTATGTCTTCCCTTGATTTTCTTGCAATGATGATGGAATTGCTTACTTTTTGATGTAGTGAGTTCCATGTAATTGTAAGGATGCTAGTAAAGAATGGAGGTCCATTTGTCAGCAATATTGTCAAGAATAGTCATTCCTGGGTGTTGTAGGGAAGGAGAAGAAAAACATTCCAGCATCATTGCACTGGGTTCCCGCTTCAGTCACCTGCCTGCCTGAACTTCCTCTTAAGACTCCTCCTGTATTCCTCTTATCACCCCCACCCCAGCTTTCTAGTTACACACACCACTGCCTAACATTCTTAGAGGACTCCAACCTAAGGCTGAATATCTAGGGATATAGATATTGATACTTGAACCCATTCCTTAGTGATTAACAAACTCCTACTTCCTCTTATACCATTCCAGTGAAATGAGTTTTCCTGGTCTGTCGTTATTTAAGCCCATTTTCTTTATGCCATTACCTAGTCTTCTTCCCATCCCTCTCCACCCAACCTTCCCATTCCTCAACTTATCACTTTATAATCACCTACCTGCTCACCATGCTTTTTATTTTTTTATTTATTTTTTTAGGGTTTTTTTTGCAAGGCAAATGGGGTTAAGTGGCTTGCCCAAGGCCACACAGCTAGGTAATTATTAAGTATCTGAGACCAGATTTGAACCCAGATATTCCTGACTCCAGGGCCGGTGCTTTATCCACCTAGCTGCCCCTCACCATGGTTTTCAGAATGTCTGCTCCGTAGAAAACTAATTATCAATTTCATCTTAAACTTTTTACTTTTTTTTTTTGCTCTTTCAATCTTTTTCTCATTGAAACCCAGCTTTTGTATGATGACTCAACTTCCTCAGCCACCCTTTCTAGCTCTTGTATTTTTATCTATAGACATTCATCCAGATTGGGGAGTGGGAATATTCCTTGTTCCCCATTGTCACTTCCAGGCTTTCCCTCTATCTCTCTAATTCAGGAGTTTCTCTACTTTTGAGATTCATTCAATCCATATTTATTGCCCAATCAAGATTCTGGCAGCTTTAAACTATAACCTCCAGTGTACTTTCCTTCTTTCCTCAACGTTGTTCAGTGTATAATGCCCAATGTCTCCTATTCGAATGGTCACTCTAACTTCCCAGTTCCTCAGCTTAATTATTTTTCAGAACCTGCTTCTCCATACTAGTACTCACAGGTATTCCTCTTTTATTTTCATGAACTCTGATATAACTTTATCTTTTCAGAATTTATAATCTTTCCTCCTCTTTACCTGCCTTACAATTTCAAACCCTTTAACTTTGGAATAAATTTTTTCCTCTGCTATCACTATTTTCTTTGCCTTGTATATTTAAAAATGCATTACATCAATTAAAACAGCTTGATCCTTCAACGTATTATACCAGAAAGTATACATGTGTTTAAATATAGAAGCAAAAAACAGCAGCTTAAACAGAAAGTCTATCCCTTGAGGCTAGCAGTTTCCATGGTCTACAATCCTTATGCCCCCAACCCATAAGCCCCATTCAGGCTTCTGTATCCCTTTTACTTTTTGACCCTAAGTGAACTAATTCTACTCTACTCTTTCTTTGAGTTTCATGACCTTTTATCCCATTCCTGATCTTTCCTGCTAAGGACATGAAACTCTGGAAGTTCCAAGTTCCTGCCAAAATTTTTAGTCATCAAGTCCAAAGGGATTGAGGGTTTATCTTTGAGATTTAGCCTAGGAGAATCTTAGAGGATGACTCTTCTAGCAAAGTTGTGGCATTTGGATGTGAACTTGATAGGAATAATGCTATTTAGAATTTATATGAAGTGTAAACGCATTCTTCTCAACTATAGGGGAAAGTGTGTCCCAAGCTTGCTGGGTAGGAAGGGAAATTTGTCCCTCTGTTCTTGCTACATCTTTGAAGCAAATCTTCCTTTGTAAAAAGTTAATTGATGTTAGTTGATTTAATGAAGTAGGAACACTTAGAACTGGCAGCTAATAGTGGGAGAAAGCGACAGAATAGGAAGTCAAGCTGTTTAAGGGTACCTTGGAACTCTGAGGAGGAGACATAGCAGGCTCTGCCCTGGAAGAATAAGGTAAGAGACATTTGCAATGTAATAATGAGTCAGATACGAGGAAGAAAGAAAACAAAGATTCTGCAAAACTAAGCAGAATGTCCAAAAAGTATTACATATGCAATATTGAACATAGTAGGTCCCCCACTTCTACAAAGAAATGCCCCTAGCTAAGAGGGATATAGTTCCCAATAGTGTAGAAGTTATGATGATGAGAAATAAAGCACAGAGGAGAACTTTGAAGAAGCAGCCAATAGCTTAAAAGAGGAATAGCAGCATTGGTCAGTAGATAAAAGGGGATTCGTGGAGTCAGAGAGACTTGGTTTCAAGCCCTCTTCTGAGATTTACTAATTTTGTGGCTGTGGTCATTTCTCAATCCCTCGAACCTTGTCACAATTTTCTAAGACTTGAAGTTATAGGCTCTTATTGATGTGCATCAGTAGATGGAGTTGCCACACTGCAGATTTCTAACTTCATGAAATCATAGATCGAGACTTCAAATAAGGCTCAAATATACATGTAATTACTGAGAGTTATTTATGATCTTTAATTGGTGAGCTCCACTGTTAGAAGTTCTTTCTTATGAATGAGTATTACTTGGCTCATTGAACAGCTGCATTGTCTACTGGTTTTTTACTTCTCATTAAATTATGACTTAAGAGCTCTCCAATATTTGGATGCCACTTTCCTGGTGAAATATATGATCATCACTTAAAAAATCTACCTCTTGTTTCCCTAGTTTCTACCGTTTTCATACTCTGACTCCATACCCCCCCTTTCCTCCAGTTTCCACCAACTTTTGCTGTCTGCCACCCCTCAATGATCTATGCCCTCTAAGGTAGAAGGGAGTTACTTTTCCAGGACTAGTCACAAAGAGGGAATCAACTTGCTTATTGTTAATCCAGAGCACAGCTCTCCCCTTTAGGGAAGATAAAGAGTTGCAAATATTGACTTAATATGAGCAAAGCCTTCTAACAACTGGCTCTGTGCATGAATAAGATAGGTTGTGAAGTAGTGAATTTCTCTGTTACTGAAAAAGTTCAAATAGAAATTGCATACCTCCATCAGAGATTCCTAAATTGGAGGAAAACTATATGAAATAAATTCTAATAACTCTTCCAGTTCTGAAATGAAAAAAATATATAATTATAATCATTCATTTGCTTCAGGGGAGTAACTACACACTGAGAAACTCCAGCTAATGAGAACAAATGTTTTCTGATATAGAAAAATCCTCTTAATTGTCATTAGTGGGTTGAGACAAGAAGACTGTCATACAGTAGAATTGAAAAAGTATAAAATATTTAATCATCATTGATCCAAGACAGCTCTGTTAAACAGTAAAAACAAAGTATTTCTAAATAAAACTAGGTATGTGAAGAAAACATCACAATTCACCATTGGTCACCATATACCATTAAGTATCAATATACAAGATCAATTATGATCCAATATTTTACATATGCTACAATGTCAAATATTATGATCCAATAAAATTTCAAAATCCTTTGGTTTCCTAAAATGCAAACTGCCTAACCGATTCCTCTGATTGGAAAAGGCTGCTGAATATATATTGGACCTTCCTATTCACTGAATGATTATGAATGATTAAAGGAGGAATGATATTTTTATAACTAAAGAAAATTCATGTGCTATTATATTCAAATGACTGAAAATTTAAAATTTTAGGGGAATTGTAATTGTGATTTATTTGGTCTAGTACACTCCTGATGAAGAAACTTCCTCTACCAATGAAAATTTGTATCTACCAATGCCACAATTTATAGTCTTAGAATTGTTGGGGGTACAGTGAACACATAGGTGATTTTCCCATGGTTACATGATTAGTATAAGTCAGAGTAGTCATTTGAACCAGATCTTGCAGACTCAAAATTCTGTTCTTTCTATTAGATCATATTGCTCCAAATTCTAATCAGTAAACTTGAATTTCATGAGATTTATTTGATGACTTTCTCTGAGACCTAAAGTACTTAATTATGGCAGCTTGTTCTGCTCTGGTCTCATCCTTTGACTAAGCAACCTTCCTTGTTCCCTCCTCTGAATACTTTTAAACCCCACTTTGGGGTCCCCATTTGGGATCTCAGTGACCTATTACCGGATTTTTCTAACTGCAACATTCAACAGGGGACATAGCTGAATGAGTATTGCTCCCTCCACCAAATAAAATCATTGGTCTTTCCAGGATCTTATTGAACTTCTCTGATGTGGAATAAAAGTAATAGTTAATATTTATACGGCATTGTTTACAAAGTATTTTACATAGATTATTCTTTTTGATACAACAACCCTTTCAGAGAGATATTATTATTCTCATTTTGACATGGAAACTGAAGTTATGGGTAGTTGAATGATTTTGCCCAGAATCACAGAGCTAGTGATTATTGAATGTAACATTTGAGCTCAGGTCTTTTTTAGCTCAAAGTTTAATGTTCCAACCTGTACACTAGCTAAAGAACATGGACGTTGGAGAAGAATGATGAAATCTTGGTTGAAACTGGGTGGGCCATGACTTGAAGGACAATTACTGACCATCTTGTGACTTGTTCTGGGTCATATACTTAGTATAAGAAGAAACAGAAGTACTATGCCAAGCTGCTTCCTAAGAGTGGGGATCATTTCACATGGAATAAGTCACCCAATTCCTAAATAATTAAATTCATCCAATTTAGTCAAGCAGGGAGGTTACATGACTTCCTTTGTTCACACTTATTCTTTGTATAGATACACACACACACACACACACACACATATGTATGTATGTACGTATTTGATTTGAACTCACATCTTCCTGGTATGGAGAGGGAACCTCTCCCCCCTTGCTCTGGTTATGTGAGATTTTCCTTGTGTCATCTTGCCTGTGGTACAAACCACAAGAATTATTTCATTTGATAACACTTATGATTTCAAAGTTCCTTCCTATCAATTTCATTTTTTTTCTCCTAACAAGCCTATAAGGGCAGTAAAGTTGATCCTAATGTGTACATTTGGTAGCTCCTTGGTCACTTTTACTTGCTCCTCTCCTCACTACTACATATATATTTAATATTTAATTTTGAAGTTTTCCCTAGGAGGATGTATTTGGACAGGGACTGTTTTGATTTTTTTCCCCCTTTTTCAGGTTCCAATGCCTACTCCATTGTAGATCTCAGAGTAGATGCAGTAAATTTTTGCTGAATTGAATTACAGAGGAAGAAAATGAGACCCAGAGACATTATATGAATTATCCACAATCACCCAGCTAGTTGATAGTTAAGCCAGGTCAACTATCATTATTGATGATTTAGTGTGTAGAACTTTTTCATTTTCAAAATGTTTTCCCATATGATTTCCCCATTCAGGGATTTTCCCTCTACTTTCTCCCCATTTCAGATGCTTCCAAGTAAAGCTCTTTGTTGTTTTAATTGCAGCAAAGGGAGATTAGTCCCATTACCCAGGACTCTAAATTACTATGGCATTTTTTCTTTTTGAGGTTAAAAAGTGGCCTTTTATTTTCAAGTTAATGCAATATTGTGGGGGCGAAAATGAGACTAATTCCACCCAAGTTAAATAGCCTTTGAATTGAGTTTGCTAAAAGGTCCTTTTGCCAGACAAGTCTGTCTGAGGAAGTTTGCTCAGGCTGTTCTCAAGGGGCAAGACTGGCTCTGTTTCACTAGGTCTCTGTTGAAAAGAGGCATTTGGGCCCCAAGCTGTAACTTGGCCCAAGCTTGCTATGGTTTGCACGTTCAGATCCACACCAAGGGTCTGTGTTCTGAAGGCTCCTTTCTATAGCTCAGCACCAAGGGTGGATTGCTGGAGGAATGTAGGGACCCGGTAAAGAAAACATCTGGTCCAATAATAACATGCTTGTACACAGGCCCTCATTAGAGCCATGGCAAGGGAACAATAGCTTCTTAGAAAGGATCAGGCATAGATCATTCGACCAGGGCAGATTGCAAACACCCATCAGTGGAAAAGCTTTCAGCATCTCTCCTTGAATGTTAATTTACCCATGTGAATATAAAGTAATAAGTTCAACATCTGTAATCATAGGCATAAAGGGTCCAGGGGCAAGTTAGGAGTCGTCTAGCCAATTTGCAAGCATTTTTTTCATTATAACTCATCAGGTTGACATCATCACCTTTTATTGTATAGTGGAAGTTGGAGGCCCTATGGGGGTAAAGAAAAGATCATGGGATTGCAGACAAATACATGCTTAATCAATGTTTTTTGAATTTAATTTGCTGATTGCAAATTAGAGACTATGACCACAAGGAGTAATAAGTGGTTGAGTTTGTACAAAATCATCCCTACTTGTAGGTAGGCATAACAGAGAGAAGGTTGATCATGGATGGCCAGATAGCCTGTGAGTTATGGTTGCCTCTGATTACACACTAAATATCTACCCTTGGCAAGACACTTGGTCTTTATGTGGCCTAGACAATGCTCTGAGATGATAAGTTGCCACTTTCCTAGCATTCCACTCTTCCTGTTCCTGCCAGTGGCCTCCTAACCAGATTGCCAGGTCCTTCTCTGTGCTGATCATTGACAACTCAATACACTATGCCAGTTCTAATGACTGGACATTTCCACCGGCACCTCTTCCACCTCAAGTAATCAAAGAAATGCTATCATTACTTTTGAGAAAAAAGGTCATTATCTCATTTCCAATTCTTTTTGATTTTATGCTCCCCTGGATGCTTTTCTCTTTCTATACATTGCCCTTTCTGGTAAATGTTTTAACAATCAACTCTCTAGGGGAAAAATTATATTTTTTAGCATTTTCTCTACCATTTTTGAAAGTATAGACAAACAACAAAAATAGTAAATCAAGCTCTAATTCACAGTATTTATTAATTTCCAAGATGGAAATGTTCAAACTGAAAATTCAACGATGCTGGTTCTAGCAGATGTCTCCTTGTCTCTCATTAGCATGGAAGCTCCTTGAAGGCAGGGACGATTCAGTTTTTATATTTATTTATATCACTAATGTTTAGTGTAGTACTTGATAAAAAAGAAAGAATTTCATAAATAAGTTTTCATTTATTCACTGAAGCTGCAAGCCTGTTTAATGGAAGAAGCTTCTTCACTGGAACTTACTGAATCCTTTTCAGAAGGCAGAAAGTCTTTGATTCCTACTCATTAGCTCCTGAACTTTGTATGGAGAAGGAAAGAAAGCAACATTCCATCTTTTATTAATGCTACACATTTCAAGTCTTTAGGTATTCATAAAATAAATAAAATTCAAAATGGTGCCTATTAATATTTTAATAATTTATATTATCATAGTTATATATGACAACCTAACTCATGCATTTAATAATTTATTAATAATTAGCATATGATCTATTATCTACACTGGGTTAAACACTTTACAAATATTATCTTATGTGCTCCCTGCACTGCTTCATTGACAATTCTGAAACATCAATGACCAAACAAATCCCTAGTCCTAGAAATAGTTTATTCTATGCTTGTAGAATCATAGAATTTCTAGGCGTGAGATGAAAAAGAAGTCACGCAGACCAGTCTCTCATAATACAGAAGAAGAAATTCAGGTAAAGAGAGATCACAGCTCTCGACCTAGCAGGGGAGGAAACTGAAATCCAGGGTTGTTGAGGGACTTGCACAATGTTACATAATAGTGAGTAATAGTGAACATAATAGTAAGTAAAGGGTATCTGAACCTTAAGTCCTTTGAGTCTAGAGACATTTCCAGTGTGCCCACTGAATGAAAAACCCCATGTCTTACAACAAATGGCAAAAGTAGGATTTATTCTTCACTCTATTCACCATCCTTTTGTATGCACCTTTGCCTCTCAGCCTCCGTTTCCTCATTTGAAATTTGAGGAGTCTGAATAAGATCACTAAAAAACTTTCCAATTCTAACATTTTGTGACTCTATAAATTAGCATAGCCTTTCCCAGGGATGTCCCTGATGTGGGTGTGAACATGATAGATGTGCTTATCTTTACCTTAAAGATTTTTGGGGTGAATTTAAGGTACTCTTCAAATTTAGTTTTTTTGTTAGCAAAGCAGTAAGACTGGCAACTGGACAGATTCACCAGAAGAGAAATTTCTAAATAATTTTTGGAGGGGAGAAGTTGTTTTGATTCTTCTTCCTTGGCTCCTGAGCTCTGTATATAGTGCAGGAAAAAAACAACATTCCATCTTTTCTTAATTCTACATATTTTAAGTCTTTGGGAGCTTATAAAATCAAACTTCTGTATTCTATTAAAAAGTGTTCTCCCTTGTTTTAAGCCCATAGAATTCTGGGAGCTTGCCAAAACAGCAGCCACACTTGATGAATGATGGGGAGAAAGAAGATTCTCCCTGGAGGCAAGCCCTGACTGATTGAGACAGCTGTGAGAAAACCTGCACCTGGGAGACTCCTGATATTGCAAGAGGATCTGACTCTCAGAAACTTTATGGAGGAGGCCACATTTTATCTGGACCACACGCCTCCTTGTTCCATGTCCTTCTTTGTGTCTCTGGTACCCCACCCCCGAAAAGGATCTGAGATCAGTCATTTACATTTTAAATATTTAATGTTAAAAGTAAAACTGTGATGGTATTTATCAACTAGCTCACAAATTTAAATTTAATTCCCATTTTATACCTCTTTCCATTTCTTTCTTAAGCCCAGACAATTAACAAAATATAAAATCAAGCACTGACCTGTTGCTTTGCCAATTTCCTAGGTATAATTCCTCATGTTGAAAGATGGAGGCCAATTGGCAAGGGAGGGTCAAGCTGGTTCCAATATACCCCTGAGGGAAAGGGACATTTTCTATAGTTAATAGAAGACGGGCAAGGGACTTCAGTTCTTTGGCTTCCCTCTCCCCATTCCTAGTTTTATGAAGTATACATATAAGACTTATCAAAACTTCAAGGGTTTCATATACAATAACTTGGCAAAGATGACAAAAGGTAGTAGTCGATATATGAAGAGGTGTAGAAAGATCATCAAACTCTTGCCTTGTATAGCTGAAAATAAGGACAACAATTCTGGAAAGCATTTTGATACTAAGCAAATAAAGGGAGCAAAATGTCCACATCCTTTGAATCAGAGATTCTTCTATAGCCAAAGGAAGTCTTTGACAGAAAGGAGAACTCTATGTACACTAATAAATATATTACATATAATTTGTAAATATATGAATATTTTAGCAAATTTTTTTGTAATAGTAAAGAACTGGAAACTCATTAACTAGGACATGGCAATCCATATCGTATTGCATGATGATAGTGGAATATTATTGTGCTTTAAGAGACAATGAATAAAAGAATAAAGAGAATTATGGAAAAACTTACCTGAACTGATGCAAAATAGAGTCAGGAAAAAATGCACTACAATATAAACATATTTTCAAAACTGAATCTTGTAAAATTGTAATAAGCAAACACTCTGCAAAATTAAATATAAGGCTATACCTTTCTCTAGTCCTCTGTGCAGGTTTAAGATCTATGAATGTGAAACATTACAGATAAGTCATACTATTTTGATATATTGGAATTTTGATATATATATATATATGGAATTATGTTTTTCCCATTTTTCTGGAACAAAGTCTGTTATAAGCAATAAGGGACAAGGTGGGGTAAAGAGGGGGTAAGAGAGGACATGGGAGACATTTAGGTGATTTGAAAATGAAATACATTAACAAAAATCTGTGTTTTAAAATTTTCAATGAAGTTTATGTGACCTGATGCTAAGATATTCAGAGACTGATTGAACTTGAAAGGATTCCTTTAGCCAACCCTAAGAGGAGAGAGGCTAAGAGACACCTACTGAAAGGAGTTGGATATAATTTTTTAAAAAGTGAGAACTGTTGTTTGAGGGATCTTTTTGTGTGCAGGCTTGACTAATGAAAGAGGAGAAAATAGGTTGATTAGATCTCTGGCACTCTCACAAAAGTGATAACACTTGGGAGGAAGAAGAAACAGCTGTAGCATATGGCATCAATGTGGAGAAGCAAAGAATGACAGTCTTAGAGTGTAGCTAGAGGAGAGTAGCAATGAAGCATGAGTGACTACCCATGAGAAATGGAGCTGTGAGTATCTTTTCAGCTGCAAAACAGCCCCAAATAATGAAATGTGTAGAATATATTGTTTCACTCACTAGTGAGAGTTTATGAACAATTAGGGATCGAGGCAGAAAGTTATCTTACCATTTGATTGAGAGAGCACTGGATTTGGCTTCAGGAAGACCTGAGTTAAAATTCTACCTCAGACAATTACTAATTGTGTGACTTTAGGCAAGTTACAACCTCTGTCTGCTTCAGTTTCTTCAACTGTAAAATGGGGATAATAATAGTAACTCCCTCTTAATGAGAATCAAATGAGATCACATTGTGAAGTGCTTCACACATGATTTGGTAGTCATTTAACAGTCATTTTCAGGCATAATCAACTCTTCATGAGCTCATTTAGGGTTTTTTTTTGTCAAGGACACTAGAGTGGTTCCTTCTCCAACTCATTTTACAGATGAGAAAACTGAGTCAAACAGGGTTAAGGGATTTACCCAGGGTCACACAGCTAGTAAGTGTCTGAGGTCATATTTATTTATTTTTTATTTTTTAAATTAATTTTTATTAAAGATATTGAGTTTTACAATTTCCCCCCCAATCTTTCTTCCCTTCCCCTCCCCCTCCATGGAAAGCAATCTGTCAGTCTTTACTTTGTTTCCATGTTGTACCTTGATCCAAATTGGGTGGGATGAGAGAGAAATCATATCCTTAGAGAAGAGACAAGAAGTCTAAGAGGTAACAAGATCAGACAATAAGATATCTGTGTTTTTTTAAATTGAAGGGAATAGTCCCTGAACTCTGTTCAAACTCCACAGCTCCTTATCTGGATACAGATGGCACTCTCCTTTGCAGACAGCCCAGAATTGCTCCCGATTGTTGCACTGATGGGATGATCGAGTCCTTCAACGTTGATCATCACCCCCATGTTGCTGTTAGGATGTACAGTGTTTTTCTGGTTCTGCTCATCTCACTCAGCATCAGTTCATGCAAATCCCTCTGAGGTCATATTTAAACTCAGGAAGATGAGTCTTCATGACTCAAGAACTGGCACTCTACGTCCAATGAACTTAGCTACCTTAATAACAATAGACACTAATAAATGCTTATACCCATTGGATGCTTTTCAACTGACCTGTGAATTACTTTCAATATTCGTTCTATGAACAGTGATTTTGGCTCATATTTGCAGCCAGTTCTTGATACTTCAAGAGAGATCAATGGTTCCACTAACAGGAAAAATTCCCAGCTAAATCCTTCAACTACATCAGGTTGCTAAACTTTTATCACTAAGTACTGCTATGAACTCACAGGGATGCCATGGAATATTTTATATTTTTGACCTAACAATTTAATAAACAGAACTGTTAGTTTTTTCTTTTGGTCTAGATGGAAAAAAATGATTCAGATACTAAGAACCAAGAAAGTTGGCAGGGTGGGGCAGGGAATCTCTGACTTAGTAGATAAGCCCTAGGAACTAATCTAAGGTACATAGAGATGAAATGACTTGTATAAGGTCAAAAAGTTAGTAAGTAATAGGGAACTGAAATTTTCTGGACTATAAGTACAGTAGAATATGAATAGAAAGTTTTCAAGTGAAGAAATTAAAGATATATATATATATATATATATATATATAATTCATAAGAAAAAAATGGTCCAAATCATTATTGATTAGAGAAATACAGATTAAAACAACTATGAGGTATCTATCACCTCATACCTATCAGATTGGCTGATATTAGAAAAAGGGAAAATGATCAATGTTGGAGAGGTTGTGGAGGACTGGGACATTGATGCTTTGCTGGTAGAGTTGTGAGTAGATCCAACCATTATGGAGAGCAATATGGAACTATGCCCAAAGAGCAATAAAACTGTTCATATCCTTTGACCCAGCAATTACAATTCTAGGCCTATATCCAGAAGAGATTGTAAAAAAAAAAGGAAAAGTCCTACATGTTCCAAAATATTCAGAGCAGGTCTTTTTTATAGTGGCAAAGAATTGGAAATTGAGGGGAATGGCTAAATAAAATTATGATACATGAATACTATGGAATATTATCATTCTATAAGTAATCATAAATGGTTGGACTCTAGAGAAGCATGGAATGGATTACAGGATCTGATGATGAGCAAAGGGAGCAGAACCAAGAGAACAATGTACACATGAACAACAACATTGTGAGATGATCAACCTTGATGGAAGCAGCTCCTCTCAGCAGTTCAGAGAGCTAGAACAACCGTATTAGATCAGCTATGGAAAATGTTATCCCCATCGAGAGCAAGAAAAGACAAATAAAACAAAATCCAAAAATACCCCTTCAGAATCTGATGAACACTTTATAAAAATTATCTCTTGTGTATCTTTTCCCCTTAATCCTAATTCCTTACACTGAAAATGAGTAATTTGTAAACATATTTATCAAAAATATGTATGTACAATACCATCCTGACAATTTGCCACTGAGGAGAGTGGGGTGGGAATGGAGGACAGAAGGAAATTCTGTAACTTAAAAATATACATATGCATATGGATAAATGTTGAAAAAACTTTCATAACATGTATTTCAAAAAATAAAATATCTATTACAAAAAGAAACAAGAAAAAAATGGACTTTCATAGAGGTGTATAGTTTTGGGTCATTAAAAGTACTATGTAACAGAAGTGTGATCCAGGCTACTCTTCTTCCCATCCAATTCTACTTGGACAGACTAGTTTCATAAACTACTCATCCATTGATGAGTTTGTTTGAGTCATAGTTTGGATGACAGGTATTTTCAACTACTTTTATTTATATTTCTATTCAAAAACACATATTAAGCATCTACTTTTTGTAAGACTCGGGCTTAGAGTCTGGTTTTTCTTTTGTGAATTATTACATTGATCTCCACATTTCTCTATATTTTAATAAAAAAGGCCTTTTGGTATTTCTAGGATTCATTACAATACATAGAATGCCAATCATCAAAAATACTCTTTGCAAGGTCTTGGTTAGGTAGGTTATTTTTCCTCTTGAACTTGAGCAAGGTCCTCTGTGTGATTCCAGCCGTCACTCTTTGCAAACATACCTACTGACAAGATTGTCACCAAAAATGCCCCAAACTCCGAAAAGTCTGTAGGTCCATGATCTCATAAATGCAATTATTGTCTTCAATGATGCAGAATGTAGCCCACCCATGCCCCATGCCCAGATACTTCACTTGACTTTAATTTTCAGGGACTTGTTGAACAAGTTTATTACTGTGATTGCATCTGTCATGGAATATTTGATGATGCTAACAGATGGATGAAAAACATTTTTTGTCCAAAAAATATTTTAGGACAATACTTTACTCTCATTTGATAAGGATTCAACTTCCTTAAAATCATAGGCCCTTGGAGTCTCATATTCTCAGCTGTCTCACATCAAAGAAGAAAGGACAAAGGTAAGAATGTACTATGTCAGAAAATGGGATTAAATTCTCCCTACATGGGTCAGCTAGAATGCTGGCTCTTTAGGGGGAAAGACTCACTTTCCTGTAGTTCAAATCTGATCTCAGACACTAGCAGTGTAACCTAAACCAGTTACTTAATCCTATTTGTTCCAGTCCCTCATCTCTAAAATGAGCTAAAGAATGAAATGGCAAAGAAAAAGAATAAAAGAAAATCCAAAATGGGTTTACAAAGAATCAGACACAACTGAACAAGAACAATAACTTTTAATCAGCCTAAAGACTACTTTAAATAAGCTGACCCTTCTGAAAATGCAAAATCAATAAGGTAAAGATGTCAATTCTAACCATTAACTGTTTCCCAGATGAGTTTAACTGGTATGTGAGGAGGCCAAAAGATCCCAGAAACTTTTTAATCAGTAAATGTTGACTTTTTGCTAATTGAAGAGATGTGATAGTTGATGGTTATATAAATGGAGAGTCTTAGCCATTTATAAAAATCTACAGTGGAAAATGATAGAAGAGTATGAGCAATAGTACCATAGAAATGAAAAAAAAAAGCAGATTAGAAAATTAGCATGCTGAAAGTTTAGCACAAAATCTAGATAATCCTTAACATTATCCTAAGAGTAATTGCAGATGACTCTCAAAGAATAACAAACAAGCATGATATGGTACAGAGGTATCAGCATTTTTACAATGTTTATTCCTTTCTGCAATAATGAGAATATGAACCTAATATACTACGGCAAAAGTAATAAAAAACAGAAATGGAAGTAGATGGAATAATAGATATGTTTGTGTAAAAAAAAAAGATGAAGAAGAATCCCAGATAGGTAAATATTGATTTTCAAGATGTTTCAAATATTTAAGAACACAGTGGAAAGATCACAAAAGTTGATGCATGGTTTCAACAACTATCACTGAAAACAGACTACTTAGATATAGAGGATTTGCAACCTCTCAATGGTGAGGATTCCCATATAGATTATATCACAGATCACGAATTTTTCTTCTCTTTCCCTATATTTCTGTAGAATTTTTTGTCTTCTTAGTTTTGAACAATCTCACTATACCTTTGATTATATTTGTCCCTGTAAAAATTGTTTTCACCATTTGGTACCCTGTACACCAAATTGTTTTACAGTAGACTGTAAATTTTTGGAGAGCAAGAAATAAGATGATAGGGTATTCATCTTTGTATCCACACAACTACCGGATTCTTCTTCAGATCAGGTGTATGATCAATTTCTACTGGTCAAAAAGAATTTAATTATCTCCCTTGTAAGACAATAATATTTTTGATGACTTTTCTGAGTATATGGGGTCTTTTTGGTAACCTTGATGGCATAGGTAATCAGTAGCTCAATGTTGATTATGAACACTCTAAGTGGATTTATGTCTTACTGACTTCAAACAGACTATATAGATTTTGCAAGTTGTACATCTGGAGTGATGAAAAGGAAAGTTTACTATAAAAGACTTTGAGCCTCAGTGACATAACTAGTAATTTCTACCAGTTGCCACAAAATGAATCTTCAATTTTAGTAACCAGTGGGTTGGAAATTCAAATAGAGTCTCTGGAGTACTTTGGGTCACTCCTGAGGAGATTGATGCTCATAGATAAACATGATTGCCCTGCAAAGAACTCACCTGGGAATTCAGGGAAGCCTGGAAAGAGTTGTATGAAATGATGCTGAGTGAGATGAGTAGAACCAGAAGAATATTGTACACCCTGATGGAAACATGGGGGTGATGGTCAACCTTAGTGGACTTGATCATTCACTTAGTGCAACAATTAGGCACAATTTTGGGGTATCTGTGATGGAGAATACCATCTGTATCCAGAGAAAGAATTGTGGAGTTTGAATGAAGACCAAAGACTATTACCTTTAATTTTTTAAAAAGACCCATTATTTTATTATGCAACTTTGCTATCTCTTATACTTTATATTTCTTCCTTAAGAAGATGATTTCTTTCTCATTACATTCAACTAAGATCAATGTATACCATGGAAACAATGTAAAGACTAACAGACTGCCTTCTGTGGGGGTGGGGGGAGGGAAGCAAGATTAGGAGAAAAATTGTTAAACTCAAAATAACTAAAATCTTTCTTAAAAAAAAAAAAACTCAGGGGCGGCTAGGTGGTGCAGTGAATAGAGCACCGGCCTTAGAGTCAGGAGTACCTGGGTTCAAATCCGACTTCAGACACTTAATAATTATCTAGCCGTGTGGCCTTGGGCAAGTCACTTAACCCCATTTGCCTTGAAAAATCTAAAAACAAAAAACAAAACTAAACTCACCTGGGGGTATAGTTGCCTGGGATATGGAAGTTAATAGATGGTAGATAAATATTCTTGCTAACTAGGTACCAAGTTTAGAAGCTTCTATGGTGCTGAAAGATTAATTTTTTTAGCCCTGGGGCAAAGTCTTGATTTTCCTATCTTAATTATGGTACTGTTGATTGTTTCAAAGGAACATGATAGAACATAATTCCTCTAGTCAACTGTTCCTCCACTATGATGATTTAAAAACAATAATCAAAAACCTCCTTATTGAGAAACCACTAGTTCAAAATCAGAAGCTTGTTCCCTTTACCACTAATAACTCCAAGACTGCTCTTTTTAAGGCTTGCAGAGCAATTGTTTTCAATAAAAGCTAGGTCTTATTACTCTAATTTCTCTTCCTTTAGGTGACTGTGTCTTTCTTATTTATGTTCATCATTTACAGATTCGTCTAAAATGTGCCACTCAAATCTAGGCCATACAAATGGGGTACATGTGGTAAGTTTTGGGTGAGATTGTTTCATGTGGAATTTTTATATGAATTACATCAATAGGGGACCTGATTCAGGAATTTCCTTATGGAATAATGATGGCCAATCGAAATGCCAAGAGTGTGACTGATTTTTAAAAATGTATTCCCTAAGACTGTTTATAAGGAAGATTTTCCAAGGACTCTCTTTTTTGGGATCAACCAAAATCAGAAAGATTTGAAGAAGTTCTCAGAATGAAAAAATAGCTTCTTTATTTATGGAATTCTAGATGCCAAATGATAAAGATACACTTTAAAGCTCCTTACCTTAGCCAACTTATTTCATAAAACTTCATTGTAGAATTTTTAATATTCAGAAGAATGTAGAATTTGGTCTCTTCTCTAATATCATGATTGCTTCATAGAAAATACAGATGAACTGGTGAGATTTCAGTATAATCATACTTTGTGTGGAAAGGAATAACTTGCTTATATCTAAGGAGGTTTATTCTCCAAATTATTAACAGTCACAGGTATAGAATTGAGGTAGACTTGTTTCTGAACTAAAAAGAGGCTTTAAGAATTAATCTAATGAGGGTTGGCTAGGTGGCGCAGTGGATAGACTGGCCCTAGAGTCAGGAGTATCTGAGTACCTGAGTTCAAATCTGGCCTCAGACACTTAATAATTACCTAGCTATGTGGCCTTGGGCAAGCCACTTAACCCCATTTGCCTTGCAAAAACCTAAAAAAAGTTAATCTAATGAGCAAGTGTATACTGAAAGCAAAAAACCCTTTTATCTGGTGTATTTAGCTCAAAAGGGAAAACCCACCCCTCTCTTAATTGGAGATGCCCAAGAGCATGAGGAGATGTTAGGGTTGGGGTTGAAGCACAAGATGCAGCCAGAATCCAAAGTATTCAGGATCCAAATTGAACCACAAGTAGGGCAAGGATGCTACCCAAACCTGGAATTGCCTAGGAATATGCAGGATCCAGTGTCAATCACAGCAGAATAGATATTAATTATAGGTTACAGGGGGTGAGTTGGAGTCAGTTCTTTGGAATAAAGACAAGAGGAATTCCATAGAGGTCCTGGAGAGTCCAGTTTCAGGCCTCACTCTTCCCATCATCAATAAACTAGGGCAGTGCTATGTTTCTGAGAAGATTAAAAGAATTTTTTAGGTAAAGGAAATTCTCATTCAGGTACATCTGGTTGGTTTCCCATCAAACAGCAAACATATAATAAAAGAGATGGAGATTTCAAGCAAGAAAAGTTCTTTGAAAGAAGTATAAGAAAATGGCAAACAGGAAAATTGAGTATGGCAGAAACAAAGTATTTGGAGGAAAAAAAAATGATACTAGGAAAATGTGTAGTGCCTTCCATCCCCCTTTCCTCCTTAATTAATTTAAAAAGAAAGCTATTATTACCTTTTTGAGGCCAGGATTCCAGGGTGAGAATTTGGATCATAGGATCATAGGCATCTAAAAGTTTTTTAGACTGCTCTCATTTTGTAGATAAGGTGACTCTCAAGGAGATTCCATAACTTGTCCAAGGTCACACAGGTAGAAGATACAAGAAGACTTGGATTTAAGTCTTTGTCACTTCCAGCATCAAGACTTTGGATGAGAAGGCAGCAAGTGTTTTAGCACAATTCAATGTGATCTAGGGGAAAGGGCACTGGATTTAGATTTAAAAAAACCTGGGTCCTGAAACCCAATTCTCTTTTCTGTAAACAGGAAGGGCAAGTCACTTAATCTTGGGCAAGTCACTTAGTCACTGTATGGCACATTTTCCTCACCCACAAAATGAAGGGATTGGACTACATGATCTTTGAGAGTCTTTCTATTAAGTCATATGAAACAAATGAACTTCCTGTACCTCATTTCCCTAGTATGTAAAATGGGGATAATACTGTCAAATTCAAAAGGTCTATAAATATATATAAAACAAAACCCCCAAAACCTAAACCCAACACTTAGTGAAATACTATCTTAGTGTGAGCTATTATTAAGTTGAGCTCTGAAAAACAGGGACTTAGGGCTTGAAATATTTGGATGGGAGAATTGCCAAGTGTGGGGGTGTTTTGTTGACATGGGGAAGAGTGATTGCTCATTTTACAGTTTTGTGGAGAGTTCAGTGGGATCCAAATTAATATTCTTAAACTTCCACTGGACCACTTAACTCAACCAGGAATCAACTTTGGAGAAGCTTTTTTTAGCCCTATGCCTGGCCTAAAACCTTCTCTTCTTGATATATAGACTTTCCTCCTATCTTTTTGAAAAGTTCTGGTTTCAGGAGACTTAACGGTAAATGAGATTTCCTAGAGTTTCCCTTTAAACCATTAAAGAAAACAAACTGTTACCTCCACAGACATTCTTGATTTCTAGGCAGCCTTCTGAACCTCTGATGTATCCCAATGTCAATTACCTTCATTAAGGTAAAGGTAGTCCTTTGAGCAAAGACAGATTGGAGAGACAAAGAAAATAAACATGGCAAACTCAAAGAAAAATGAGTAGTATGTTTAAGGTAATTGAATGAATGATCCATTCACAAAAGGTTATCTGGAACAAAATTAGGATAGTCTATGAAGTTGATTATACCAGTCTTCACTCAAGACATTAATATGTCTATCCTGATATTAAATATCAGAGTGATAGACTATTAGAGATAGAGTCTTATAAAATTTCTGGACCAATACCTTAAATTTGCGAAGGAAGAAACTGGGTATCCAGGAAGTTAAATGATTTACTACTGATCACACAGATAGATGTGTCTAGAGTAGAGAGGTCAACATCTCAGACCTCAGATCACGTTTACCTGAATGCCACCCAAACCACATTAAAATGTAGTTGGGAAATGTTTAGCAAAATAAAAAAAAATACAACATAATGTGTGGTTTTCTAAGTCAATATATGCCCACAGAGATCCATTTCTCTTTGAGTTTGGCACCATTGGTCTATAATTCCCAATTCAGTTCTCCATCTTGAACATAAGCTTATAGGGAACATTCAAGACAAGAATGACATTTCCCATAAGACTCTAGAACTCAAGAATGGACCTGATTGAAGTTTGTAGGACTTTTATTCCAGTGAGATTGTATACTTCTACCATAATGAGGATGATGCAAAATTTTAGAGAGAAGAAAGCCATGTGGAGGGGCTACATCAAGTCATCCAAATATTGACATTTCTGAGACATTACAGAACAAAGAAAGATGGTTGCTGAGAGCAAAGAACTGAGTTTGAACAAGTTGATGGTAGCAGATGCAATCTACCAGTTAACATGCCTACATTGAAGGCTACTTCCATCTCATTCCAGAGAGAGAGAGAGAGCAAAGTAGAGAGTAAAAATAATGTAGGAAACAATCTAATAGTATATTCATGTTTCAAATTGGGGAAATAGGGATCTACCATTACATTGTTTTCTACAGTATTTCTTCGAGAATGAGACTCTAACCTGAAGATAGTATGTGTATACAGACATTGTTTCCCTTATTATTGAAAAATCCTGATTGTCATGTACAATTCATGTTCTGAATCTAGTAAAATGGGAGTTTAGAGCAGGAGTCAGCAAATTATAGCCCTCAGACCAAATCCATACAGCTGGTCTGTCCTTTGTAAGGCTTATAAGTTAAAAATGGTTTTTAATTTTAAAATGCAATAAAACTTTATTTAAAAAAGAAAAAAAACACTTTTAGCTTGAGGGCCATATAAAAAACAGATGGTGGTTGAATTTGGCCCATGCACCTTAATTCACTTCTTTTAGATAGTCTTAGGAGTACTCAGCTGAAATAGGATGGGAAGTCAGAACAAAAGAGTCACACAGCTATAGGCAACACATTGCTCCCATTAGGTTGTGTTAATCCAAAGGTAAATGAACCATAGTCGCTTTTCATTTTAGAAGGAGTGATTATTTCCAAAGAATAAGGGGGAAAATATCTGAACTATTCTTAGAGAGAGACCACACAAGACAATCTAAGAAATGAAATCCTTCTCATTTGGTATCAACCTTGAGTTAATATGTAGCCTACTGTTTAAGCTTAACTGACTTTCCACTCTTACTAAACCAAGTCCTTTTGGGATTGTTTGGGATCTATCTGCTCTTGTTCTTCATCTTCTTATCAGCTAGAGAAGAGAGATGCCACACCCTCCTGTCAAGGAAGGAAAACATTTTCCCATATAGGGGCAAAGGCTAGTTACAAAACTTTTGGAATTTTTATCTTTTATTAAAAAACAGATAGATTGCCAACAGTGAGTGAAATGTAGCATTTTCAAATAATTAACTGCTTGTGTCATTTTGCTATTTTAAAACTTTCCTTATTTGAACTTCTGGAAACACATCCTTCATATTTATTAAGCTCCCACCAAAAAGAGAGGGAGAGAAGTCAGTAAGACCTCCTAATCTTTTTATGGTATTAAAAACTGTGAAAGATTTTTCTTTAGATAATTTTAATTGAGCCATTTATTGTAATTAACTTCCAAGAAAGATTAAATATTTAGTGTGGGCTTAAAAGCTTCCACAGGAAGGGAGTTCCCTTTTGTGTCTCTGTCAGAATGGGTGCAAAGTTTACATTCCTAGATTTCAAAGCCCTCAAGTTGCATATTTTGATCTAGAATTATAGATTTAGGGACTATTATAATAGCTGAAGGATCACTAGAGGTCTCCTAGACCAAAGTTGTCAATTTGTCAGTAGAAAAATTGAGAATATGGAAGAGGGAATGACTTTAAAATTGGTATGAATTTTAAATTAAATAAATAGCAAGCACTTAGATAAATATTTGGACAAGTCAGAACCTACCAGGGTTCTTGGAGTAGAAAAGAACTTTGAAGACTATATATTTTAAACTCTTTCAATGAAGGAATCCTTCAATGAAGGAAAAAACTCCAAGAGTATTCCTGACAAATGACCATCTAGCTTGTGATTGACCATTTCAAGTGATGAGGGGTTTACCACATCATGATCCATCTAGTAAGATGAGGCAATCTAGAACAGACAGTCTTGGAGTTAGGACAAACTGGGTTGCAAATTCTGTCTTGGACATTTCCTAGCCACAGACTCTCTCTAAAATTCAGTTGCTTCCTAGAATCCTATATTTAGAGTGGAAAAGGAGTTCGGAGGTCATCTAGGGAATAAGGATTTACTAAACAACTACTTTGGGTCATCACTTTGATTCATATTTTACCATTATTATCTCTGCTGATCCTCACAACTGCCCTATGAGGTAGTGCTATTATTATGCCCATTTTGTGGTGGAGGAAACTGAAGCATAGAAGTTGTGACTTGGCCAGGAAGCTAGTTACTTGGGTCACATAGTTGATAAGTGTCTGAAGCCAGATTTGAACTGAGATCTTCCTGAGTCTAGGTCTAACATAGTGTCACGGTAGTGTCTAGTTGACTCTGCTATCTAGGCAGGTCCTTTATATAACAGAGGAGAAAACTGAATCTTAGAAAGATGATACTTGCTCAGTTCCCCAGTGCAATTATCCCTTTTACAATGCAGGGATTTAGGGTTTCAGTGACCCTAATTCATGTATAATTTTTGTGGTCCTCCTTTCATGCCAAAGAAGTATGAATTTTTTCTTTTTCTTTTATAGGGTGTTTAAAACACCTTATTGTAAGTTTTGGGTTGATATTATTCAATACTATCCATATACTTTATATATTTCTGAGTTTCTAAATCTTTTCTATGTTATATGCTGCCTTTTACATGTTGTCTGTGACTTCCACAATGCTCCTCCCAAATCCTCATTTAATTTCCATGCTGACCCACAATATTTGAAATCTAGGTGGGGAAAGTTACAATGTGGAAGAGATAATTGGACTTCTTTACTTTAGGTTGAACATTCCTAGTTCCTTCATCTTCATCTTTATACAATAATTATTTACATTAGGCTTATCTAAATGTTGATCAGATTCACTGCCTTTTGCTAATTCCTCTGTTTTAGATTTTTCACACCTTCCCTATCAAGTTCACCCTCCTCTACACCAGTTAATTTGTCTATATCAACCTTAAAATATCCTAATTATCTTGGGACATACATGGCATAATTACCATATGTAAAAATATGATCAACATATAGGCAAACCAAAAGAAATAATTATGGTCTAAAAATGAAGAAGCAAATTTCCTTTTCAATCAATTCATTATATCTTTGCCAGGCTAAGTTTCCTTCTGCCTGGGTCTGATCCTGCCATGCTTCTGCTCAAAAATATTCTGTGACTCCCTGTTATCTCCAGAGTAAAGTTTAAATCCATTGTTTTTGGCATTCAATGCTCTGCATAATTTTGTGTTGCCCTATTTTTTAGTCTGATTTGTACTCAAGACAAATCTGATTAGTGGAGCTCTCCCTAGCTGGTAAGCTATTCTCTCTGGGTTTTTTTTTTTGTCAGTTGAAATGCTTCCCTTTAGTCCTTTAATAGCTTACCTAAAAACATTCTAGCTAAGCCACCTGTCTAACTGAGATGCCATGCTCTATGGAGAGCCTGGCCAGCTTAGCAGCAGAATGACTCATCTTATCATGTAGGGAATTTCAAGAGGGCTCCCTAGAGAATGAGAGGACATGGAGCAAAGTCCTCTCGTCCACAGTTGTGAGTGGCTTGACCAGGTGTGTTCCATATACAAATGAGTCATTACTCTAAATTTGGGTCCACCCTTCTCCACTTTGTTTCATATGTCTGTGTAGGAAAGTGTGCTCCAGTCATTTAATGGGGTAGTGGAGGTGAGGGTGGAATTTTTTATAAATAGTGTTTTTGTGCTACTATTTGAAAAAAATATATTTTCTAAGAGCTAGTTGGCTCTCTTAGATGATTGTTAATGAGTTACACATTGGTGGGAACTTGTGGGTGGGAAAAATCAATGATGTGAATGAATAACCTTAGAACCCAAGTCAAATCTCTGGGAGCCCATCTTTCTAATACCACTGTGAATAGTGAGCACCCTGATGGGATGCTACACAAATGATGCTTTGCAGACAATAAATAGTTAAAGGGATATCATTCAGAAAATGCATATGTGGAAAAGAATGAATTAGTCATATAGTGACTGTAAAGGAATATATATATATATATATATATATATATATACATATAATATGTATATATCTTAAGTGTTAAAATGGTTTCCATGGAAAGCTAAAAAACATAGAATAAAGATGCAAGCATATGGTATCCATTCCCTGTGAAGAATTACAAGGGAAATGGATATGAATCATGAAGATGACTTATAGATAGGGTATACAATTAAATATAATGCCATGGATTTATTGAAGTGCTGAAGTATTTAATTCTGGGAATTCTACTTTCATAAAGCAGTACAGATAATAAGTTCCCTGAAGGCAGGAAATGTTTATTTTTGTCTTTCTATTCCTAACATCTAGCATAATACCTAGCAAATAGCAAGTACTTAATTCTGGTTGATTCTGACAAAGAAAATCCTCCCTACCATTTAGGTCAGGTAGGAGCAGAAAAACTCATTTTATCTATTTGCAGATTTTATTTTAATTGCAAAAAGATGGAAAATACTACATAAGGAGGATTCTAATAAGTAATTGCTAAATCATGGAATTCATTTTCTGGGCAATTGAAATTTCTCTTCCCTTTCATTTTATATACTTTCCTCACAATTAACTTCCTTCAAAAATAAAATGCACCCCTTGAGTCTTCTAAAATCCTACTCCATTTTCTGAATGTAGTAAACATCATTCTTTTTTTTAAATTTTTGCATGGCATTGTGGTTAAGGGACTTGCCCAAGATCTCACAGGTAGGTGATTAAGTGTCTGAGGCTGCATTTGAACTCAGGTCCTCCTGACTCAAGGGCTGGTGCTCTATCCACTGTGCCACCTACCTGCCCCAATATACATTATTCTTAATGTGAATTAACAGAGAATCTATGATCAACTTTTGACAAACTTGTCTCATCTGTTCTCAGCACACAGGTCTATACTGTTTTAATGTGTTTCATAGAAAAATGGATTTATTTTTCTTTTGCAAATTAAAGGTTTGTGACAACCCTGTGTCAAGCAAGTCTGTCAACACCACATTTCCAGAAGCATGAACTCACACCATGTCTCTGTGTCATATTTTGGTAATTCTTGTAATAGTTCAAACTTTTCATTATTATTATAATATATTGCAGTGATTTGTGTCCAGTAATCTTTGATGCCCTTATAAGCTGACAATCTATAAATTTCATGTGTATTTTCTCTGTCTCCCTCTACTTGGGACTCCCATTCCCTGAGACACAATAATATTGCAATTAGAGCAATTAATAACTCTACAATGGCCTCTAAGTGTTCAAGTGAAAGGAAAACTCAGCTAAGGTGACAAACTTCATTGTCTTATTTTAAGACACTGTCACAGATATCTCTCAACCTTCAGCAACCTCCATAGGTTAGCAGCCATCAACATTGAAGTAAGACCCTTTACCAGCAAAAAATTACTATTTACTGGTCTCATGATAATTAGAATTTTATTTTAGCAATAAATTATTTTTTTAATTAAAGCATGCATGGTTTTATAAAAACACAGTACCATCACATACTCAATAGACCACAGTGTGGTGTAAACATAACTTACATGTTCTAGAAAACAAAAAAAAAATATTGTGATCAATTTTATTGTGGTGGTCTGGAATTAAACCTATAATATCTTCGAGGTATGCCTACATTGAGTATTTCAAGGCAGGTCTAATGTAGAAAATAAGCTCCCAATTGATCTTTAAGTCAATTCGTTGTTTAAAAAAAGAGGTATGTGATCCCATTGGTGAAGTTATGGATGCCTTAAAACTTTGCTCAATTAAGACTTCCCTGGTCTACAGGATGGGAATAAATGTTTGTAATCTGGACAAATAAGATTCAAGGGATCTAATTTTGTTGGTAAATAGCACAATCTGATGGATGTTCTCACTACTCACAACAACATTAAATTACCTATGTCCGGATTTTTCTTATGCAGCATGTTGGAAGATTGTTGGTATATAAATCATTTTAGCTGTCAGAAATATTACAAATTTATATATGGCCTTTGATCTCAGCTGTATCTATTTGAATGAAACATATTTGGCTAGCATCATAATTACACAACTTGCTTAAACTACACACTTGGATTTTTATAGATTATAGTATACACAGAATCATCGAATTGCAGAACCTTATCAGTTTTCTGCAATATCAACCTTGAAATGTCTGTGCCTCATGAATCTCCCTGTTCTGATGAATCTTGCTCAATCGATTTTCCTTTTAAAGTGAAGGTTAGACTGTTTGACCTCCCTCTCCCCCCTCAACCCCAATAAATTCTAGGGGTTCTCTATTATATCCAGGATCTAATATATAATCCTTGGTTTGGCACTGAAAGGTACAACCTGACCTTTCCTACCTTTCTAATCATTTTATACTTTCTTTCCCTCCAGAGAGTCTATACTGTAAGCTACACAGTCTTACTGTTCTGTCCATACGACTCTCTATTTCTTCTCTGTGTCTTTTAACTGTCTGTTCCCTATCATGCCTGGAATATTTTGCCTCTTCTGTCTTTCTTCAAAGTTTAACCCAAATCCCACCTTTTACAAAAGGTCCTTCCTAGCCCTCCCTAGAAGCTAAAACTAAAACCTTTTCTTTTAAGTTATGATTCTTAACCTTTCTGTGGTCATGGACACCTTTGACAATCTGATGAAGCCTATGGATCCCTTCTCAGAATGATGCATTTAAATGCATAGAATAAAATGCATAGGACCACAGCAGTATCTAATATAGTAAAATGTACTTATCAAAATGTGTCTTTTAAAAATCACAAATTCATGAACCCTAGGTTAAGAACCTTAACCCTGGGGCGGCTACGTGGTGCAGTGGATAGAGCACCGGCACTGGAGTCAGGAGTACCTGAGTTCAAATCCAGCCTCAGACACTTAATAATTACCTAGCTGTGTGGTCTTGGGAAAGCCACTTAACCCCATTGCCTTGCAAAAAAACCCTAAATAATAAAAAAAGAACCTCAACCCTAAGATTAGGACACATTTCATCTCCATATAGATATCTATATATGTCATAGATATGATGTATATTATTGTTTTTTCCCATAAGAAGTCTGGGAAACATTAAAATCTTGAGCTTAATAAATTCTTGGTAACTGAGTGATTGACTCCAAGATCAATTATTCTAGTCTCTTATCAAATGTAGAAATCCCTTGTCATCCCTTTTCTACTAACAATTTTTATTGATATATTTTAGTTTCACATCACCTCTATTTCCAGATATATCCTGGACAAAAAAGAAAGCAGTTTAGTAAATACAACCAATAGGATACACTCCTTTTCATGGGACTTCTTTCTCTGTGTGTTTTTAAATTTCCAAACCTCTAAGACAGGTTATAAAAGACATCCTGCTCAGGATGTTAGTGTGAAGAATATAATGAGTAGTGGATTGAGGAAGCTAGGTGGCATCATGGCTAGAATGTTAGACTTGGAGTCAAGATGATCTGAGTTCGAATCTTATCACTTCACTCATCAACTATGTTAACTTAGACAAGTCAGTTTTGGCCTCAGTTTCTTCAGATATCAAAGGACATGGTAATAATAGCATCTCACTCACCATGTGTTGTGAAGATCAAATAAGATATTTGAGGACCATTTTACAAAACTTGAAACACTACATAAGCATTAGTTATTATGATGAGACTGAGGAGAAAGCCCCATCTTGAAAGTCAGAGGAAGATCATCGGTCAGAACCAGGTAGACAAGGTGAAGTCAGCAAACAGAGCAACAAAAGGGATCAAAGGAAATATTAGGGGATTGATTCATGGTAAGGAAGGTAATAGGGCTCAAAACAGACTATAAGGTCTATCCAACAGCTATTCGAGGCAATAAATCTAGGAAATAGGAATTAGGATTAGATCCAGACATAGCTCCTGGATGATAGGTGCAGGACATGTTTTAGAAATGACTATCATAAAGGAGGAAAATGTTGCTTCATCCAGCCAGGCAGTATTTCTATCTTTACTCTTTGGCTTTGAGCAGGAACTAATAATAATAATGGTGATATTCTCTCTCTCTCTTTCTCCTCTCTCTCTCTCTCTCTCTCTCTCTCTTTCTCCTCTCCTCTCTCTCTCTAGTTTACAATTAATATATGAATGAAAGAACAGCCTTCAACTATGGTAAGCATAGGATCTCTAGATGAAAGTAACTGGAAATACTTGAAAATTTTCCTGCAGTAGGGAAAAGAAGAAAATGTAGAAGGGAAGTTTCTGAAAAAAAATTCTGATAGAATTATGGTCTTTTCTCCCTGGCTTCTTATAGTTAGGGTTAAATAAGGTAAAATCTTTTGAGCTCATATTTTTAATTCCAGTATAGCTGAATCTTGATGGTTTAGGAGAGGATAATGCAGATGTGGGACATCTGGACCCTTGGGTTCCTCTCTTTCTTCCTTCATTTTTTTGTTCCATTTCTCTCTTATTATCACTTCCCAGTGGGAGAACAGGAATTTGATTAGTCAGATAATCATTTCCCAAGGGAAAGTGGCAGTCACCTCATTAAAATATTACTGCACATTGTATATGGTCTCAACGTGACCTCAAAAGACAGCATTATAGTAAGATGGCTAAAGTGAAAGTTTGTAAAATGTAGACCAATTGCTTTTACTATTCCTTAATGTGTGTAGTAAAAAGAGTATTGAATTCATAATTAAGTAAATTGAATTTTTAATCTTCCTGACAGTAATTATCTGTGATAACTTGAATGGATCATAACTTCTTTGGATAACAGCTCCTTTTCTGTAAAAGGGTCAGGCCATCAAAGATTCTTACCCCAGAGACCATAAACTTAATTTTTTTATAATTATATTTCAATGTAGTTTGTTTCATCTATAATCTTATGTATTTTATTGAATGCATTTAAAAAACATTATTTTTAGAAAATGGACCAGACTGTCAAAGGTTAATGACATAAAAAAAAGATTCAGAAGCCAAGATTATTTCTATGGAATTTCCCAGAGCCATCATTCTGGTTTATACACAGAAAGGTCTGATATGGGGTTGAAGGTGGGGCAAGTTGGAAGTAATGCTTAATTTCTTTCTTCAGATTAATCTTTTCTATCTGTTATATTTTTCAAGCATCATCAGAAACTGACTCTGAGGTATTTACAATGGTTTTAAGATTAGAAAATGTACAGCCCTAGGGAGAGGATAGCATGAGAAATTTATTTGAGCAATAGTAGTATGAAAGATGCTGTCTGGGAGCAGCTAGGTGACTCAGTGGATAGAGCACTGGCCCGGGAGTCAGGATGACCTGAGTTCAAATCTGACCGCAGACAATTAATGATTACCTAGCTGTGTGACCTTGGGCAAGTCACTTAACCCCATTGCCTTGCAACAACCCCCAAAGATATTGACTTTGGAGTCGGAAACTGGGTTTAAATTCAGCCTTTCCCACTCAATATCTTCATGTCTTTGGACAAGTTATTAAAAACCTCTGGACTTCATAGCTTGCATTTGTAGAAATGAAAAGATTGTACTAGATAGTCTTTCTAGGTTGAAATCAATGACCTTGCAAAAATAATGTCTATCTCTTCTCCAATATCCAATATTTCCTCAATATGACCTCTTAAGAGCAGTGAAAATGGTAAAGCGTGTATCTTTAAGTTGGACTTTGAAGAGGGTTGTATATATTGAAGTACGTATCACTTTTCATGTTAGTGATCAAACCTAGTTCCTAATGAGTCTCACTCACTAAACACCAAAGAAGTTGTGGTGTGATGAGTGGTAAGGACACTGGGTTTGGCAATTGGGTTCAAATCCTAATTGTGCCTTTTATTATCTATGTGAACCTTGGCCAAGACTCTTAATCTTCCTCAGTTTCCACAAATGTAAAACAAAATAAGGTTGAATTAAATGGCCTCACAATTTTCAGCTGAGGAAATCAAAGCAATCTATAGTCATATGAAAAATTTCTCCAAATCATTACTTATTAGAGAAATGCAAATTAAAGCATCTCTGGGATACCACCTCACACCTCTCGGCCAATATGACCAGAAAGGACAATGATCAATGTTGGAAGGATAAGGGAAAGCTGGGACACTAATACATTGTTGGTGGAGCTGTGAACTCATCCAACCTTTCTGGAGAACAATTTGGGATTATTCCCAAAGGACAACAAAAATGTGCATACCCTTTGACCCAGCAATACCACTACTGGGTCTATAACCTGAAAATATGATGAAAAAGGGTAAAAACATCACTTGTACAAAAATATTTATAGCAGTCCTGTTTGTGGTGGCAAAAAATTGAAAATTAAGTGAATGTCCTTCAATTGGGGAATGGCTTAACAAATTGTGGTTTATGTATGTCATGGAACATTATTGTTCTATTAGAAATCAGGAGGGATAGGAATTCAGGGAAGCCTGGAAGAATTTGCATGAAATGATGCTGCACAAGATGAGAAAAACCAGAAAAACAGTTTGCAGCCTAACAGCAACATGGGGGCAATGATCAACCTTGATGGACTTGCACATTCCATCAGGGCAACAATCAGGGACAATTTGGGACTGTCTGCAATGGAGAATACCATCTGTATCCAGAGAAAAAATCATGAACTTTGTACAAAGACCAAAGACTATTACCATCAAATAAGGAGAAAAAAGTTATATTATTATGTAATTTTACTATCTCATACTTTATTTTTCTTCCTTAAGGATATGATTTCTCTGTCATCATATTCAACTGAGATCAATGTATACCATGGAACCAATGTAAAGACTAACAGAATGCCTCCTGTTGGGGTTGGGGGGAGGGAAGTAAGATTAGGGGGGAAAATTGTAAAACTCAAAATAAATAATATATTTCTTAAACAAAAGAATTAGATGACTTCCAATCTCCCTTCCATCTCTAAATAATTTTTGATTTCTTAATATATATTATCTCTAAATCTTTGTTCTTATAATCACAAACATATCTTATGCCAATATAAGGGCAGTAGAAATCTTGAGGAAGGAGAGGGCTAGAGAAGTTTTTTTACTGCCTAAATTATTGCAGGGGCTACAGGCTTCAAATTAAGCAGGGCTTTACCATTTGTAGGCAACTGGATAAACTTTTTACCATCTATCTATCTATCTATCTATCTATCTATCTATCTATCTATCTATCTATGTATATCTATATCTATATGTCTCTCTCTTTCTCTGTATATATATATATATATATACATACATGTATATATATATATGTCTGTAGATTGTACAATGTGTCTAAATAGCTTCCTTAATGATATAGATTTTTTGGTTCCTTTAAGATATTTGTTTTATTTTTATTTATGAAATAAAACAAGCATTTCATACCAATAGAATAAAAAATGATTGCACATGAAATTGCAAATCAATATGTACAATTTACTTTTCCTTTTAAATATATAATAAAATTATAATGTAACTTTCTTTTTCTCTCCCCACTATGTTTACCATTAGACTATATGCATATGTATAAATATATATGTATATATAAATTATATATATAATATATAGATATATAGATATAGATATAAAATATATATAGATATACACACACATGTAAATTCATCCTATACATATTTATCTGCTTTTATGCAGATAGCATCTTCTTCAAAGGTCTTGTATAGTTAATTTGGGAAATTATCATAGTCAAAATGACTTTGTTGCTCAAAGTTGTTCTTAAAGCAGTCCATCTGTTACTATACAAAATGACATTAATCAGATTCTTTCAAGCAATCAACAGTGTGAATAAGCAAGTAAGGAGGAAGATTTTGATTTAATAGAACTTTTATTGAGAATAAATTTATCATGCAAAGGAATGCACTTTGAAATTCGAATTATATTTGAAAAGGAGGCTGAAAAAAATCATTGGAATCCCAGCATCCCCCACCCCCTTTAACCCCTTGATGTTTCAGGAGCCCCTGTGTTCATGAAAAAGCACTCTTATTCTATTCCTATTTGAGCTAACCTCTCAGACTGGCATTCTGGGAACTCCTTCTATAAAACACCAGTGGTGCTATGTAGCACTCCTCCTTTCATCTGAAAACAGCCTTCCTCCCCATGTTTATACAGAACATTTTTTGGTTTTGAAACTATCTACCCACAAGCATCTTTCCTTTAAAAAAAATATATCCCACTGAGAAATATGCATTAAAGTTGCTTGCTTGAGCACAGACGTTCACTTCTTCAGGGTGAGATGGCAGGGTCTGGCTATCTCCCTCCACTCAGGCTCCAAGGGGACAACCCTTAAGAACGCTGAGTTTTGCTACAGGTGGGGCACAAGAGCTGGCCCTTTGCCACGATGTAAGCTCGGCCAGTCAATGGTTGCTCACAGCCCTCACAGACAAAGTGCTTTCGGTGCCAGGCCAGATCTTCCACTCGTTGGTAGTCCTCAGAGAATATAATCTGGCAGAACAGAAAAAATAAACCACAAGCATCATTTCAGCTCTTGGGCAGGGAAAAAAGAGCTCACTTTGATTTACAAGAAATAGTGACCTGGTAATACCATAGGCTCAAGAACCTAGACTCTCAGACTATTTAAACAACAAACAAGCAAAGGTCTTTCAGTTTATCCATAAGATACTCAGGAGAGAAATATAGTATTCATTTTTTACAAATAAGCATGGTTTTGCTATATGTGGAAAGTAGAGTTCCTAGCCACATGTGAGAAAGATTTTTCAGTGGTGGACCGAGGTTACTTGCAGTCAACTTAGTTCTTCAAGATATTGTGTGATATTCTTTGGATCAAAACCAAAGGCTAGTTCTAAGGCCTTGTGTTCCCCTGGGCCTGATGGATTAACCCCTGCCCTTATTCCAAGGCATTTATTTCATCTGGGTGAAATAAACCTAACTGCACTGAGTTTGGGGTGCTAGTGACCATCCAGGGCTTGTTCATTGATTAAGAACATATTTGGGTCCCCTTAGGCAGTGATCATCTTAACCTGTGTTAGGGATAGTGGAAACAAAGGAGAAAGCTTGATCTTCGTGTAGGTCAGAATCATGTGGGTATATCATTTCAACTCCCCTCACTATATTCCTGTGTTAGGGACTATTGTGTATGGGAATTATCATCACCTGGTGACTTCCAGCATCAGAACCTTATTTTACTAAGTGTCAGGAGAATGGGAGTGGATTAGGGTCTGGGAAGGATACTTAAGCATTTGTATTCTGGTGAATAAACAGAGCACTTGGAGATCTTGATAGAGTACTTGTCTCTTTTATGCTTGTCTACCACCCCTCCAAAGCTCACCTGGGGAAGATTGAGGGAGTTCAGAAATGGGACTAAACATATGACATCCAGTAAAGGGACTCAATATTCCTGAATACTCAGGTGGCCTTGGAAATGACCTCAGTACTAGAAATCTTGGATAGCTCTGTTTGGAATGGACATAAAACCACAGGGAATAGGAAAAAAGAGTCATGCCAAAAGGGATCATGTTTTATTGAGGTCTCATGAATTAGAGGAAAGAATACTTTATGAGGAGTTAAAATTTTTGGCATTAATATTAGGGATTGATTTTAAACTTGGATAAACCTTTAAACATCTCTGGGTCTCTGTTTGCCAGTCTGTCAAATGGGTTTATGATGCTACCCATTCTAAATCACAGACTTCTTGTGAGGACTCAATGTAATGATTGATCTGACCACACTTAGATGTATATAAAACCCTTTATGACTGTAATAGCTAAGTTATTTTGTTATTTTTTTACTGGTGATTAATGACTTGCTAGCTTCTAGAAGATATATAATTTCTTCTGAGAAGTTAGGATTTAAAAACCCCCACTATTTGGCATTGTAGTTCCCTTCTCCATAAATACCATCTCTTGGACTGAGAGACACTATTATTTTTCCATGGGAAAAAGTCAAGAACCTGGGGCCCCTATATAATTTCTTTGTATCCTTTCCCTACCAACTACTAACAGTGGTTTTGGAGCAGAGGTACAATGCAGTGGTATATGGTCCTCACCCATGTGATCTTAGTAGAACATATGCTCACTGAGAGCAGAGATTAATAAACTTTTGTCTCTATATTCCCATCATAGTTCTTGGAATAGATTAGATATCCAATAAATACTTGTTGAATTGAACTAGATTTAAAGAGGTGACAATGAGAGGAAGAAACAGGAATTTTTGATAAGATGGTCCAAGGAGAATGACTGCATCCCCAGCCACAGACATGGAGAGGTAGTGACATAACCCACAGTCATGGAGAAGGGAATTATTTGGAGGAAGTTCCTGAAGCTTAGACTTCTTTGTGAATACTTCATAAAGGAAAGTGAATCTGACAGCATGGGAAAAATCATGACTATAATCCAGGTCTTGGGCTCATATTACAGTTTAGGTGCTTTTCTAACAATATAATGTTGAAAAAGTCATTTACTATGGGTTTCCTTTTCTGTTGAACAGATGGGTCTGGAGTCCATTCTAACTTGAGCTCTATGACCCTAAGGAACTTGATAATATCCCAGATACATATGGACTCCACAGAGGACTAGTTTTTACAAGAAATAATATCTTTACCTCATCACAACCCTTGCAACGGGGTCGAACACTCTCGCAGTAATGGCGCCCACACAGGGGAGCACCATTTTTCCAGAAGTAGATCAGGTCAACCAGAGGTTCAGAGCACTTGGCACACACAAAGCAGGCAGGATGCCACTGCCTATCATAACCAGCTCTGTCTGCATACACCACAGGGCAGTCTGAGGCAGCGACTTGCTTACAATGCTCGCAGATCTGAAAGCAAAGAAGAGAAAGGGACCCAATGAGTGGATGCATCAATTCAATCACATGCACAAATGTAGCAAACACTAGCAAAAATGTATCATGGACTTTTGCTGAGTATTAGGGGAAATATAAGGGGAAGGAAGAAAACCATGTCAGAGGCAGTAGGATACAGAAAAGTAAGTTCCAGTCAAGAAAATGTCCTCATCACATCACTGACACATATTGTCCCTATGACCCTGAATGAATCACTATGCCTCCGGGTGCCCCCACAGTTCTCTAATACTAATTAGCTTTATAGGCAGAGGGAATTTTCTCATTTACATTTCTCTGTGATAGTGAAATTAATGTCAAAAAATGTCAAAAATCCTTAATGACCAAATTTTCTTGCCTTGATGCATTTTCAATTCATAGTCTAGTTTGGGAAATGAGGCTTAGAAGCATGAGACAATGAACACTTGAAGACAAGATAGATTTAAATGCTAAATAGCATGGTTTTCATCAGTAGTCTCAATTTGAAAAAGAGAGTCCTATGGGTCACATATTTTCTTAGAAAACCACAAATTAGCATTATCTGTGCTATGTTATAGTTTTATTCATTTTATGGAACATTTTCCAGTTACATTTTAATCTATTTCTACCACACTGGGGAGCCTCATTTGAAAAATCTTGTTCAGATAGTTAAGATGACCAATAACTTATTAAGAATAATGTAAAGAGAATAATATAATGGTGTGTTGATCCTTAACACTGTAAAATAATTGATCTCTGAGGTCCTGCTCAATTGTGAGATCCTATGATTTGCTTTACCATACTAGAGAAGGGAAAGAACTCTATGAACTGGGGAAAACAAGGAAGGCCTATCAGAAGTAATAGGACTTGTACTATGGTGGTTGATGGTTGATGTCCTTTCTAATTTAAGAAGACCATGTTATTGATTGATGGCATGACATATACATTATATTGATTAAAGTGAGGAGAATGTTGTGCAAAGACTTCCTTCTCACTGTCTCTTCCAGAACTGTCTACATCCTCTGGCCTATTAGTATAGTAAACAGAGCTACTGGAGATGGGCTGGATACAGTGGAAGACCTTGACAATTTAAATGTGGTCCCTCCCATGTAATTGAGTGACTACCCTATTGCTATGATGTCTGGCACAGTGACATTATGGCATTTTTGGTGACAAATTTGGAACTTCATATTAAAGTTAACCTGTCTCTCAATGGTCTAGGTTCTCAGGGCAGTGATTTTTATGATGCCAGTCTTTTGAGTAAGGGTAAGGGTAAACTATTATTATTTCTTGTAAGAGTAAGGGTAAACTAAACCTGTCATTTAATAGTCTAATCATCAGTATGGTGATGATCTTGTTTATTGTACCTTTCCAATGTCTCTCATATAAATTCTCTTTTCTTAACTCATAAAACCACCACATTTTTTACATCTTCATTTCTTGTCCCCGGACTACTGCAGTAGCCTTCTACTTGCTCTGTTGGCATCAAGTCTATCCCAATACAACAATCCATCCTTCACTCAGCTGCCAAGGTGATTTTCCTAAAGCACAGAACTGACCATTTTACACTCATCACTTCCTGTTGAATAAACTCCAGTGACTCCCTAAATATATCCAGGATTATATTTGTAATTGGCAATTCAGTTCCTTTATAATGTAATCCCTTTCTATGTTTCCACTCTTTGTAGACTTTATTCCTCTCCAGATACACTCTAAGACCCAGATACATTGATCTATTTGTTGTTCCTAGCACAAGACACTTATTCTTCCTTCTCCTGTGCCTTTGAACTGGATCTCCTACTCACCCATGCCTGGAACCTTCTCCTCCTTACCTCATCTCCAGGTTTCCTTCAAGACAGCTCAAATTCTTCCCAATGCCAGAGGCCTTTCTGATCTCTCTCCCCACCCCAATTCCCTTCTCTCTGAGATGATTCTCCATTTACATCAGGGACAGTGAGTGTCCAGCCAGCAGCCATATAAAGTCCATGAAATCATTTGGTCTGGTGTTGCCACTGTACCCTCAAGCAGGACTCAATAAATATAGGAGCTTTTAAGGGTTGAATTAATTAAATACTTCATCAATTATAGCAGGTTAAGTTATTTGTTCTTTTTTTTCAAGACAATGGGCTTAAATGACTTGGCCAAAGTCATACAGCTAGGCAATTATTAAGTGTCTGAAGCTGGATTTGAACTCAGGTACCCCTGACTCCAGGGCCAGTGCTCTAACCCAGGTTAATTTTTAAGTTGATAATTTTGTATGGCCATGAATGAATGATGTTATAAATGCCTAAATGGCACTTGATAGAAAAAAAATTCCCCACTGCTGATTTATTGCCATGCATATCTTGTATGTGCATTGTTATTTGCACACTTTAATTAGAATGTGAGCTACCTGAGGACATAAAACTGGTTTCTAACCATTCTTTGTATTCCCCCAAGATGAGCATCATGCCTAGTACATTGTGTCTAATTAATACTTGATCACTAACTTTCAGATCTATAGTCTCATTTTATTTTATTATCAAGACTGCATTGTGAAGTAGCCATGACAGGTGGCATTAATGTCCATTCTATTAGTGATAAAATCCCACCCGGAAATTCACTTGTGATACCTGTTGACTGATTAATTTCCCTGGAGTTCCTTGGTAGAAAAATTCCCTCTATCAGAAGCAAGTTGGTACCTGTGGGTAACTTAGATCATCAGAAAGTTTTTTAGAACCCTAAGGGCTCAGTGATTTATCAGTCATGTAGCCCACATGTGTTAGGGGCAGGACTTGAACCCATGTCTTCCTGACTCCAAGTCAAGTCAAAAAACATAGTGATAAAATCATAGAGTCTGGATGAATTGAATTCAGATATGACTTCAGACACATTTGCTGTATGACTCTGGGTAAGTCACTTAATCTATTTCTACCTCAGTTTTCTTAGCAATAAAATGGGGATAACTATTCATTTCAGAAGGGTTTTGTGAGAATCAAATGAGATTACATATACATATATATTATACTTATAATAAACATTCATATATATGTATGGAAGCATGTATATATAGTGCTTAGCATATAAATTTTATAAAAAATTCTTAACCCTTAGGGGTGGCTAGGTGGCACAGTGAATAGAGCACTGGCCTTGGAGTCAGGAGTACCTGGGTTCAAATCCAACCTCAGACACTTAATAATTACCTAGCTGTGTGGCCTTGGGCAAGCCACTTAACACCATTGCCTTGAAAAATCTAAAAAAAAAAATTCTTATTCCCAGGGCAGCTAGGTGGTGCCGTGGATATAGCACCAGCCCTGGAGTCAGGAGTACCTGAGTTCAAATCTAGCCTCAGATAATAATTACCTAGCTGTGTGGCCTTGGGCAAGCCTTAACCCCATTGCCTTGCAAAAATCTTAAAAAAAAATTCTTATTCCCTTTCTTCCTACTTCCCTAAAATCATCCTTCATAAAATTCTAATCCAAAGGCTTCCATTTTTTTATGATCAAGAGAAAAATTTTTCTTCCTAATTTGATGTATATATATAAGGTAACTTCTTAATGTAACTGTGTAGGTAAACTTCTTTCAATGGTCTGGAGCTAACCAAAGGTCCTTAGACAAATTATAATAATTGATTTAATTCATTAGTTTTATGATAACCTAGAAATAGCTGGGAAGACCGAGTTGTATGAGCTATTTAGATATAAAAAATACAATTAACATTAAACATTTTATAATTTCCCTGTACTGTATATGTTCAAAAGACACGTGTGACTTATGAGATCTGAATTTCCTTCTCGTGCAAGGAGACCCTGAAGGTCTGGAGGATGACTTTTTAAATAATTAGTCCTGTCTGATCATTCGCAGCCCAGGGGATTTTCCCACTGATTGGGAGTTTGGGTCTGTTGACCTTTGAAGTTATCTTTCATTTGTAAGAGGCTGCTTGTCTATGAAATGGATCAATGGATCGTGCCTCGGAACAAGTTATGCACCCTTTCATTCTGAAAACATCAAGAGTGTTGTGGAAAAGCAAGTCCTAGTATATAACAGCATTACTGGTTAAAGAAGGGAAGGGCAGAGCAATGGGAAAGAGGTGGATTATTTAGAAAAGCTAGACTAAGTGAGTTCATCAACTAACTCCAAATGGGACTTGGGACTTGGGACCACTAGAAGAGTATCTGAAGCTTTTCCCAAAGAAGTGGTAGGTCAAATTCCCAGCATGCCAGGTCATTAGGTAGAACTCTCCAGATCATTTCAACTTTCCTTCCCAGACTTTTCTAAAACAGTAAGTGCTTTAGGACTCCTGTCACACAGACAGGACAGTGAAGAACTGGAATTTGAACCTGGATTTTTCTACCTCTGAATCCAGCTTTTCCTCAACATTACAGTACCAGAGCTGTCCTAGGTGTTATGGAGATTCACTAGAATTAGGAATATTGTCTCTTCCCTGGGGGAGATTTTCTGATCTCTTATTGTATTATCTTGATTTACCTGGCTACTTTAATTCTTCTAGATTCTCTATCTGCTCCTGGTTGCGACTTTCTTGGCCATCCAAGAGAGCTTTATTGCCTCTGCTGCCTTATAATATCTCAACTACAGGCTTTATTTATTCCAGTAGCTTTTAAAACAAACAACCTAATTGCCATTTTATGAAAACAAGATGTACCAAATAATAAGGTCTGTCAGCATATGTCAGGAATTAATTTTCTTTTCTTGCTGATGAGCTGTTTTTCATGTCTCTTTCCTGAGAAATCTTAAGAGATCCCAGAGGGTAATGACTTTTTTGACCCAGAAGAATTGCTGTACCCCCAATTCCTGATTTCAGTTTTGGAGCTGGGATTAGATCGTGACTATTATTTTTAGTTATGAGTTTATAGACATAGGGAAGGGGGAGAGCATATGACCCTATGGCTCTTCTGGCCTCTTCCCCTTAGCATGAGTCTGGCAGAGGATTATTTTTTCTTTCCCCTAAATTCAGTTTTTGTCAAAATGATTTGGTAAAAATGTCTGAATTAGAGATTCTTTTAAATGAAAAATAAACACTTAGGATTCCCCAACTACTTTGAGAATGAGGCAATATTACCTAGCAGAGATCCTCTGGGTTCTTCTTAATGGATAGATAAGAATGATTTATAATTAGCATACCACTTGTTTCCAAAGAACTTAAAATAGTTTGATTACTTACAGAGTTTTTTTTTTTTTAGTTTTTTTGCAAGGCAATGGGGTTAAGTAGCTTGTCCAAGGCCACACAGCTAGGTAATTTTTAAGTATCTGAGGCCGGATTTGAACTCAGGTAAATAAGGAGGTAAATAAGATGTCTATTCCATTTCTTCCTTTCCTTCTTGTTAACTTTTCCTCCTGACTCCAAGGCTGGTGCTCTGTCCACTGTGCCACCTAGGTGCCCTTACTTACAGAGTTTAAGCATTTATCTTCTAATTTTGTCCAGATTGGGGGAAGGGAAGAGAATTAGTACCCACTATGTGTCAGGTACTGTATGATTCCATTTGATCCTCACAACAATAGTGGAAGTTTGTATGATTCTATGTGATGAGGATAAATGAGGGCTGAAGTTATCAAAGAAAGCTTCATGGAAAGACAAAATAAATTTGAGTTAGGGCTTAAAGTTTATTATCCTTATTATACAGTTGAAAAAACTGTGGCAGACAGTGGGTAAATGACTTGTTCAAGGTCACACAGTTAGTAAATGACTGAAGCTGGATTTGAACACAGGTCTTCTTGATTCTAGACCTAGCACTCTATCCACTGTGTGTGACTCTTTTGTCTTATTATTATAAAATTATGGATATGAGAAATGAATTTTTTTAATGGAAAACTTCTGTTCTAAATCCTTCTATATTGTTAAATGCATAGAATCCCAAATGAATATTTTGGAATCTTTCTCTAACAATTCAATTCAATTAGCATTTACAAACAAAGGATCAACAAACAAACAAAAATAAAGACAAAAACAGTTGTGGCTCGAAAGAGAGTTTGGAGAACAAGATGTTTAAAATGATAAATTTCATAATTGGAGAAAATTGAAATTCCTCTGAAAAATAATGATTCTCCTTTTACCCTTGTTAGAATCTGTAGGATTCTCCCAGTGGGAGGAACCAATTTATATTTTATTTCAGGCTGCAGCAAACTAACATGGTTAATAGTTACACATGCTATCATTTTGGCCCAAACTTCACCATTTTAAAGTGATGGATGAGAAAATCCCTCCAGGCTATGGTGGTTTAACACTATAATCCCATTGGTTTGAATGGTCACAAGTCATATCTCCATCACACTTGTTTTTTGGAAACTCCTTATCCAAATGCAAACCCAGACTAATCCAGAGAGGACTGTGAAAATTTCACTATTACAACATAGTAAATATTAACACAAGAGCCTTAAATCTAAGCTCTGGTTTCTTTCCAGTGCAAATACTCACAATTTATTTATAAACACAATCTCCCTATTTCCTCTTATGGTATCATTCACTATCTTCACTTTGCAATCAAATAGATCATCAGGGAGGGGTTTTCCTCCCACTTTTTGATGTTTGAAGTACTTTCCTCCTTCATATTAGGAGTATTTAAGGGTATATGTGTATAATATTGAGGCCTCTTTTATCTCTTATCTCCACTTCTTTGGAAAGGAGAAATGAATTTGTTATTGAACATGATGTTCTCTACCATCAGCAATAAATATGTCAACAGTTTCTAAATTTCTCAAGTCTCTGTATCCTCTCTGTTGCTGGAGGAGAGGAGTAGGCTCCATGTACATTATAGTCATTGAATCTATAATGAGATAATCTGTAGCCTGGTGAACTATAGGGCATGATGGCTCATTGGACTGTTTCCACATATGAAGAAGTAATATGATATAGCAGAAAGAAAACGGAATTTATAGCCTGAGGTCCTGAGTTCAAACCTCTCCTATTCACGAGTTAAGAATTTCTTCTCCCATTAAAAAAAGCAATTGGACTAAATTGAATTTTCCAGCTCTAAATCTATGAGGTTATGGTCCTGGATGGAGTTGTAGAATCCTAATAGCAACTTGGTTCTGCCAAAAAAAAGGTATTGGCTAGGCTGAAAGAAAGGGTAGGATTGAAGGAACCCAGAAAACTAATAATTATTTAAGACTTTCAAGGGTCATTTTAGTAGAATGAGGAGGTAAATAAGATGTCTATTCCATTTCTTCCTTTACTTCTTGTTAACTTTTCCTCCTTCTTTCATCTTAAAGACTAAATGTTGCATTAGTATTTAATGGAATCTGAAAAAAAATTCAAACCCCAGCTCTACCACTTACTTAACTTCTCTGGGTCTCAGTTTTTCTGTTCAATGGGGTTGGGGTAGAACAGGTAATTTTCATAGTCCTTTGCAACTCTAAATCCAATGACATCTTGTTCGTCTCATGGTTGAGGAAATCTGTGTTTTCAAATTTCCAGAGAAGATTCAACAGGAAAGCAAAGAGTTGACTAGCCCATAAACCAAACATTTGCTTGGATAAAGTCCTGGAAGATTCAGTTGCCCACAAGAATGTACCTTAGCAGCAGCCTATTCAAACTCCAGCTAAATTCTCATTTTGTCTGGATTTTCTGCATGCAACCCAGATATTTGGCTGCTAGGATTGGAACAAGGCTGTATTTTGTGACCCTCCCAGCCTTAGAGGGCCCCTGAACATTCATCTACTGAGAGTCTGAGAAATTGGACTCTGTGCATCCTCTGTCCCCATTGTAGAATTCCGGACTAACTTAATGGAACTTTATGAATGGAAAGAATGTCCCAATTTTCCTTTTCCTTCTTTTCCTATTTAGAACCTCCATTTCAAGGTTTTAATGTAATCCTTTGATTTTTACTAAAGACATTCTGAAACAATAAAAATAACCAATAATGGGGATTGAACAAAATTTCGTATTTCTTAGCTGATGTGAGCTTTTAACTGGGGTTATGGAGTAGGAGCATCAAATTAAGAACTGGAAGGGACATTAATGTTCAGCTAGTACTTTCATTGTAGAAATGGGGCTAAGTGACTTGGTCAGGGTCACAAAAGTTAAAAGGGGTAGAAGTGAGATTTGGACCAATTTTCCTAGTGCTTTGTGGAAGAGGGGTGAAATTCTTGGATTAAAGGAATCTGCTTTGGAAACCTGGGAATCTGATTCCTTTGAAAGTATACAGAAAGTCATTTAAACTGAATGAAAATTTTGCCTTAAGTGCTGACAGCACTTTAACCCAGCTCCCTAAGCCTGGGGATTCATCCCTATGAGGTAAAGTCTTGAACTTGTTTAGCCCACCAGTCACAAGACTCTTTAAGATCAACTAAACAGGGATCCATGGCCTATGGAGATAAAGTGGGGGAAGAGATAGGGTAGACAAGTATTCAAAGATTAACTTTTTATCTTTCAAAGAGATGGACTAGAAATTTTCAGAGTTAGCTGTTATTGTTTATTCCGAAATCTTTGGATTTTGGTAGACAATCCTGATATTGATCCCCAGAACTTCCTCCACCTAAACTAGAGGAAAAATTGAAGGTAGGAGGTGTAGGTCAATTCCTTTTAAAGATAAAGTTGATTTAACTGATATATTGGGCAATTAATGCCAATGTGCAGTTAATTTAATGGGGAAATAATGACAATTCAATAAATAATTAATGAATGATGATGGTTAAATTAATAACTGTTTCTTAATGATTTTGCCTTACATAATATATAGTGTTCAGGCACTGTCACTTAATCTTTTCTCCCTTGATTTCTGTCTCTTCTTTAACATGGTATCCAGAAACAAGGGTGGTTTTTCATGGTTTACTCAAAAGAGACAAAGGAAAATTTAATCATTACCCCTACTGAAAAACTCAGAAGGATTTTGTTGTCTCTGGAATTAGGTTGCAACCTTCTCTATCTAGTATTTTAGTTCCCTCACACTCTGAAATAAGCTTCTTTTCCAGGTTGATTACACATTTCTTCCATCAACTTGATCTATGTTTTATTGAAAATGCCTACTAGTCCTTCCTTATATTTGTCATCCTATCTCCTTCCTGTCTCCTTTTGCTCTTTCCTCCTCATCACCTCTTAGAATCTCTGGCTTCTTTTTTTTTTTTAGGTTTTTTTGCAAGGCAAATGGGGTTAAGTGGCTTGCCCAAGGCCACACAGCTAGGTAATTATTAAGTGTCTGAGGCCGGATTTGAACCCAGGTACTCCTGACTCCAAGGCCGGTGCTTTATCCACTACGCCACCTAGCCGCCCCTAGATGTGAGATAATCAAGGTTAAGTGACTTTATCCACTATGCCACCTAGCTGCTCCTTTGGCTTCTTTTGAAACCAGATCAAGTTTTCAATTCTAGGATGCTTAGATTGCAATATAAAAATTAAGTGCAATATATCATATTAATTTTTTATTTGTTTATAGTGTCATAGAATCATGGACAGTGATGGAAGGATTGTGGGTCATTTAGACTAACCCCCATCATTTATGTGCACATGGTTTTCCCAAGAAAGTTCTTAAAGACAGGAAATATCTTGTTTTCTGTCTCTATCCTCGATAATTAGCATTCTGTCTGGCTTGTGTTGGATGCTGTTTGTCTTTCATTCTCAAAAAATATCAGACATCAGGGTAGTGATGACATGACAAACATATAAATTGGATTTGAGGTTGTTCTAAGTCAACAGCCTCACTTTCTCCTCTGAGCCATCTGGGTCTAATGGTCAGATATGAATTGGGAGGACTGGGAGATGGCCCTGGATGGGAGGCAATCAGGGTTAAGTGACATGCCCAAGGTCATGCAGTTGGTAAGTGCCAAGTGCTTGAGGCTAGATTCAAACTCCCATATTCCTAACTACAAGGTCAATGCTCCAACCAATGTGCCATCCCAGTGCACCCCATGTTTATAAATGTTTCTTGAATGAATGAGTAAATAAAGAACTTCAGTTCAGTCTTTAAGTGGGTATATATCACTTAGCTAATTTTTGGCTCTTATAATGTAGATTGGCCAATAAGACATCAGAAGAGGAAGAGGTAGGATAAGATTGTAGCAACTAGACCAGAGAAGTTGACTGGAATGTGGGCATTTAATTGGGACTGATTCGGGAAAAGAAGAGAGCTCAATGAGGATGCTGCTGCTCCCTGAGAATGGGGTGGTCTCAGTGTCGGGTTCCAAGCAAGAGAAGTCCTCACAGAAGGAATTCCAAATAGTCCAAGGATTCCATGGGAAAATCCTTTGGAAATAACAATGTCTTTCTTCTAAGTGACTTTACAAGATAGGAATCTTGTCTTCTTCTTATGGCAGAGGAGCACAGAGCAATTTCATTTGCATCTATTCTATATTCTCAGAATCTAGTTGTAGTCAGTAAAGATTTTTAGGCACTTACTAAGTACCATCCACCATGATAGGCACTAATGATGTTCCATCTGATGCCTCATATATTTTGCCTTCTTCCATACCCAGAATACAATCTCATCTCACCTTCACTTCTATGAATCCCTATCTCTGCTCTCCATGAGCCTCCTACATGAGCTCCTACATGAGCTAAGGTCTCTTCTTGACTTCCCTCTCCTCCCCCCATTCTTCAGTTCCTTCCCCCTAGAAATTAATTTGAATTTATTTTGTATATATCATGGGCTGCTAGATGGCTCAATGGATAGAGCATCAGGTCTGGAGTCAGAAAGAGATGAGTTCAAATCCATTCTCATACATTTATTAGCCGTATATATATATATATATATATATATATATATATATATATATATATATATATATATGTATGTATGTATATATGACTCTTTATAAATCACTTAATCTATCCATTCCTCATCTGTAAAAAATAAGTTGGCAAAGGAAATAGAAAACTACTCTAGTATCTCCACCAAGAAAATCCCCAAAGGGGTCAGGGAGAGTCCAAAACAACTAAACAGCATTATGTTTACCTTTATTTAGTATATTTTACATTGCATACTTCTTGGCTTGTCCTACAGAATGTAGGTACCTTGAAGGCAGGGACTGTTTCACTATGATTTTATGTCTTTAGCAGATAGCTATCTGGCACATAGCAGATGCCCCCAATATGCTCACTGATTCATTGATAGACATTGGTAATACAAGGTGAATAAAGGATACCTTCCTATCCAAAAGAATTGCATTAAATTAGGCAGAAGATCCAGCATCATGATTGATACTGATAGGGTCTCAGTATCTACCTGACAGTAGAGGTTGAGGACATTGGAATGCCTTTGTCTAGGTCCTCTAATTTCAGAACCCTAATGCTTTTTCTGTACCTCACTATCCTGTACCCTTATCAGTCAGCCCACATTTCCTCTGTTTTTTTTTTCTACAAGGTTAACAACAACAACAAAATAGCATTTTACATAATTTAAGGTATATTTATGTGTGTTAACTCATTATATTAAAACAAACCATCATGACTTTTAAAAATACTCTGCTGGGGCAGCTAGGTGGCACAGCGGATAGAGCACCAGCCCGGGAGTCAGGAGGACCTGAGTTCAAATGTGGCCTCAGACACTTAATAATTACCTAGCTGTGTGGGCAATCCACTTAACCCCATCTGCCTTGCAAAAACCTAAAAAAAATACTCTACTGAACTTTAGATACATTGGACAAGATTTGTTGGGTATCTTATCCATCCTTTTATTCTATAAATCCATGTTGCTGTTAAAAAGGACAATTTTCTAATCTAAAAAAGTCAGTCTTACTAGAATAATTCTTTTTTTTTTTTTTTTTGCAAGGCAATGAGGTTAAGTGACTTACCTGAAGTCACACAACTAAGTAATTATTAAGTTGAATTTGAACTCAGGTCCTCCTGACTCCAGGGCTGGTACTCTATTTATTGTGCCACCTAGCTGCCCTACTATGATAATTCTTTTGAATAAATTCAATGCAAAGTTCCCTAGATTTCTTCTCTCTCTCTCCTCTCTCTCTCTCTCTCTCTCTCTCTCTCTCTCTCTCTCTCTCTCTCTGTCTCTTTTTCTCTGTCTCTGTCTCTCTGTCTATCTCTCTCTCTGTCTCTCTCTGTCTCTCTGTCTCTGCCTCCCTCTGTCTCGCTGTCTCTGTCTCTCTGTCTGTCTGTCTGTCTGTCTCTGTCTGTCTATCTCCCTCGCTTTCTCTCTGGCTTTCTCAGTCTCTCTCTGTCTCTGTGTTCTTATGCCTCATTGCCCTGATTAATTCAGTCTTAGTCCTATAGGCCAGGTTGCCTTTCTGACATTTGTTCAACATAGTTTTTCTCATTAGAAGGGCACAGACCCAGAGCACTTAACCTAAAACCACTCCCCCCACCCCCCACCAAACAGTGTTAAGTATAGAGCAAAAAATTAACAGGTGCAAATAAGACTGACAGCACAAAGGCTTCATTGTGGGAGAAATTTAATCCACAAAATAAGGCCCCTCTTAGGCACCAGGCCAGACTGCAGAGGCAGGGACGTCCCCACTTGCACCCACACAAAGGAAGCTAATGTTAACATATAAGAAATAAATAAGAAACAGACAGTTTATTAGAGCATTAAATGCAGTCTCCTACCACTACTGCTCCCCAGCACCAAAGTGTAAACAGGGAGTTACAGAATGAAAATTCTTTGCCATTTGTCTGGAACAAACCATAATAAACTCAAACTTTGAAAAAAGTATTGTCATTCTAGTAGGGGCAAAGGTCAACTAAACTCTCTCTAGTTCAGGTGCTCCCTCTGACATGCAGAGAGCTACGTTCAAATGTCTCAGAAACTCAGTTTCCTAATCTATTATAATGAGAGCCAATAATAGCTAACCTTTCTATCAGGTTGCAAGGTATACAAAAACATGGTGCCTATGTTTTCTTTTTGATGTGAATGAGGGGTAGTGACTAGATGACCTCTAAAGGTCCATCCAGTTCCAATTCTTCAATCTTTTTGTCCTAGAGTTCCAGACTTGACCCTAGAGCCAGAGTTCTGAAGCTGGGATGAACTCCATCACAGCTTTATTTTATTTTCATTAACCTGTAACTGATGTTTAGCATTTCCCTCCACTATAAATATAGTCATATTACACATATTATAAAATAAATTCTGCCAAGCTCTCCATAAGCTTCATTAGACTACCTCAAGTATCCATGGCATTCAAATGGTTAAAAGACCCCTACTTTAGGAGTAAACAAACAAATAAACAAACAAACAAATAGGAAAACCCCAAACAAAATTAAACATGCACATTACCAGGTCAGTGCATCTTGTTTACTAGCAAAATGAATGCCAAGAGATTAGGGGAAATGGCCCTAGATTAATCTCTAAGGATATGAATTCAAATCTCAGTTTTCCTAATTCTGGGCAATTGAATTTTGTGCAAGTCATAGCCTTTCAGATTTCTGTTTTTTCAAGTATAATGTAATTCTCCATCTATGAGCTCCTCCAGGGAGGATGCAGAGAATTTGAAAACTTGATTATTTCTTCGGCCTTCTATCCTATTTGTTCCAACTTTAAGGGCAGTCAGTTGGTGAGAAACAATTGGATTATGAAACAGAGCAATGCAATTGGATCTCTTTTTTTTCTCCTTGGGCCACTGGGCTGCCATTTATTCTTAAACACAACTATAAAGTCATCTCCATTAAGAGCTGAAGGAAAAAAAGCTTAAGTTTTTCAGGTAGGTATGCCTTTTGTCTTAAGATCTCAGGGAAAACAATGCCAGATGAGGTTGATTGTTGGCTTAAAGACTGCCTTAAATGATCACCAAAAAAGTAAGTTTATCTAAAAAAAGATCTCTCAGGAAACTCCTGGGCAAGTATGATAAGGTCAATGCTCCCCAAACCCCTGAAGATTAACATAACACATGTTAAGAGGTTCCTGCTGGAAACTTTAATCCTAATGGTAATAGCTCACAAACATATCATCAGACTGCCCCAGATATCTATGGCATAGAATAGGTTAATGACCCCAGCTCTAGGAGAAAACAAACAAAGAAACAAACAACAAAACCAAACCAAAATAATGCAAAAGCATTGGCAGATCAATGCATCATTTTTTGCTAGCAAAATGAATGGCAAGAGATTCATGGCAAAAAGATCCAGGACTAGGCTCTAAGGATATATATTCAAATTTAGAAAGCATTGTTTTCTCTGAGATTGTGAAGTGCAAAATTGTTATCCTCATTTACAGAATGTACAGGGCTTTGACTGTAGCCTTACAAAGTAAGCAGTGGGAGTTGGGATTGAAATTTAGGTTTTCTGGATGACTAACATCCCATTCAGTGTTCCTTAGAATTACAAGGAGCTTTCCTAATCTTCATAAAAATTCATGTTTCCAAGCAAATTTGGTGAAATGGAGGGTACTTGTGGCAGCCTAGAGAATGCTATTGAGGAACATGCCATGCTTCAAAATAGGGAAAGCTAATCTAGGAGCCACAAGAAGAGGCAAATGGATAGAGATTTGGACCTGAAATCAGAAACACCTGAGCTTGTGTTCAGAGCTGGACACTTAATAGCTATGTGACCTTGAGTAAGTCACTTAGCCTATTTTTACTTTAGTTTCCTCAATTGTAAAGTGGGAGACAGTTGCAAAATAAACCTCTTGGGATTGTAGTAATGATCAAATGAGTTAATATCTTAGTGTTTAGCCCAGGGCTAATCCCTTTCTCTTCCCTTTCCTTCCTTAATCCTTCTTTCCTTCACCAGTATAGCTTGCAGTTCTTAGTTTTTTTTTTGATGTTGTTTCAAGTCAGTTTTTTTTACTTTGATCTTTTGAAATTTTTTTTTAGGTTTTTGCAAGGCAATGGGGTTAAGTGGCTTGCCCAAGGCCACACAGCTAGGTCATTATTAAATTTGAAGCCAAATTTGAACTCAGGTCCTCCTGACTCCAGGGCTGGTGCTCTATCCACTGTATCACCTAGCCACCCCTTACTTTGATCTTTAACCCTCATCAAGTGACTTCTTAATTCATTTTCTGCCATCAGTGTGGTATAATTTGCATATTTGAGATTGATGCTATTTCTCCCTGGTAACTTTAATTCTAGTTTTTGATTCATCCAGCCTGGCATTTCATGTGATAACAATAGGACTAGTGAGGTGGTGCAATGGCTAAAGCATCAACCCTGGGGTCAGGAGGACCTGAGTTCAAATGTGACCTAGACACCTGACAATTTCTAGTTCTGTGACCCTGGGCAAGTCACTTATCCCTAATTATCTTGCATCTAGGACCATCTCTGGATGCTAGGACCCCTGGCCTCAGATGTCTCCAGAGAAGGAAGTGAGGCTGGTGATTTAGCAAAGCATCCCCTCACTCAAATCCAATTCATTTGCTTGTCAGCACCTCACTTCCCATAAGTCACGGTCTTCTTTAAGAATGAAGGCTAAAACATCGGCAGCAGCAACACTATAGAAATAGCACTGGACTTCAAATCACAAGTGTTGGTATGGAGTCTCGGTTCTGACCCTGGGCAGAACATGAAATAATAGACGAGGTGCTGGGCTTCCAGATCAGAAGATCTTCAAATCCTACCTCTGATACTTGCTGGATGACCATGAGAACATTGCTTCATTTTTCTAGACCTAAGTTTCCTTATCTGTAAAATGTAGGTGTTGACCTTGATAACCTCTAAGGCCCTGTCTAGCTTGAAATCTATGAACATTTTTAGCATGATCTAAGACATATGGATCTGTATGTCATGGAACACTATTTTTCTATTAGAAACCAGGAGGGATGGGATTTCAGGGAAGCTTGGAGGGATTTGCATGAACTGATTCTGAGTGAGATGAGCAGAACCAGAACATTGTACACCCTAACAGCAACATGGGGGTGATGATCAACCTTGAAGGACTCGCTTATTCCAACGGTGCAACAATCGGGAACAATTTTGGGCTGTCTGCAAAGGAGAATGCCATCTGTATCCAGATAAGGAGCTGTGGAGTTTGAACAAAGCTCAAGGACTATTCCCTTTAATTTAGAAAAAAACTAGATATCTTATTGTCTGATCTTGTTACCTCTAAGACGTCTCTTCTCTTCTTTAAGGATATGATTTCTCTCTCATCACACCCAATTTGGATCAAGGTACAACATGGAAACAAAGTAAAGACTGACAGATTGCTTTCCTTGGGGGTGGGATGGAGGGAGGGAAGTAAGATTGGGGGGAATTGTAAAACTCAAATAATATCTTTAATAAAAATAAATTTAACAAAAGACATGGATCTGGGGCAAAATGGCTATATTAGTCATGTGACCATAGGACCGCAAATCTTAGCTCTGCTGCTTACTAAATGTGTGATCTTGAAATAGTTTTCAGTTTCATCATTTGTTAAATGAAATGATTGGACTACCAATCAATCAACTTTTATTAAATGCCTCATGTCCTAGTCAATGGAATGAATCAAATTTGTCAAATGGATAGACAACAGGTCATGCTATAATATCCTAAGTGATATAAACTGCTTTGCAAGAATTGCAAAATACTTTCTGATGAAATAGGAGAAATAGTCTATAGTTTATAATTTCTGACAAAAAAGGGAATAGAGAAAGTTCAGTGTTAGGTAAAGTATTGGGCTAGCTCTTAAACACCAATTTCTTTTGCTTCTTGTTACCTCTATGTTTACCTCTTTTGCATTCAAATTATAGTTGCCAAGGGTTCCTTAATTTTTCTGTGTGTCTTTAAAATGGTTGCTGAAAGACACCATCATCCTTAAAGCCCTTGGGGAAATTCAGGGTACCAAGACCACCTCAATGCAAGAGTCAATCTTAGCTACTTTATAGGATGACAGAACTGGAAGAAACCATCCATTTCCAGACCTCCTTGTCTTTTCTCTGTTTATAAACTGTGCCTAGAATATTCTCCTACTTCACCTCTACTCTTAGAAGTCCTGGTCTTTTTCAAGAGTCAGCTCAATTACCACATCTTTCAGGACTTTCCTGATTTCCCCACATGTTAATGTAACCTTCTCAAATTACTTTGTATTTTATTTTAATATATTTTACATTTGCTAATCTATGTACATTCCAGTAGAATATAGCTCTTTGAGCACAAAAATCTCTTTGAGCATTCTGTCTTTGCATCATCAAATGCTTAGTACTTTGCTGTTCACAAAGAAGGTCCTTAATTAAATGTTTATTGAGTCAAGTTGAATCTAACCTGGCCCTTAATTTGAGAGAGAGGAGAGTTTAGGAACCCTAAATGAAACCCCAATAGACAAAATACTTACATATTCCACGTCCTTTGTTGAGTCACCAACACTTCCATTTGTGGTGGGTGGTGTGTTTCCTGCCCCTTCAGATTTTTCCTGTTGCTTTCCCTCCTCTTTGGGTAGGCCACCTTGTCCCGGGAGGGCTACCTCTCCCACTCCGAGGGCATCACTTTTGTATTTCTTGACAAACTCTTCCATCAATTTCACTTCATTTTCCAAAAGGCTGCGACATCGAGAAGGGTCTTGATCATAAATTGGCAGCTGCCTCATCAGTTGTCGCCGACGGAGGAAGGCTCCTTCAGTCCCTGTGACTGGCTGCATTTCTTTTGGAATCAATTCCATATAGTGGATAGCCTGCCAATGAAGAAATAGGACATACTAGAGCCCAGAAAAATCTTTAATTGGCCATTTCAAATAGGCACTAGAAGCCAACCTATCTCCCTGCAAAGAATAATTGGTATTATTATCACTTGGACTATCTCACCCTGTTCAATAGGAACAGGTACTAATAAAAATCATTTTTTATCACTTACCTACTAGAAATTGTGGGTTGTTCTCAGACTGGTCAAGGATCAATTTATAAAGCTTTTCATTTTAGAGTGAGAAGTAATGAAAACCTGCTTCCATTTCTACAATAATGGCTATTGTCAGGCCAGACACATTAAAGTCTACCAACACTCCTCTCTGACAAAAAACATTCCATGACCATTCCTGCTAGGTCTCAATTTATGTTGTTTTCTCTATTTTATTCCCCCACTAGACTTACCAAATGTTAGTTAGCTTTCAAAATCCAGTCTAGGTCACACTTTATTCACTCATTCTTCCTCCAATTTCTTAAATATTTACTATGTACAAACCATTTTAGTAAATGAGATACAAATATTGTTCAGAATGATCCTGTAAAATTTAAAATTTAGAGAGGCAGAGAGAAAGAAAGGCAAAAGGAAGGATGATAGAACATATATATGTATATGTAATAATTGCATAATAAGAATCTCCTGTTTCTCTGCTTCCAGTTAAATTTTTCCAAGACATGATCCATATGTTGCCAAAATCATTTTCTTAATATAGAACAATGATCATGCACCTTCTCTATATTAAAACCTAAAGTGACTCTCCATTGCCTATTGAATAAAGGAGAAAAATTCCTCAGCCCTAGTCGGATCATACCAAGAATATTAAGTTCTGTTCTGGACATCATTTCTAGGAAATTGTTACTGGAAAATGTCCAGATGATTGCAACAAGGATGGTGAAGATGTCCAAGTTTGTGCCATTTGGGAATTCACTGAAGGACATGGGATGCTTGCCTTAGAGGATGCTTAGTGGGAGCATGGTTGCTATCTTCATATTTTTAAAAGAGTTGTCCTGTGGAAGACAGGTTTAAATCTATTCTCTTCAGAGAGAAGAACTAGGAGCAGTGGATGGGAATTCAAAGAGGAGATTTAGATTTTATAGAAGAACAAACTTCCTAACAATTAGAATTATCCCAAAGTAGAAAGAGATGTCTTGGGAAGTCATGAATCCCTCCTATGGTACTATTTTTGTGGATCATAGGGTAAAAGATTTAGGGCTAGATGGTATTTTAATGAGCATGTCATCCACACTGAATTTCTTTAAGGTATCCTCTATGAGAGTAATAGTCAGTCAAGAGACTAGTATAGTGGTTCACATTGGAAAAGCTAAGTGGATGAAGAATTCATATTGTTCAAGATATGATTTGCAGTCACTGGAAAGCCCATTGAGTTAGGACACAAATGCATATCCTGGAGGTAGCCTAGACACAGTTGATGCACCCAGCAAGTTCTTATTTCCTATTTCCTTGAAGACTTCCAATGATAGAAAATCTACTTCTTACCAAAGGGCAATTCATTCCTCTCTTGAATAGTTTGGAAGTTTTTCCTGCCACAAGACTTCAATTTGCTTCTTTGTCTCTTCCAACCATCCTTTTTCATTTTGACTTCTGGGGCTAGAACAAACCTAATTCTTCTTCCCATTGACTGACATTCAGATAACTGAACATATCTATTATCCCTCTCTTCCCTCCTCTTCATTCCTTCCTCACGACACCAGCCCCCCCCCCCCCACTCACAGTCTTCTCTGCTCTAAGTGAAAATGTTCCTTCATTGGATCTTTATCTGACATAGACTTAAATTTCTTCATGACCCACACATCTTCCTGTAGATGCTTTCCCTTGTAGCTAGGATGCAACACAATATTCTCGATTAGATGTGGTCTGAGAAGGGTAATCTGTGGTGTGGTCATTTATCTCCCTAGACAATGACATAATTGAAATTGCCATTAATTCTATCTGGCCGGTTTTGCTACATGAATTTTGTTTCCTTCAAAATTGAAAATCAGCCCCTAATTTCATATTCAGGCAGTATATCTAATTAAAAAATGGTAGTTTAATTTTCTATTACTTTTCCTTGAAAATTAGAATGACATCATTAAGGGATTTAATAGCATTTCATAGTATGTTGAGATCAGAGACATTGATATCTCTGCCCTAAAACTATCATGTTTTGAGGCAAATAAAATTCAGAAATTGATTTGGCCTCAGACACTTAACTAGATATGTAACTCTGGGCAAGTCACTTAACTTTGCCTCAGTTTCTCATCTGTAAAATGAGTTGAAGAAAATGGCAAACCTCTCGGGTATCTTTCACCAAGAAAACCCCAAAGTGGGTTACAAAGAACCAACTCAACAGTAGAATACATACAACTTTAGATATTAGCTTAAGGAAAATGACCTAGGTCATCTGTCTATTTCCCACAGTATCTATTAGCTATTTGTTTTCCATGGAATTCATGGTGCCCTGGGGAATTCTGGTTCTTTCTAAATTACACATTAGTTAGGAGAACCAATGGGTTAACTCATTTCTGGCCAAAAGCCTGGAAGAGAAGGGAGTTTCCTTTGCAGGAGACCAGTTTTCCTATTGTAGCTTCGGGCATGGCTAACTAGTTGGTCTTTTCCCACTGAATTGTAAAGACACAGCTTAGGGCTGCCACAGATGTGCTTATATGTGGTTAGTATTTACGGGGTTGGTTAGGGATTAAGTAGAAAGTCAACCAATGACCAATTTTGTGGGGCTTGATGAGAGATAGCTTTACCTCGGTGTCAATGGCCTGGAGCTGTCCTGAATCTCTAGGAAAGGAGGTTGTAAAATTCAACCCCATTAAGGGCTTTTTTCAAATGTTAGCTGAAAAGAATGGATCAATGTTAAAATCTTCTATGTGAATTATCCTGTTTTTCAGAGATAGCTCTGCCCAGCCAGGAATGGTTTGCAAATAATAAAAAAAGATCCTAGTAAAAGGCAATTCAGGAATCTCATTTCTCATAAGTGAGTGGAAAATGTGTAGACATAAGTCCCTTGTGTTATCATTAGAGGTGGAAAGATTAGAAGTTATCTAGTTCGATCCCTTTATATCAGAGATATTCAAAAAGGAGGTTCAGAAAGAAATGACTTGCTCAGAGAAATGGGTATGAAGCCAGAGGACCTGAGTCTGAATGCTCTGCAACTTACTAGCCATGTGGCCTTACCCAACCTTCTGACCTCTATGGTCTGCTTAAATGACCTGTGGAATTATTCCAGTTAAAAGAACTCTTTTAACCAATATATAACTATCATGCTTCCTCCTGCAAGCTGACAAATCTGAAAGTTCCAAAGGAATCCAAAGACATGGGACTCATCCTCATCAATCTTTGGTTCTTCACTCTTACTTTCTCCTCCTGTCCAATGAATGACCAAGTCTAGGAGGAGCTACTTGGATTATCCATCTCACAGATATGATCTCTTCATCTTCTATAACTTAACTGTTACTTTAGTTCAGCTAGGCTGGGTGGCCAAGAAGAGCACTGAGCTTTAAGTTAGGGAGATCAGAGCTCAAATCCTGTCTCGGACCCTTACTAGCTGGGTGATTCTTGGCAAATCATGTAATTTCAGTTTCCTCATCTGTAAAATGGGGAAAATTATAGCCCTCACATCATGGGATTCTGGGGAGCATGAGATAACCTATGTAGCATACTTTGCAAACCTGAAATTACTATATAAATTACTTTTGACTGCTTTAATTGTCTCCCACCTGGCTTCCCTATCTCCAGTCTCTCTTCTCTTTTCAAATCATTCTTCACAAAGTTACCAAATTATTATTCCTAAGATTAAGAATATTAAGTTTGAGTATGTCATTACCCTGCTCCAGAAGGTTCAGTGGCTCCCTATTTCCTCTCAGATAGACTAGAAACATTTTTACTTTAGTTTTTAAAGCTCTTATTAATGTCTCTAAACTGTCATTTTAGGTTGATTTCCCATCCTGTACTCTACCTTGAAGTCCATCTGGCTTCTGCACTCCTCTCTCTTTTTTTTTTTTAATCAACTGCCTCTTTGTGCTTTCTCTTTTTTTTTAAATTTACTGCCTCTTTATGCCTTTTCTAGGTTTTCTTTCTTCTCACACCTAGAACATTCTTTGTCCTCCCCCTGCCTCTTAGAAAGGTTAGCTCCTTTCGAGGTTAAACTCACATGTCACCTCCTATAAGAAGTCTTTTCTAAGTCTTCTAGCTGTTGATATTGTCTCTCCCCATCAATTTCTTTGCATTTATTTTGCATGAATTTTATCCTTGCTTTTCTGTGTTTGTGATCCATTCTCTCCACCCCCCACCAAATAGAATGCCTCCTTCCTGAAGGCAGACTGTTTCATTCTTGTCTTTTTATTTATGACCAATGCTTAGTACCATGCCTGGCTCAGTGTAGGTGTTTAATAAATCCTTATTGAATTAAATTACACTCCTGCTGCCAAAAGGCTGCAAGGACTTTGCTATTTTCTAGAAGAAGTAAATTAATAGAAAGGAGGTGACTGGGGGGGTGGGCTCTTGGATTAATTGACTGCTATTTGTATTGTTGGCTGCTCTCAGTGTAGGCAATCCATCTTTGGACAGCATCCAGCTCTTGAAATAACACTAACAGGACCACAGAATGGAGGAGTTAGAGGACAACTCAGGGTTCATCTGATCTGCCCCTCTCATTTTACAGAAAGAAAAATTGAGATCTAGGGAAGGTACTCCAAAATTATATCAGTAGTAAGAGGGGAAAAATAGTACTAAGACTCAAGTCTTCTGCTTTTTTTTTTAGGTTTTTGCAAGGCAAATGGGGTTAAGTGGCTTGCCCAAGGCCACACAGCTGGGTAATTATTAAGTGTCTGAGACCAGATTTGAACTCAGGTACTCCTGACTCCGAGGCCGGTGCTTTATCCACTATGCCACCTAGCTGCCCCTGTCTTCTGGTTTCTAATGGCAGAATAGTAGCTTTATGAATCTTCCATTTTCTTTATTTTCATTCCGTGTTCGTGGTCAAGGTGTCGAGCTTGCCTCAATATACTCAAAGAAGAAAATTTATCTTTTGAGGATATTAAGTAACCTTGGAAAATCTTGTTCTGATGTCAAGGGATATGATCCACCCTTTGGAGCTGGTTAGAAAAAAAGAATTTCTTTTAAAAAAAAGGATTTCCTAACCTGCAGTTAGGGCAACCAGGGCGCTAATCCTAATGCTAAACACTTACTGGCTCTCTGAACTGAAGTACTATGCTTTTTTTCTCTGACTTCTTTTTTCCACATCTGCAAAATAGAGGTATTAATTCAACAGTGTCTTTAAAATCCACAAGTGTTTTGGAAAGATGAGCCCTTATTTTAAGGAACTGACATATCCCTGGTTCATGCCATGGAGCTGAAGTTCACTTAGCTTTCAAGACTCAGTTGAAGTTCAACCTTCTCTGTGAAGCCTTCATTGACTGTTCTTGCCTCTAGTGATTTTTCCTTTTCCTGAAACTTTTGAGCCCTTTTGAATACTGGAAAACAGAATGGTGGGAGAGCTGAGAACTGAAAGGGAGAGCTGTCCATCAAAGTTACAAAAAAATAAAATTTTCCAGTACAGCCTGAATTCACTTTAGACTGGGAGAGTTTTTGGTCAAGTTTGGGTTTCATGACCCAATATTCCTCATATTCTGATAACTGAGAAGTACTGTGGGGCAATGGAAAAAGTAGGAGGTCTTGAACAAGCAGTCCTGTATTCAAATTCCATTTCTGCCACTTTACATTTTTATGATCTCAGAAGAGTTACTCAAGGTCTGTGGGCCTCAGTTTCTTCTTTAATAAAAGAAGGTAATTTTTGATTTCTGAGGTCCCTTCCTTCTTGAAATCTATGATTTTTAACCCATATTGCAATCTGTTGTGTTCTCCCAACTTGACTCCTGACTTCCACAGCTAGAGACATCATGTATTGCCTTCCTCATAGACTATCAGCAATGTGATGATAAATTTTTAATAAACATCTTACTGGGCAAAAAAAAAAAAATGAACCCTAGCATACTATAAAGTTTAATGTGAATTATTAAGATTTTCACCATCTGTTTTTCAAGTCTTGACAATCGACAGTCCAATGTACCAAACTCCAATTTATAGCATTTATCAATTGACTAGTTCCAGTTTTGATGTTCTCATTTCCTAATGCTAACCTAATTGACTCACATCTAACTTTGTACTGTGCCCAGCAACTCTTTTATACCAAATATTTCAAATCAGGATCACATTGAAATTTTTAAAAATAATGAGGAACTGCATGGCTTAGGTTCTTATGGGCTCTTGGAGTCTATGCTTCTAATTTCTTGTTGTAAAATAAAACCTTGCCTTAACTTATCTTATGGAGGTAATGTTATAAAGTGTTGTGTGAGCAATGTTTAAAGGGGAGAAAAGGAAAGAAAGGAGAGAGAGGGAGAGGAGAGAAAAGAGAAGGGAAGAGGAAGAAAAGGAAGGGAAGAAGAGAGGGAAGGAAGGAGAAAAAGAGGAGGAGGAGATTAAAGAGATGGAGAGAAGGGCAGCTAGGTGGTGCAGTGGATAGAGCACCGGCCTTGGAGTCAGGAGTACCTGGGTTCAAATCCAACCTCAGACACTTAATAATTAGCTAGCCTTGTGGTCTCGGACAAGCCACTTAACTCCATTGCCTTGAAAAATCTAAAAAATAAAAGAAAGAGATGGAGAGAAAAAGAAAGAAGGGGATGAATGAAGAGAGGAAAGGAGAAGGGAAGGGGAAAGGAAAAGGAAGAAGAGGAGAGAAGAAGGAAGAGGAGGACAGGAAAGGGAAGGGAAGGAGAGGAGGAGAGGAAGGGAGAGAGAAAAAGAGGAAGGGAAGAAATAAGAGGACAGGAAAGTGAAGGGGAGAGGAGAAGGAAGAAGGGAATGAAAAGAAAGGGGAGGAGAAAAAGAGAAGAGGAGCGGGAAAGGAGAAAAAGAGAAGTGTTAAAAAAAGAAGGGGGAAAGGGAGGAAGAAAGAAAAGAAGGAAAGAATAGAAAAGCAGGAGAAGAGAGGATCATACTCCCTAGGACAAGCTAGGGACTGGATTGCTGAAATAGCAGAGCTAGAGCATGTCTTGCCTATGACCCTTTAGAATGCTGCACCTGGAAGTTCTGACATCTGTTACTATATCTGTTCCATGCTATTCAGAGTCCAAACATAAGGCAAGGCAAGGAATGTGTTATCAGATCTGGGTTTGTGTTTTTTTTTTTCTTTTGACTTTTAATTCACTTTAATTTTATGGCATCCTAACCTTGTTTTGATTCAAGATTTTCCCAGAGCATCATAAAAGCAGAAGTGAGTTCAGCATTGGTCTAGAGTATGTTTAGAGAAGCAGCCTGGGTTTAGTGGACAAAAGGTTGGTTTTGCAATTAGAAAGCACTGAGTTCAATCCTTGCCTTTGGCATATACTGATTGAGTGACCACTGGCAAATAATTTTACCTATCAAGTGATCTTGGTGGACTTTATGTACTCTTCCACACCAACCTCATTTTAAGATTCAGGAAACTGAGGTCTAGAGAGGGTCAGTGTCTTGTCTAAGGTCACCCAGATAGTGAATGACAGAGATGATATACACAAACTGGCTTTTAGTTCTGCTATCCGTGGGTCAATCTGAATAATGGGTAAAGTGTCAGAAAGTCAGAGTCAAGATCAGTGATAGAGGGAGAGGGCAGTGCAGGAACTTTGCCAAGCGAGGAAATATGTATGGGAGTAGACTGGAAGAAATGCCTTGGATGATAGGAAGGGAACAGTTGAGCTGTTAAAAAGTTTTTATCCAGAAGACTGGGGCAATTTCTGGTCATCAGATCTGTGTCCTATTTATAATTCATATTTATATAATGCTTTAAGATTTGCAAAGCATTTTCTTAACAATAAAGATATGATATAAATAGTACAATATTATCATTCCTATTTTACAGAATAGAATGCTAATGTTCTGAGAAGTGATTTTATTTATCTTTGTCCCCAGTCACAATGCTAATATGTGTATGAGACAGAATTTGAATCCCTTTTTTCTTTAACTCCAAATTCAATGTTCTTTCCACCATGGCTTTATCTCTACTGTGATATTGTCAATGAACAAGCACTATTTGAGGATAATGTTTTCAGCCCCTTTTCCTCTCAGAACTCTCCTAGACTTTTGTTATCTCTTTTTTGCAGTCATCTTTCACATTCATCTCCCTACTTGAGGAACAGTTCTTCGAAGAATGATGTCTTGTCTATCACTTTATCTCCCAAAGTTCTCTCTCAAAGTTGGCACTTTATAAGAGTCAGTTATATTGTTGATGGGTAATAAAATGGCCTTTTGCGTGAGGGTGATGTTAGGACTAGGAAATGAGAACATTATGTGCTCAAGACCAGTTGGAGCACGGCTCATAACCTTTGGCTGCGTAGGTAAGAATTCAGAGTGAATGATGTTCAGGTCATGAGATCACATTTTCTGTGAACTTGTCAACCACAACCACATACCAATTTGTGGGAGAGAATGTTATTGCATTCATGTAAACCTAGTCTCAGTAAAAAGAAAACAAACTCTATTTTGTCCTCTGCATGGTGGATCAGGAGTAAAATATTGGAAACCTGGACTCTATTCCTGAATCTTTAAAGAGAATATAGTCTGACTTCTTCATTTTGGAGATGAAACTGAGTCCTAGAGAGGGGAATTGCTATGTCCAAGATTACACTATTGGTAAGGAGCTAATCTCAGGGTCCTATCAAGGTCTTTTAATTATAGCCAAGTTTTCTATATACATTTCCTTTAAAGGCAAAAAAAAATCACTGATCATGTGTTAAGTTAAAGAACACATCAATTTCACTTCCATCTTAAGAGTGCGTATTAAAATTGGATGACTAATATTTGTTTTATTAACAGAGAGGCCACAGGGTAACTTTAGGACAGTTCAGACTGACCCTTTAAGTAATGAATGAATTCAGATGTGTTCTAAAGGTCACTCTAAAGAGGAGCCAGAAATGCAATCCCAGATGCAGGAGGTATTATTTGATGATTTACTGAGGGAAAATGGACAATCTGTGGGTCTATAGACTTAACTGCTGAGTCATGACATTCAACATGCTCAGACTATCAGTCATCAATAATGGTTTCAGCAGAGACAAAGAAATGAATGAACCAGTTTAGTTTAAACTGTAAAAGAAACCTGGAAGTACAAATTTAGAATAGCATGCTTGTTAGGAATGCTATAGTGGAAGGAACATTGAATTGGGAGTTCAGACATCTGGATTCTAATCCCAGCTCTGTCAATATTCAGCTATATAAGCCTATGTAGCTTAATCATATTCTGAGTCTCTGTTTTCTCATCTGTAAAATGTGAGGGTTGGAATAAATAATTTCTAAAATCCTTTACATCTTTTGTTTTTTATAACAAAATCATATTTTGAACTCTGCTATTGGTCTTCCAAGGTATGCTTATATTTATGATCCAAGAATCAGAAATGAAATGAAATGCTTTCAAGAAAGCAGTTTATTGAAAGGTAAGATAAATTCAAGAGGAATAAAATAAAAAGTACAAACATCTACTTGGGGAAAATGCTGATTAAAAATCTTTTTAAAAATTGCAAACCAAAGGAAGGATGTGTTTAATACATTAAAGAATCTTAGAAATCATTGCACAGGAAGTTTCCAAATTGAAAGTCTTTTAAAAAACTATTGACTATCTGATTCCTAAGTGATCTCAGCTGCCATCTAGACCAACCTGTACCTAAACAATAATCCTTTGTATAACATGCCCAGCAAGTGGTCATCAAACTTTTCCATGGTGGCACATAAGTAGGGCATACATATCTAGGTTTTCATACAACTAAACTGCCCTAAGTGAAGCATTTGGGTTATGAAACATAAAAATAGTAGATAAACAGTATTGTGGATTAGGAATTTGTAAATGAGGAATATTCAGTATTATTTAGTTCAACTCCCTCATTTTACACTGGGGGTAACAGAGGAGAGTAGGTGGAGTGCTTTACCCAAAGTCTAGAGCATCCAGAGTAAGGCAATCAGGTTGATGAAGGATTCTAAGTGTAAAACATATTGGGATCATTAAAAGAACTGGACATTTAAGCAAGGAGATGGGAGGACTTGGCTTGAATGGGATGAACTTAAGCACCTGCATATCTATCCTCTGGAAGAGAAATTAAAATTAATTTTGCTTGGTCCAAGAAGAAGGTTAGATCCAGGAGCAGTTGATAGAATTTGTGAAGAGGCAAATTTAGGTTTGATCTTGGGTTAAGGAGGAGACAAAAATCAAAACTATCTAACAGTTTCAGCCATCCCAAAATGGATTGGACCATCTCAAGAGATGGGGTGGGGAAAATTTCTCTTTTTGAAAATTTTCAAGCAGAGGCTGCATTATTCCTTGGTAAGTGTGGTACACAGTGTGACTACCTAGTTGTTGAGATCTCCTCCATTTCCAAATTCTTAGATGCACTTTCTATTAACAAATGGAAGAATCTGAGCCTCAGTGTAACCTGCCAGCCTTCTTTCTGATCTGATGCTGCTTCTGTTTTTCAGTACTTTCTGCCATATATCAATTTGCTGCTCACACTTGCCCTCATCCATTTGTCTAAATGTCATATTTTCCCAGAAGAATGTAAGCTCTTTGAGAGCAGAAACGTGTTTTCATATCTCTACCACCTAGCAAAGTGCCTCAGATAGGAGCAGATACTTAATAAATATTTGTTGAATTGAATTGAACTGGATTTTTTGGCCAATTAGGGGAATGAATAGGTAAAAGGTCATAGGTTGCAGACTAGAAAGGACTTCAGGTACCACTCTATATAATCCTGTCATTATACAGAAAATTAACATTTAGGGCATTGCCCATGATCAAACATCTCTTCTGTCCTGTGTCTCTAGATGATGAACATCACTATATTATATTGTTGAATATCACTCTATTATATAACAGGAAATATTATTTGGATGTGATATTTGAACAGAAGAAAGGCATGTCCTCAAGCAGCAACCTCTCAAATTCAGGGACCCTGGAGGTGAGTGCTTTCCCAAGATGCACTTACCAGTTTCTGAGTCAATCCTGGAGGAGCCCATTCATATGTGATGGTATCAAAGGTGGGATCCTTCCCTGTTGCAATAGGGTTGGTCATAATCATCCGGTTCCTCTTGTAGATACGGATGCCGTCTCCACCTTTGATTCGGGCTGTGAGGGTGGAGTATTTGGAATCTGTCAGCAAGCGGCCAATTTTCCGATCATCTTCCATTTCAGAGCTCAGGCTGTGATCTTCATAGCTGCATTTACATGACTTGCATATTTTCCTGTGTGGGGGGAGGGGAGGATAGTGGGACAAATGAGATCATCTCTTGTCTTGGACTAGGGAAGCATTTGCTCTTTCAAAAACTCAAAGTTTAACTTAAGTTCCTTGGAAAGGTTAGCGGCAGGATCAGATTATGACCCTAGACAAGGAGCCGCCTTTGTGATTGTGAAGGACCAAAACCTTATTTGGGAAAAAGCTGGCATGATATTTCTGCAAAAAATATTCTGGTAATGTAGAAAATGAGACAGATTTTTGCTACTTTCCCATGGGGAAAGAGAGAATATCCCTGCCCCAACACGCACACACACCACTCCACTTTTCTTCTTCTGCCAAAAAAAACTAAAACAAAACCAAACAACAGCAACAAAAACCAACCCGAAACCCAACAGCTGATTATTGTACCCTGCGATGATAAAGGATGGCTCATTCATTAAAAAGATGCTCCTAGGAATTTCTCCCAATATTTATGGGCCCTGTCACAACCAAACACTTGTATATTTGGCTTTGAGAGTGCACTTTTGAGGAGGGAGGCTGTGAAGTTTCTTGGGAAAGAGTGGACAGCACCCAGAGGAAAGGAAATCTATTAGAAGACTAGAAGCTTAGCAGGAGATAATAAGATGGATGAAGTCTGACTTGACTTGGGGAGAAGAACATGAAGGCTGTGTTTGTGTGTGTGTGTGTGTGTGTGTGTGTGTATTGTGTTTGTGTATGTGTGTGTATGTGTATTGTGTGTGTATGTGTGTGTGTATATGTGCATGTATTGTGTGTGTGCCACTTAAATTTTGATACTTGTCTTGAACAGAGTTCACTGTGATATACGGCAACTTTAAAGTATGTAGGCCAAATTTAGTTATCCACATATTGTTACTATGTGATAGTAGGAAAATCATTCCCTTTGAAAGGCTCTTTGGAGATAGACTTAGCTTTTACATATTAAGAGCTAGTTCAATTAAGGGGAGGTCATCACTGATCAGCAACTAAGCAATTGTGTTTTATTTTTCACTTGGACTGAGGTAATCCCCTCAGACTCCCAGAGTCTCGTTATATTAATGCTGAACTCAATACAGCTACGTGAACAGCAGAGCTCTTTGTATGCCTAGCTCATGAGATCATCAGCTTCAGGAGCCTTCAGTAGCTGGGATTATAGGTGGGTTCCATCATGCTTGGCAAACAGTTTTTGTTTCAAAGTGCATTTCATATTTATGTTTCTCTTATAGTACTGCTCTTTCACATGAACAAGGAAGCCTAGGGTGACTCCATCACTCAATCTTACATATAGAAAGGGAAAGGAGAGGGAGTGGGGAGAGACCCAAGGGGGATGGCAAGGACACAGAGGATGTCAAAAATACAGAGGAAATGGCAGGGATATAAGGGGGAAGGTAGGAATACAGTGGGAAATGGTAGGGATTTGAGGGGAGAGCAGAGACATGGGGCAGGGGGATGGCAGAATAACTTCAGGTATTCTATTATTCCTTCTCTTGAGAGGGTTTCTGAAGGAAAACTTATTTTTTGGAAAATTATACTTTGTGACAGCTTCTTAAAGGGAAAAATCGCTTGTTCCCATCCTTCATCTTTGATGGCATCTCCTTTACATGAATAAAGAGCAGACTTGGTTTTATATCTAGCTGTGGAATTTTGGGGTGTCGGAAAGACCCCTGAAGAGCCACCCTTGTCATTTATAGACATGAGGCCTAGAGAAGGCAAATAGATTGCTGAAGGTATCCCAGCTGGAGTAGAACTGGTATGAGATCTCCTTTCCATTCCTCTCTATCTCCTCTCCTCAGAAGATCAGTAAACGTCATTTTGGATTATGCAAGTTTCATATTGTAAGGATACAGATCAAGCTGCCGAGACTGAGTTGGGCTAACATCCTATGAATTTTAATTTCTATAAGTCTATTAAGAAATGAAGAGAATGCAAATTGAGTTTAGCAATTATATTGCATAGCATATTGTCTCATAATTCTAGGAAAGGCTTGGCTATACTGAAGGGACATGGCAGAAGTTTGGCATAGGAAAAAGAAAATGAAATGGAGAAAATTAGATTCTAGGCCTCTTTGGTTCTTCATTCCCTCATCTGTAAAATGAAGGGCCAAATATCTGTTGCTCTTCCAATATCACCTAGATGTTAGAAATGTTCGTGCCTATCTTCAATTCCCTAATAAATTTTTTTTTGACCTTTACTGTGTTAGCTGGTTATTCAGTCAAGTGACTCATTTCCTAGAAGATATTTTGAAAATGAAAAAATTATTTAATCTCTTCAACCCAGCTGGATTATAAGATTCTCCAGTAGATTGTAAGCACCTTGAGGGAAGCAACTATCTTTTATCGCTTTTTTGAACACTGTGACTTTTTTTGAACACTTAAAAAACATTTAATAAGGGGTGGCTAGGTGGTACAGTGCATAGAGCACTGGCCCTGGAATCAGGAGTACATACCTGAGTTTAAATCTGGCCTCAGACACTTAATAATTACCTAGCTGTGTGGCCTTGAGCAAGCCACTGAGCCCCATTGCCTCCAAAAAAAAAAAAACCCCGCTTAAAAACAAACAGTTGCTGTACAATCCTCATACTTTGTATGCGTATGTCCCTGTTCTCTAATTTCCTACTCTCCTCTTTCATCATCTGGGATTTTCTCCTTCCACTGATGTCTAAATAAGTCCTAGGTATGTAGAATGCTAAGGCTAGAATGATTTTAAATGAAGGCTAAAATTAAATAAAATTAGAAATCGTCCTCATGCTTAGGAAACCCCAACCCCTTTTGATATACATACTATGAAAGTATTCACACTAAGGAAATCCTTCAATCCTATATTCTGGAGTCATATTTCCCTGTGAATTAAGAATTCACCTTTATAGCAAACTGGCTAGACTGTAAGTTCCAGAGACAAGGAAATTTGTGTTTGCCCCAAGTCTGTATCTTTTTTTTTTTTCATCCTGTGTGCTACAGATTCAGCTCCCAAACAACTGTCTTTGTCTGCCTTCATTGCCTTTTTGGCTTTTGTTCAGGAGGCAATGTATCTTAGCAGATATTCAACAGGAAGATATGGGTTCAAATCCTGCCTCTTACACTTAATGACTGTGTAGACAAATCTTTGACTCTCATTTAACTTCAATTCCTTCACATGAAAAATTTGTGTAGGGTAGGAACTGGATTCCATGACCTTTGAGGTCCCTCCCATCTCTAAATCTATGGCTGTGGCTTCCATATCTCCAAATCATTTTGAAAAACTAGAATTGATACTAATCAATTTTTGTACTGAGACCTGAACTTTCTGAATGTTTGCTTGACCTATAAGCTAGTTTGATGACAATCATTTTTATAAGTCAAGACAGGAGTAGATGGTGTCATTGGAGCTACAGTAAACCACATTTAGGGACTTTTAAAAACTTCATCTTTTCAATAAACTACCATTAAGTTTTCACTCTCTACCAGGTCCTATAGTAGGTACTAAGGTAGATTAAAAAGGTAAACAAATCCCCAGATTTGCCATCTTATTGCTGTTAAACAAGTAAGGACAATTTATGCACACATCATATTGGGTCATATTGGAGGAACAGTGAGTTATACACTTTTGTTGAAACATTAAGCATGGGAGAGAATGTAATGGGAAATAAGACTGAACAAAACAATCAGTTAGTCAATTAATATTTATTAAATGCTTACTTGTGCCAGACACTGTACTAAGCTCTGGGAACACAAAAAGAGGAGAAATTGAAGTGGGTTGGGAGGAAAGGAAACAGGAATTTCGTAAGTGACTTCGGAATGCCTAACACTCTCATATGCACTGTATAAATAGTTCATTTGATTCTCACAAAAATCCTGGGAAGTAATTGCTTTTATTATCATCCCTATTTCACAAGTGAAGAAAGTAAGACCAATAGAGGCTATGTGATCTTTCCAGGGTCACAGAGCTAGGAAATGTCTGAGGCTGGATTTGACCTTGTCTTACTGGTTCCAGTATTTGCTCTATCTATTGTACTATCTAGGTCCCTTCGAGCTGGAGGAGACCTTAAAGATCACCTGGTCTCTTCCTTTCATTTTATATTTTTCATATTGTTGGGAGACCATGGTATATTGTGTAAATTACCAGATCTGAAGTCAGAAGACCTATGTTTGAAACCTGGTTATACTATGCATTAGCTGGGTGACCCTGGATAATAAATCAATCACCAAACATTGATAAAATGTGCCAGGAACTATCCTAGGACCTAGATATACAAAGCCAAAAGTGGGAAAAAAAGAATCCCTTTACTCAAGGAACTTTCATTCTATTATTCCATCAGGGATTATAACTATCACATAAATAAGTGCAGACAGGATGTAAAGTAAATACTTGATTTTGAGAGGGAGAACACATCTGGGGGTTTGAGAAAGAATTCATGCAGAGGGTGGTACTGCAGCTGAGCTTGGAAGGAAACACGAGAGTCTAAGAGGCGGAGGTGGGGAGAACAGTCCAGGCAAGGGAAGGGCCAACTCAAGGCCCAGAAATAGAAACAGCAAAAATCCCAGTTGGGCTAGACCTTAGAGTGTAGGAAGGAGAGTCATACATAATAAGACCTAAAAGAGAAGTGGCAGCCAGGTTGGGAAAGACTTCAAATGTCAGACAGAGGAGTTTATTTATGTTTATCCTAGAGACAACAGGGAGCTATAGGAGTTTCTTGAGCCTGGGAGTGACATGATCAAATCTGTTAAGCTGATGGCATTATTAGCAGCTCTATGGGGGGATGGAATGGAGAGGGGAAAGAACCTTAGGAGCCTGGTGATTTAATATCTCTGAACCTTAATTTACTAATTAATACAATGAGAAGTATATGGTTGCCTTCGATGATCACTAAAATATTTTCTAGCTTTGAGTTCTATGACCTTGGAAAGGGATATTAGATAAGTTTGTTTCTAATCTTGGCTAATCGCCTACAATCAAGGTGTTGAGAAAAGGCCTTCATAAGGTGGGCAAGGGGAAACACCAACGATCAACTTCACAACATCTTGGCAGTCCTGTATAGGAGAAAAGATATTTCTATCACAGCTGTGTGATTATGAACTGTGTGGCCCCGGGCAAATCATTTGACTTTTCTTTGCTTCTTCTTACCTGGAAAATTGTGAGGATCAAATGAGTTACTATTTGTAAAGCGCTTTGAAAACCTTACAGGTCTACGCTAACCTTAAATAACAACAACGACAACAATAATAATAATAATAATAAACAATTACACTACCATAACTAGCGCCATTCATTAATTCATTAATATAATTTCTTGTCAATTACAATTATGTAACTAATTATAAGCTTAATAGTATAAGTATGTAATTAATAATATAATTGAGTATGACCATCACTCATTATACAATCATCAATTGAGCTGAGCCCTGCAGGAACGAGATTCTAAGAGGACAAGGTGAGTAGAGATAAAGGAATAGAAATGACACTGGATTGGGAGTCCAAGCCTTGCCATTGACCATCTCATTACCATGTGACCTCAGTCAATCACTTTCAACTTCATCATTCTAGGGTTCAAGTTCATTAGGTTAATCTATTCAATTTAATTATTTAGACCTAGCTCCTTATTCCCATGATTTGGATGTGAAAGGAGTTGCTTGAATTTTTTTCCCTCCTGCGAAATAGGGATAAGTAATGCCTGAAATATTTTCTTTTCAAGGTCATTATGAGACTCAAATGAAAGTAGGTAGGTAAAATTCCACATAAAATCATATGTTATCATCATCATTAATCATAGTATTATTTGCTAACCTAGCAGGAGGTCCCTTAGGGCTAGTTTTAAAGTGTTTTTTTAAAATAACCTTTGGGTAGGGAATCCCAGTGGAACAATTCCCTCCACCAATGAAGCTCTTGAACTTTTTCTGAAATTTCTATTCTTAGACAGTTTTGGGGATAGGAAAAGGTCAAAGGACTTGTCTGGGATCTCTCATCCAGAATCTGTCATAAGATGGGATTTAAACCCAAGGCTTTCCTGACTTTGGGCACAGCTCTCTACTCTGCTGTGACTCCCTAGAATTGGAATTCCATCAAACTTCAATAGATAAGGTCACTTAATTAGTGTGGGTACTGTCTCTAAAAATCACATAACCACTTAACCTTCTAAGGTGAGTCTTTCCAAAACAAGTGAAGTGCATCAACAAGATTTTTTCTTGAATCCTTTAATCTTTGGTAGATCCACCAAAGTTATCCTCTACTGGCCTAGACTTCAAGAACTCAACACAAAACTTCAAAATGGGATTTTAGTAGAAATAAAATGCCAATTTGGTTCAAATATAGGTTAGCCCAGGAAGCTGATGGCTCAGTGAATAGAGCACTATGCCTGGAAGCTAAAAGTCATGAGTTCAAATGGGACCTCAGATATTGTGTGACCCTGGGTAAATCCCTTAATCTCTGCCTGTTTCCTAAACTGTAAAATGGGAATAATAATAATAATAGCATCTACTTTGCAAAATTGTTGTGAGTATTAAATAAAATAACGTGTGTAAAAATTACTTAGTGCAGAGCCCAACACAAACTATGTATTATCCAAACACTTACTCTCTTCCTTCTGTTTCCCTAACATGAGTCTCTCTCTCTCTAAAACAAATATGTCAGTGCAGTAAATTGAAGTTATGAGAAGAAAGAGACTAGAAATGGAGACAAAACAGGAAAATACTGCAATATTCTAGCAAGATATGAGGGCCATGTGAATGTAGAAAAGAGGATGAATGGCAGAAATGTTGAGGAAAGTAGATTCTCACAAGATTTGGCAACTGATTGATTATAGAAAGCAAGGAAGAAAGATGCCTGAGATTGTGAATCTGAGTGACTGAATGGATTGTGATGCTTTTAAAAGAAAGAGGAAAATCTGGAAGAGTAGCATTTTTCAAGGTCAGGTGGATTGAATTCTCTTTTGAGTTCAATTTGATTCTGAGTTTCTGAATTTGAGATATTATATGAATGAAATTCCAAGTGATTTCCTCACAAATAGAAAGGACTTAATGCCATCTATCCCAGTGAGGTAAAACTATATACATCTGAAAGTGTTTGAAATGCCCTGTGCATTTATAATTAATTCCATAATTTTGAAGATCTATGATTTCTTTAGTGTGAATACAGAGGTAGATTCTAAACCCTCCATGATATGATTCTTATAGATGATTTCAAAAAATCAAGTCATGCAAAGAAATCAACTATTTGCTTCATAGTGTTTTCTAATTTACCTAGATTGGTTCTCAAACAGTTTATATATGCTTATTCTGACTCATAAGAAGCATTTGATAAATATTTTGAATTGAACCAAACTCCTAGGTCTATATTGAAAAACTCTCTAATGAGAGAGGAATTCCACCAGGAATTTTGCTCTTTGGTCTTCAAGAACCTAGGGTCATTTCTAGGCCATGAGGCACCAGGGAAGGACTTTAAGAGAGGCATGTGCATATCATGTATCACGATTATTTTTGTATGCTCTGGAGAACCCCTTGTCCAATGCGCCTACTCAGCATATATTAACAACATAGTCCATATATCGCATCACTGTCAGTCAAGAAAGGCTAACCTTAGGGTAAACCAACCCAAGGGGATAAAAAAAAAATCACATTAGGTACCAATACCTCCTCTCCTTGCCATTTCTATCCAGATTCACATAAATATTCATGATAACATTGAAGAGAAAAATTAGTAACCCAAAGGGCTAACAGAGTGGGTTGAGGAAGGGGAAATCTTTTCTGGTCTTCTCTTTTGCCTTGGTGTTTGGAGGTAGAGGCTGTTATGGACTAAATGCATTTTAAGAGCCTCTGATCTTATTTTTTTTTTAGCTTTGGTGCTTTCTTAACAGACTTTAACTCATGTCCATGTTTGGAATGTTCTTCTTCACCTCTACTGCTTAGAACTGCTAACTTCCTTCTATATAGAAAACCTCTAAGTTTTCCTTATCTCTCTAGACACTAGTATTCTTTCCCCACCGAAATTTACTTTCTCTATATTTTGTATATAGTAACCTGCCTAGTTGTTGGGGCACTTATTCCAAATGATTCCTCTAACAACACACACACACACACACACACACACACACACACACACACACACTACCCACTGGCATATAAGAGCTGAGAGAGTATATAAATCTCTTTGTTTTCATGTTTTCTAGAATAGTAAAAGGAACTCAATACACTCTTATTGGATTGAATTTAATCTAAGATGACCTGGCAGATTCACTTTTCTTTTTCCATGCTATTCCCTTTGAGATTAGATCTCATTGACACTGCACATATATGTGTCCATCACTATTTGTGTTCTATCTATCCATTTGAAATGGGTAAACCAGGGACATATCTTTTTTTTTCTTTATATTCTCAATCTTATATAGTGTCTGGCATAAAATAAATAAATAAATGCTTGATGACTGAGTGGCTGCCTCCAAGAATCACTACTCATCAAAGGATGCTTGAAACAGAACCATAAATAAAATGGAGCCCAGAGTAATTGTCCAAGAGCACTGAAATTTTTAGGACTCTCTTTTAGAATGTCCTTCCTCCTGACTCCCCCACTTTGTAGCAGTGCCAAATTTTTCCCCAACATAGAAACTTCAGTTTCCAAGGGCATGTTTCTTTTGCCTGGCTGACTCATGCCAAGTAGCCCCTTTGCTTTATACCTGACCAAGACAATATCATTCTTAGTTATGTATAATTCTGGCTGGAAGTAAAATTAGGGAAAGAGGTAGAGCCAGAGCTAGAACTACACAAGGTAGGAAGCCATTTAATGAAGACAAGGGCATTCTTTTCTGATTTCCTTAGTAATTATTGCTTTCCCTCACTAAAATTCTATTCTATTTGTTTTGTGTAAATTTTGCATTTGGTTATCAGTTAGCATATTATTTCCTCCCTTATCCTTTTCCCACACTTCTGTTAAAATGTAAACTTCTTAAGGGATACTTGAGGGACTCCCTTCCTTCCTTCCTTCCTTCCTTCCTTCCTTCCTTCCTTCCTTCCTTCCTTCCTTCTTTCTTTCTTTCTTTCTTTCTTTCTTTCTTTCTTTCTTTCTTTTTCTTTCTTTCTTTCTTTTCTCCCTCCCTCCTTCCTTCTTTCTTTCTTACCTTTCTTTATCCTTCCTTCCTTCCCTACTCCCTCCCTCCCTCCCCTTATCTCTCTCTCTCTCTCTCTCTCTCTCTCTCTCTCTCTCTCTCTCTCTCTCTCCCCCTTTCTTTTTTCCCTTCTTTCTTCCTTTCCTTAGCACCTAATGTGGTATCTGGTACATAATTAATCAATAGAGATATATCTGTCATATTGAATTGAATAGAAATGCACTAGGCAATACAAAGCCTTTAAAAGGTTTATAAACAGTTAATCTCAGTCTCTCTGCTTCCTCTCATTTGCCAAATATTTCTTTCTTCCCTACCCCCCCCACCAAATTGACAAGGTCTGTTGTTGAATAAGATAAATTTCAGAAAAAGTAAGAAGTGCATTCACTTTGGACTCAGTACAGGCCATTTTGAACTGTTTCTACTTAGTGTGGCATGTAAGCTAAGTAGGCTTGGCATAGAAGAATGACCAACATTATTAAAGAGGACAGTTAGGAAATCAGGGAAGGCAAGGGCCTTTCCTACAACTGCTCCATTACCTCCAAGGATGTGGCTCGAAGCCTGCACACGTCCCCTTGCATCTCAAACAAGGCACACCTTTGGCTGATTGCTGTTGGCCTAGGGACATCTGGAAAAAAGAGACAAAAAGAGGGTGTTTTCCTTCAAAACATCTTGGACTGGAGGTTTGACCTCAAAAAAAAAAAAGGAAAAGGAAAAGGAAAAAACTTGGCAAGGAGGCCAAAGGATTGTGTAGAGTACAGAGGGCTCGAGATGAATAAGCCATCACTTATTGTTTACTAAGGCTATATCAGGGGCCAGCGAGGGAAGTGGCTCTCCTGGATGTAAATCTGAAAGGGTGGGGTCCTTCAGGATGAAATATAGGGGTGCTAATTCCCAAGGCCCCTGATGTTGTTGTGAATCACCAAGGCAACATTTCAAATGCTCAGATGAGAATTACAATCTCTGCTCCATTTCCCATCTCCTTCCATCCTCCCCCCTTCCTTACTGCAATGGAATCTTTGGGCTCATGCTTTCTGCTTCATCTATCTGTGATTTATGGACAGAGCATGATTAAATCAGAGTGGCAAACACAAACAGATGTTTATTCCACCACATGTTTATAGTATGAAATAGAACTTAAATATTTTTGCTGAAATGTTTAATGTGTGGAGGCTAGATCCAAGTAGGCCTCCATTTCTGATGGGGGATGTATTCATTATAGGGCAAACAGACTATTAGCTATGATACTTATTGAGTGTAGAATCCTAACTGAAAAGTGCACTAACAGTCTTCTGATGTCTATCCACAGATTCTGGCTACACTTCCTTTCCAAAGAGGGACTTGGGAAAATTATCCTTCACAATACTCTTTTTCTAGTCCTATAATTCCAAATGATAATTACTAGTTAGACTTGATCAGCATAGTATTTCTGTATCTTTTTTATACTTTCTCTATCTTTCTATTCAATGTGGATAGCAAACTCTGGGCGGGGGGGAGAGCAATATCATATATATATATATATGTATATATATAATATTTGGAGAAAAGTTTGAATATGCTTGAATTTCTTAGAACCAAGCTGATGTCAGAATTTAAGTCTCTTAAAATATGTCTTTATTAACTTTCCAGGCATAAATCTGGGTGTCTGAGGAAGTCATTGGGTAGAATTGTAGAGCAGATAGTTCCTTGCATGATAACATAAATTTCACCGGTGGTAATAATGTATGATATCTAAAATATGTGTTTAAATGATTACTATATATTTAAAATAAACAATAAATAATGGCTAACACATTTACTCCACAGAATGTTAAATGTTGGAATGTCTTTAGAAGATTATTTTATAAATGGGAAAACTGAGGTCCCAAGAAATGAAATCACTTACTTGGGGCTTTACATGATGGCAGAGATGGGAATAGAAATCAGGTCTTCTAATTCCCACTAAATACCAACTCTAACTCATCCACAGAAAACTGAAACCAAAGCCAAACAATCCTGCTATAACATATTCAATAATTACTTATCCAACCTTTGCTCAGAAACCCAAGAAAGGAGCCTTCATCATTTCTCCAGGAAGCCCATTTTATTTTGTGATCACTCTAATTGTTAGAAAGTTTTTCTTCTTCTTCTTCTTCTTGTATTTTACCTAAATTTGATTCTTTTCAGCTTTTTACCCAATGCTCCTACTTTTGGGGCCCCTTGGACCCCTTTGGGGACCAAGAAGAACAATTGAAGTTTTCTCTTTTTTAGGTTAGATTAAATATTCCCAAAAGGAAAAGAAGGGGAAAAGGAGGAGAAAAAAGAGAAAAGAAAAAGATAAATAGAAAGAATAAAATGAGAAGGATGAATAAGAAGCAAAAGAGTAATCTTTGTTTTCTGAGTTAGTGCTTAATCTCACCCTTGCATCTATGTGTCCGATTACTATCTCTCCCCTTTAAAATCTCACCCTCTCTTCAGTTGAGTTGAGCTTGCTTGTGGGTAGTGTGATCCCCCAAATAAATGCTTTCACAAGAATTGAAAATAAAAGAAGCAAAGGAGGATAAGAACAGACAACCAAAAGAAGAGATATATTCTTGTTATATTGCATCATTGATTGAAACGTATGTTGAGAAGACAGAGAATTCAGTCTCAACACATTTCCCTGTATACAGTCTTTGTAGATAGTTTCCATAGTGACAGAGGCCCCTAAGGGAGGGGAGGGGGAAGTGTCCCTACCAGGGAAGAAACACATTTTGGCAATCTGGCCATACTTACAGCCAGACCACTAGGAAAAGACTGAAAATAATATATTCTCATTTGCTTGTTCCTTGCCATTTATCCAGAAACCAGTATAACACAAACTTTGGACAAACCATAGTGTTGTGTGATCTCAAAGAAGAACTCAAACAAAATGATGATATTGTTCACTAGGGGAAAAGTCATCCAGAAACAATGTTTACAATCATATATTATTTTTTATAAACTCTAGGTTTATTAAATAGGGGCTATCTTTATCAAAAGAACGTACAATTTCTCACAGGAGCCAAGAATAGAACCACCTAAAAGGAAAGATGAAAGAGATAACTTGGAAGGAAGACAATATCTGTTCTGAGTTTTCCTTGGGATGGGGGACAATCACAACAAACTGTAAAATAGACTTCATCTTCTATTTGAAATATGTTGGTTCATCTGATATCATCACATGAAACACAATTTTATCAGGGACTCCAAAAATACTAGGCATTCACTCCAGGGAATTCTGGATCAGGATCTAGAAGGGCCAAATAATCCCACATATATCCCTTCTCTCAATCCCCTCAATGTCTATTTGTGTGGAATTAGTTGCTAATGACTATTGAGGGCATTTCTGAAAGGATATCTATCATCATGTAGGCTAGATGGGGTGAGGGGAGTAGGTAGAGCAACTAAATGGATTCTTCTCTGAACCTCATTTTCTTCAATTAGAAAACAGAAATTATAATAATATTTGAGGAGATGCGGTATATACTATTGGATAGAGGGCTGACTTTGGGATAAGAAGGTATAGGATCAGGGGTGGCTAGGTGGCGTAGTGGATAAAGCACTGGCCCTGGAGTCAGGAGGACCTGGGTTCAAATCCGGTCTCAGACACTTAATAATGACCTAGCTGTGTGGCCTTGGGCAAGTCACTTAACCCCATTGCCTTGCAAAAAAAAAACCTAAAAAGAAAAGAAAGTATAGGATCAAGTAATACTTTAGACAAGCATTTGTGGCCTTGGAAAACTCATTCAATGTTTCAGTGACTCTGGCGAAACTATACGATAAGTTACAAATAAAGTGCCAGTCACCAAGAATGAAGACAATTTATAAACAAAGTTTCCTAAATTGATGAAATTACAGGTCCTGACCACCTTTACTCCCTCAAATAATCTTAGAATAATACATAACCAAATCCACAGAGCAAGGAAGCTATTATGATACAAAGGTGACTATTAGGAAATTGAATTTTGTTTCTTCTTTCTCCACCTGAGGTCTCTCGTATTGACTCCCTGAAATACCAACATATTTCTGGTACATTATGCCCTATGGACAGCTTGCAGACACACAGTCTTTGCCCATCCATTGGGGTTTCCTCAACCAGGTGTTGGCAAGAACAAGAACTGTAATCTATTGAAATAAGAAGAGTGAGTAATAACTCCACAGTTCCATAGTTGGAACAGTCCTTATGTTCCTATTCAACTCCTGCCCTTAGAAACAGTTATTGTCCTCTCAGCCCTAACCCCTGAGAGTTCTGGAAAACAAAGACTACAGAGTAGGCCACAGACATGATATGGTATAAAATAATTTTGTCATATTCCATTTTTTAGCTCCCATTAATTTTTTAAAGTGAATGAATGAATGAATGAACTTTCCATAGATTAATTTTTAGTGAAGTATTTTGTTCAAAAGAAAAGAAAATTTCAAATAAAGGTAATTTTATTTTTTCATTTCCCTGAGTGTTTAAGCTTTAAGCTGATACTCTTAACTTTTGATCTAGTACCAATTGAGTTCATAGTTTGGTAGAATTAGTAAGTTCTATGATCTTTTTGTAAGTAACTGGGAAGCCAAAAATGATTTCCAGCAAAGACCCAGGACCCTTCAAGTAGGGAGATACTTTGAAATGTTTCAATATACTCTAAGGATGCTTATTTTGGGATTAAAAGATGACACAAGAAGATTTGCTTAAGTAAAAGAGAGATGGTTTCAACCTTTTCTGGACCTCTTTTTTGTTCTTATTACAATCTATCTAGTAATTTAATTTTTTTTTTACAGCCTTAGCTTCTCTATTAGACTAAACACTTTCTGGGGACAGGCATTGAATTTTTAAAAAATCTTTTTGTCTTCCCTAGTATCTCTTATAGTTGGATGCTTCATCCAAGTTTATTGGCTTAATTTGGGGTAATGCAACTATTGTTGCAAATTGTAATAGCCCCATTCCTCCCAAGATATGAAGTCATTTGGAATTTGCTCTAAAATTAAGATATCATATAGTCTTCTAAAGACAATTATATTTTTCAGATTTATATAATAAAAACCTACTGCACTCTAAGGAATACTGGACCTTGCCATCAGATTTGTCCCTGGGCCATTGGGACTCCTGGGTATTGCCATCTGTTCTATGATGCAATATAAGTATCCTTGGGTCTTGCTGTTGGTTTATCATGGCACCCTAAGAATCACCGAGACTTTTTATCAACTTTTTGGTTAAACTCTCCTATGTGCATGGTCTCTCTCAATTAGAATGTGAATTTTTGAGAGCAGGAACTACCATAATTTTCTAATTGTATCTTCAGCAATTATGATAACATTTGGCATATAAAAATGACAAATCTGTTTTCATTTGTTCATCTGTTCAACGATTTATCCATTCGTTCAGTAGCATAGAATCCTCTCTTAGATTCCCAGAACTAGAATACTTAGAGCATGTGCGGTTTGATGGATAGTGACAATGTAATATACCTTTACTGGAAATTTCCTAGCTTAGGCTATGAAAGAAAAAAAAAAGAAAAAAATGTTGGTTTCTTTTCCAAGCAACATTGTATAATAAGCCATTGCTTTAATGTCTCCAACTCCATCTATATCCATTAGGGGACTTGGAAATCATAACAATGAAAGAAAAGGTCCAGTTAAACAGATTTAAAATGAGAAACAATGCTGAGATTCAGTGTGCCCACTTTGCAAATTATAATACTTCTGAGAGTCCACAGCTTATTACTAAGTTAATCACAAAGGGGAGAAGGTAGAGCCTTAGAACTGTGGTGTCAGTAGGGGAACAAAATTCTCTTAGAAAAGGAGGAAAAGGGTCTTCCATTATAAAACAGGAGCTATCCCAGGGGAAGGGGTCTCTATGTAATTTATCCCAAGAGATATTAGTTTGGCCATAGCTCTTGACCCACTTCAAATCTTCCAATATTCAGGCTATCAAGATGCCATTCTTTAATAGCTACCCAGCTATCTATGTTCGTTTATGGAGGAAACAACTGCCTCTGACTCCATGGGTCCTCTCATGATCCTTAGCCTTGACTTCCAACAGCAGGTCAACTGCGGTCAAAGATGGTGAAATCATCCTACTGATGGGTGAGGGGCACCACAGTGACTGGTTTGAAGGGTGAGGAGCACAGCTTGGTTATTCTCCCTCTGGGTCCTGAGTTTCCCAAAGCCAGTCCTGTTCCTTGAAATAAACTCAAGTGTTTCCTTTTGTAAATATTCAGGGCAACACAGAGATTGAGATTCCTAATGGACGAGTAGTAACTGTCAATGGGCACTGGACCAAAATGATGACTTTCCTTAGAGGGGGAATGGGGACAAGTACCCTGCTTCACATAGTTTTCCCATGAAAGGCCAGTCTAAAAATCCACTCCTTAAACTTGTGCCCCTTAAGAGAAAAGCAAACTCGCATGCTAGATACAATTTATACCAATTAAGATTCAGAGAAATATTATATTTAGCTTCTGGATGTGAAGGGAGGAGTTAAGAAGATAGGGAGGTGTGTGTACCTTTGAAGACATGTATCCTAGAAACCACCATCACTAAAACACAATCAATGGGAATCAGCTAATACATTTCTGATTCTTCCTATTGTTCATCTAATTTTAGCCAGAAGTTCTCAACCTGGGGCCAATAAACATCAATAAAAAAAGTCATTTTGATAGCTATAGTTCAAAACGATTACTTTCTTTTGGAAAGTTACATTTTTATTTTATACATTTAAAAATACTATTCTGACAAGGGGTCCTAGACTCGATGAACCCAAAATAGAGATCCATGACACCTGCAAAGGGTTATGGACCCCTGAATTAAATGCTCCTGATATAATGGATTAAGGTTTTTGATACATAGAAAAGTATTTGAATTTCCTAACGTGGAACACAAGACTGGCCCAATCTGCCTTCACCTTGCTTATCCAACCTTAACTCCTACTAGCCATGAACCTTATATACCAGACAGGTACCTCCATTCCTCTCAAATGTCCAAGTTATTCCCACTTTTGTGGGAACTTCACTGATGAGCTTTTCTCTCCTGAAGTCATACTTGCCTCTCATCTCTTAATCTAACACTACCCATATATAGAATTGTACAGTTTTAGGGTATATAGAGAATCTCAGTAGTCTGACTCTTCATTTTATAAATGAAAACCAGAGGCTAGCAGATTTTAAAAAACATCTTAGTTAGAGTGGGAACTCAAGGGTCAAATAATGTAATCACCTCAAAACAGCCTAGGTCAGCAGGAAATGAAAATGTAAATCCTAACATTAACCCGTATTAGGTCCCGAGAAAGCCATCTGACTTCGTTGTAACTATATTTTCTCATCTTTAAAATGGGGATAATAAGATTTGTATTTTATATTTATATTAATATGTCTAAACCTATCCCTCTCTCTATCATCTATTCATCAATCTATTTATCTCTCACTTAGTTGTGACAAAGGTATTTTTGGAAGCCTAAAGAGCTATAGAAATGCCATCTGTTATCTTTATTCTCACAAGAACACTCCTGTTGGTGGCAGGATCCAAAATGGAACCAAATTCTCTGATTCTAGTCTACCATTCTTTCCACTCATCAGGAACCAGTTCTCATCCTACTTCCTCCATGGAATTTTTTCCCTACTACTTAAACCCACTGTGATATTCCTTTTCTTTACCTCCACAGAGGCAGTTAGATGGTAGGAAAACTCCCTTCTACTCCAACTATTTGGTTGGTTTGATCTATCACATAGATCTGAGACAAGAAGACAGGGATGCAGTTGGAATTTTATTCTGCAAAACAGTTGACATTAGCTCAGATTTATCACTTGGAATGCACCTTGTTTCAAAACCTTTCATCTGTGGAGTAAACTAGATTTGATTTTGTTCTCTAGCTATCCTGAGTTATTTTCATTTAGAATTTTCAGTCTCCCTTTTACTTTCTTTTACTAAAATCTGGACAGCTCAATGTGATGGCAGGAAATTCATTGCAAATAGCACCTGCAACCTCCAGTTCTAGCTGTGAAAACTTTCCAATAATTCCATCTGTAAGGTCCTGAATGTATTGGCAGAATAACAACTTTAAGTCACATTTATCTAGCAAATTAAATTCTCCTAAGTGATTTGCATCTGATATCTCATCTGAACTCATCAACAACCCTGTGAGGTGGGTGCTATAAGATATTACTATCTCTACTTTACAGGGAAAAATGAAATTGAGTGAGAATGTGATTTGCTCCCATTTATTTGATTAAAATGGGTGAGTCAAATACGCCCAAGACTTCTGACTCTAAGAAAAATATATGTCCCATTTCTTTATGTTGTCAATACATAAAATACTTGCTTCTTAGAACAAATGAATGAGAGAAAAAAGGAGTGCTTTAGTAGGGGGACAAAGGGAAAGGAACAAACATTTATCAAGTGCCCACTATGCCAGATACATGATAAGCATTTAAAAATATCTCATTTTATCCTTATAACAACTCTAGAAGATAGATGTTAATATCATTATTTTTTATTTGAGGAAACTGAGGCAGGCTATGGTGAAGTGACTTACACAGGATCACAGAGCTAATGAGTATCTGAAATCAAATTTGAATTTGGATATTCCTGACTCCAGGCCTAATACTTTATCCACTGTGTCCCCTAACTATTATTAGTTTAAACTAATTATTAGTTTAAACTAATAATTAGTTTAAAAGAGGCAAAATAGATTTAGTCTTTTAAATAATCAGGCAAATTGCCTCTCTTCCAGATAGCTATGTGTGTTAGAAGTCAGTAGAGAAAGTAGGCTAGCTTTGTGAAATATATGGGAAATTTGGCTGCTCCCCCCCCCTTCTCAGTGTTAACATTGAATGTAAATGAAGGGTTAATATGGTTATGAAATTTGAGCAAGAGCAAGTGGGTAGTTATACTTAGCAAAGCAACTCCATATGGAGAGAGGGAAACATTATAAAGTGAAAGATTTCTCTGTCTAAAATGTAGAGCCAGTTTTCTATGCCCTGGGGCTGGTTCCAGGAATCAACAGATCATGGTATTCAGAAGCAAATACACATGGGTAGTTTTAACAACATTTGTGGGGTCCTAGTCATAAGCATACAAACAATGATTGCAAACTTATAAGACTTTGATCTCGAGGTAATTTTGGGGATCATCTAGCTCAAATTCCTTCATTTGACAAATGGGTATACTGAGGTTTAAAGAACTGAAAATGATTTGCTCAAGGTGGCAAAACTGAAATTGTCTTCACACTCTACATCCAAAAATTTCATCCATAAGCAAACATGAAGGGAGGAACAGATTTCTAAGCGCTGACCCCTCTTTTCCAAGATAGTATTCATCAGCCCTTTTTCTTTAATAAGTCTATAAGCCTTATGAACTTGGGAGAAAATTCCAGAATTTACTTTATTCTGTTTTTCCATTCCCCCCAGAATCTTACTTACCCACATTCATAAGCACAAACCATTTTCTTTCCCAATCTCTTCCACAGCCACTAACATAAATATTGACTATGGTAGCATAACAAATTGTCAGGTCATACTTTTGGAAAATAGTTCTCCTGGAAATGAGAATGTTTCCAAAGACTCCCTATCAAGCCCATTATTAGTACTATGCTGTTGATTACTCCCATTAATGATAATTGTCAGTTAAAACCCACCTAATTAAAGAGCCCCAAATTTAAAAAAAAGATTATCTAACAATATTTATTATTTATTATTCTTCAACTATCATTAATCATAGCTTCTCATCATGAGAATTAATCATATTTCAAATCCTATTTAAAATACCTCCTATTTTAATTATCACACGATAGGGAAATAAAAATGTGATAGTGATTCTCCTTATAAAAACCATGCATCTCTGGACATGGAAACTATAGTTAATTGGCTCCATGCTGCCAGAATAGAAGAGGCTTTTGGAATCAGTTGTCTTGTTCTTTGCCCCTCTGATGAAGGTGGCTGGAAACTTCAAATATGTTTGGAGATTTCTTTTTTATTGTTATTTTATTTCATTGCTTTCCTATCTGACATACTAACTTCTACCAAGCACCTTTCTAAGAAGGAGATGGGTTTTCATAAGGCTTTCAAAGAATAGATTCATCATAAGCTGCTTCCTACTTAACTAAATCTGGGCCCAGAACTCTGACCTCAAGATCATTTAGCAAGATCTGCATGCTATATTGAGATACACCATGCTGATTTCTCTTTTGGACAAAGAGGAATTCAGGTAGAAAAAAAGGGGAAAAAACACAGGAAAAAATATTCCCCATTATTCTCAAACCACTACATCAATACTTTTTGATACCCACCTGACTGCATCCTATTTCTCTGCTAACACATTAATACTCCAAATTGGTTAAGCTGTTAAGGATCCATTACAAAGGTCTGTAGCAGCAATGATACCTTGCATCTCTTACTTAATGCCAAAGATTCCCTTTTCTTTCTCTGAGATTTGACCGTCTTGATACTTTCACCTGTGGGATGAATATTGTATTACCTACCTTTTTAAAATAAAAATACTAATGCAACATAATCTCAGAATTTGGAACAATTTGAAGATGAAGTTCTGCCTGAATTTCCAAAAACTCTGCTTTATGCTTTTTTGTTAAATGAAGGTTATTAAGTTCAAGTACATCCTTCTAATAGTTTGAACTATGGGGCTATCACAGGGAGGTCTCACTAGACTTGCTTTAGTTAATAGATATGAATTATTTAAATCTAACACGTTAATTATTTGCAAATGAGTGACTAAAGTGCTTGAATAAAATTTTTCTTTGGAAGTTTAAATATTCTATCATAATTTGACTCTATTTATTTCACTTCTATACAAAGATAAACTTTAGACCTACCTATATGTGAGTGTAGGGACCTGATAAATGTCTTCCCAGGAGTTTCTCAGTATTCCAAATATAGTGGGACGTTTTTTTCTTTTGATTCATTTCTGACATACAGTAAGAGTATTTGCCAAAGTAGCTATGCAAATTAACACAGGTCTTTAAACAATGAGACAAGAAAAAATCTACTCAAGAATAGGTCGAGTGGGATTTGGAAAATGCAGGTGATTTAAAAAAGAAACAAACAAAAATGAGTAGAAAGGTAAAAATGTACAGTGTTCTATAAAATAAAACCTGGAAGCTTCCATGTCTGCAATTGTTTTTCTTTTTAGTAATGAACTCAGACTAGAGTTAAAGAAATCTTTGTTATCAGATACAATTATATTGTTGTCAATTATTTTCTAGTTATGTCTCTCTTCATGACCTTCTTTGGGGTTTTCTTGGTGAAGATATGGTTTCTTATTTCCTTTTTTATGGATGAGGAGCCTTGGACAAGCAGGATTAAGTGACTTGCCTGGGGTCACAGAGATACTAAGTGTCTGAGGTCAGATTTGATTTTATAAGATGAACTTTGTTACTCCAGGTCTAACACTCTATACATGTGCCACCTTCTTGTCTAGAATGGGCATGGAATACTTATATAATGGGGCATTTTGGTTAATTTGGAACTTAGGTTATATAACCCCTACTTGAATGGACCTACTTGAAAGGCATTGAAAATAATATATTCAATCATAAAATCATTTTAAACATATTTGAATGTGATTCAGAGGCAGAAGTCTCTACCAACTATAAGAACATAAGCAAGTCACTGAAGCTCTCAGTTTACTCATCTGAAGTATTTCTGAGGGTTGGTATAAAGAAAGTACTTTGGGACTTGCATGAACTGATGCTGAGTGAGGTGAGCAGAACCAGAAGATTATTCATTTTAATAACAACATAGGGTGATGATCAAACTTGATGGTCTTGCTCACTCCATCAGTGGAATAATCAGGGATGATTTTAGGAAATCTGTGATGGAGAATAGCATCTGTATCCAGAGAAGGAAGTGTGGAGTTTAAATCAAGATCAAAACTTATTATCTTCAATTTTTAAAAAGTTCTTATGTATTATATAATTTTTTATCTCTAATATTTTCTTTATTCCTTATGAATGTGTTTTTCTCTCTCAATTTATTCAATTTTGACCTATGCATATCATGGAAACAGATTGCCTTCTATGGGGAGAGGGAAGTGAGGGAGGGGGAAAATGGTAAAATTCAAAACCTTGCAAAAGAAAATAATTGGCAGAAATTACTGTCTATTGTGTATAATTAGAAAACCAAATATTTACATATTTTTTAAAAAATAAAATAAAATAATAGAAAAATTTTTAAAAAAGAAAGTACTTTGGGAGCAACTAATGACCCAATGGATAGAGTACTGGCTCTGGAGTCAGGAAGACCTACATACAAATCCAGCCTCAAAGAATTTGTACTTACTGGTTGTGTCATCCTGGGCAAATCACTTAACCCCAAATTCCTCACAATAGAAAAAAAAAGAGAAAAGAAAAAGAGAAAGAGGGAAAGAGAGAGAGAAAGAAAGAAAGAAAAAAGAAAAAAAAGAAACTCTATCAAAAGTAAAGGGTTATGAAATATGAGTGATTAGCATTTGTTATATATCATTCTGGAGATATTATAATAGCTACAAATCATGGAACACTATCATTTTCAAATAATTGAAATTCTGGATCATCCAAAAGGCAATGCAAGGATACAGAGTGGGTATGAACAGACTGCAAAACATCTCAATAAAGTAAGTCATCAAAGACAAGAATGATCAGAAAAGAAGCTAAGTTCTGATGGCAAGGCAAGCAGGGGGCTAAATAATTTCAGGATAGATTATATGCTTTATGATTCTTCTTGGAATGTCAAGAAATTTCAAAAGAGATCCCAAAACTTTGGGTGAGCCCCCTGGAGTGAACATCCAGGAGGATATACATGAGCTTCACACAGGACAGGCAGGCTTAAACGTGTTGGAGGAAAAACACATGTCAATGAGATTAGAGATCTGTCCATTGGAGCCACTGAGTTGTCTTCTAGTGAATTAGAAAATGCAGGTGACTTTTTCAGTGGTTGGGGGGAATTATTATAATGCCAATTACTATTTTAATGTCCATTTTCAGAAGTAACAGTTGTTATTTTTCCATCCTTCATTTTTAAAGAGGGCCAATGACATCCCAGGTTGATATTCTAACCTGTGTTTGAATTGGATTTAAGTGAGGTAGAGTTGTGCAAAACAATTCTCAAAAAACCTTCTCTTCAGTCTGTCTTCCAAAGTCATAGAAATCCAGTGGCAAGGCTAAAGTTAGGACCACTGGTAATAACCTAGGATCTAGTGGATGACTTGCTTTTTTTGATGACTTATAGAACTCCTGCTACAAGTAGCACTTAATAAACTGACTCCTTGTTAGCTATGTTATAGAAGGTATTTTTATTTATATGAGGATTGGCATTGAAGAACACTGTGGTGCCTTCTGGTTTTGAAATCCCATCATTCTGGTTCACAGATTGATGTGAATATAGCTCTTCTTTTATAGATGGACAAAATATACTCAACTTTCAGAAGAGACCTGATTATTCTAATTCATAGATTTTCTCCAGCCACTTTAGTTCTTTCTATCACAACTAAAAACAAAACAAAACGAAACAAAAAAGTTTCAATGATTTTTAAAAATCACCTCAAAGACAAATAAGTTGAGAAGAAATGAAAAGGTCATCTTTAGAATAACTGTAATGGCCAGATACAAGAGAAGGTTGAACAAAAGAGGTATATTTATTCATGTAATTTTAACTTATCAGTTCTCCTAATTGGAATGTATTCTTGCAGGCTCTCTAGACCTGACAGTTAAGATCAGATTCTCTTTTCAAACCTAAAAGACTAGGACTACCTTCTTTTGAAATAGCAAAATAACCTCAAGAGTCCCATGCATGAGGCAAAGTTCTTATGAACCAAGTAGTCTCAAATTTAGCTTTTGGCTACCAGGTTACAGGAGCAGCACTGGGCAATGGGTTCATCATGGAAAAAAATAGGAAGTCTCCATGAGCATGCTTGCCTAGAGTACCAGCTAAGTAACTCTTGTTCCTTTTCAGTCTGCCAGCGGAATGTTAAACAAAATGATTATGACTGGCCAACAAAAGGAAACCAGTCCGTCTCCTGCCAGTTTCTTACTGATAGTTGATGTTTACATGTACTTGTGGCCAGTCATCCCACAAAATCCCATGTATATAAAGACCCCAACTGGATAGTACTGATAGGATTTTTCTGCTCTGCTAATATTTTCCTTTGATACCAATTCCCTTGGAACCAGACAGAGACATTGCCCCTGGTGAAGACAGAGGCAGACTGGCAGAATCACTGGAATTATCAAAACCTTGCCTCTGATGTGTCTACAAACTGCCTGAATTTCTAAACAAATTAATTGGGCCTTTATTTGTAGGCCTTGTGGCTTATTTTAGTAGCCAGGGAAAGCTTTTCTCCTTACTCCCTAACAATGATAAAATATTAGGGGAACTTTTGAGATGACTGAATTTCTCCCATTTCATATACAACCTTTGTGTCTTATAACAGAAGAAAATTATTGGTATGGACAACAGTTAATTTGACTTAATCTCCTCCAAAATGATGCAAACTGAAACTCGATCAATCAGAAGGCTTCCCAAACTTTCCTTTCCTTTTAGGATGTGTGTTACTTCAGGGGATTCCTTTTTTTTGCCAACAAATACCTTTTACAGCAAACAATTGGTAACTCAAATCTCCTGGGAATCATTAGTATAGGATTTCCCATCCAACTTTGGATATTCAAGATCAAGGAAACACCAAAGTCAAAAGTTATTGTTGTAATGTTTCTTCTTCTTCTACTACATTTTTTTAAAAAGTATTTTTCCATTTTCTAATTGAACATAAATCATTCCTACCGTCAAATGAAACCTTTAAGTTAGCCTTGGAATTAAAAAAAAGAAGTGAATGTCTTCATGGTTTTCTTTCTCCCCCTACTCTTAAGAGTCTGACTCATAAGTAAACATCTGGAATCCCATGTTCTGCCACATTTCCCTAGTCTACCTCTCAGGTTTTACAAATATCTCCTATTTTACAAGGCTCTCCTGATTTCTCCATGTGTTTTTTTAAAGATGTCTTTTAGAGGTATTTGGGCAAAAAGGAAAGAAACATATTTCCCTAATTCAATATAATTGGCCATTCCAAGGATAATACACTTTTATTAGATTTCATTTTGGCAATGTATTTGCCTCAGGAAAAGAAATCTTGGAGGGAGGTGATTATCTTGTTTGATATCTTTCATTTTAAAATCTTTTATAAAAAATGTAAATGTTTCACAAATGTATATTTGAAATATAATTCTAAAATCTCTTCTTATGTAAATGTATTTTTGCTACTCTCATTCTTAATTTCGTAAGTATATTTATCAGAAAATGGGAAGATTGCCAGAAAGACTGACAGGAAGGGGATTTCCTTAAACCATAGTAGCTTGTTCAGTTAAAAACTATAGGTAGAATTCTGAAGACAGACTTAATAAAAAAGTTTTAAAATGAACCTTTTTCTTTGAAATTTACCTTACTTGCCTCTTCTCTAGAAAGAATTTCTTTCAAGTGAAACTGTTTTCGAAGAATGCATTTCCTTTCTTGATTTTTGCCCAGTAATGTTCATTGTATTGATTGTATAGAGGAACTCCCATGGTTGGAAGTAGAGGATGCATTGTGGTCCAAATAGACTCCCTCGTTCCAAAGAGAGTCAGTGAAATAGACTAAAATGACTAGAATGACTGAGGAGTCCTGAGATGTAGCCCCTGAACACCGCCTCACTTAGACCAACCTTATGTTCATCCTTTTCCAGATGAGTGAGGATTGGCGAACCTAAAGATAACGGAGGTCTGCCTAAGGTTCATACATTCCTAAAAAGCTCCAGTCTATATCTCCTTACCTCTTTTTTTCTGTGTATCACTGATGGTTTAAGTTTAGAGAACCATTAATTTCAAGCCGGAAGAAATCATAGATGTCATTTAATTCAACTTTCTCATTTTATAGAACAGAAAATTGAAGCCTAAATTGCTGAAGTTATTTGGCCAAATTTAAACAGTTGAAATGACTTGGTTGAGTTCCCACAGGTAATAGCAGAGCCAACATTTGAACTCATTTTTGTTTATATACTATATGTGAACCCCAAAGAGAGATGACCTGAGCAAAGAGTTCCCTCTTTGTCCTTTGAAAATCTGTGCTGACAAAATTGAGAAATCAATGGAGGCTAGATTTTAATTAAAGTTTTTCTGACTCTATATCCAGTGTTCTATCCATTGAACCATCTAACTGCCTTAAAGTTTTTAGAACAGTGGGGTTCATCCCATAAAAACCAAGGACTGGTTAGAATCATAAAACAGCAATAAGTGATGAGAGCTAAATCTTGTTGAAGGAATGTGATTGCCAACATTCAGTCTTGAGTAGAGGATACAGAAGGGTTCCAGAGTCTCCAATCTCTTATAAATTGAACAGCTTGTATTTTGAAAAAAAAAGGGCAATTCTGGAAAAGGAAAGAAAGGGGAGTGGACAGGAGGAATCATGTGAAAGAAACTTTTCCATTTGTCTTAAGCTGGACCTTGAAAACCCCCCAGAACTTCAGAAATTTATAATTTGAACTGATTGAAACTTTCAGTAATTCCAAGCATCCTCAGGCTCACTTGATTTTAGAGACCACATGCTATTGCCAAGATGATGATTGCAGGTCAACAGTAACCCTCAACTAAGAACACTGTGAAGAGTCTATTCTCTTGAGATTTCTAGACAGAGTGGGATACCTTAACTGCAGTTCAAGGCATAAGTTTTGAAACAACTGAGGAAGCATGACCAGAGAACACTGAACTTGGAGTGAGGAAGACTTGAGATGCTGACTCAGACACTTGCTAGTTTTGTTACCCTGGGCAAGTATTTAGCCTCCTGACCTCAGTTCTTTTAATCTCTAAATGAGATATGGTGTTGAATGTAAAGTGATTTGTAAATCTTAAAACACCATATAAATTATTATTATTATTAATTACCTTTAGACCTCTAAAATTCCTCCCAAATCTAAGTCTAGAATCTTAAAATGGATCAGATGCTGGCTCATCTATATATACTTAAACAAATATCTATGCAATCAAGGAGAAAAATGAAAGTGGCCAATATATATTTAAAGTCTAGGGCCTCCATTGGAAAAGGATGTTATTTCCATTTCTTCCACCTCCCTAGTACTCTAATACTCCTATATTTTCTGGTGTTCAAATATTTAAAGGACTCTTATGCATGATTTTACATTGTATTGAAATTACCTTTTATATTTTTCAATGGATTCCAAATCAGTAAGACTTAGGTTCAATTCCCATCTCAAATTTTTATTTGACATTTTAAAAATTATTATATTTTGTTCCATGGGACAAGACCAAGTGCAATGAGTGGCTTTTGCAAAGAGCTCAATATAGGTTGACATCGGAAAAGAAAAATGATTTTAAAAAGAACTTCCTAATAATAAGCGCTGGAGTGGAATTCCAAGAGTAGAATGTGTTACCTTGAGAAGTGAGAGATCTTCAAGCAGTGGGTGGGCAGCCACTGGGCAAGTATATTGGAGGGAGGATTCCTTTGTGAATGAGGTGGTCCCTTCCAATTTCTCCAATTCTTTAATCCCATCACTATCTTATGTCTGAAGTGAATGTCAGCCCAGGTTTGCTATGCCTATTGGAACCTGTGTCCCAAGGTCCATTGTGTCTTTCCCACTCAATAGTATTCATTTATAAAATATATTTGAATGTAGACTTCACATTTTTTGCCTTGAACACATTGTTGTATCTGTCTAAGACACCAGAATTTCTAATATTGGCTGTTTCATCTCCCTGTGCTCCTTTGGATTTCATTTGCTGCCTAGGAATCAAAGGGTTAATCATTTAAAGCAAGGATCACAGTCTGTAGGACCAGTGACTCTGATGGCATTAGGACTATCTTTTACCTTTCTTTGTATTTCCAGTGGTGCATAGTAAGGTGCTTAATTACTATTGATTGAGTTAATAGGCAATTGAGACAATGTCTAATGTTTTCCACTACTCTCTACCATTTAGCACCAGCATTCTTTTTGCTTTTCAAAATTCTGTTCAAATTCTTCTTTGCAAAACTTGCCTAGCTTCTGTCTTCCATTCTAATATTTTTCCACTCTCTTTCCTTTTTTTATCAAATAGCTGACATAGCCCCTACTTCATAATCTGCATTGTGTTAGAGTTTAGGGAGAATACAAAAATGTTCCTGCCATAAAAGACCTTGCAATTCAGTGATAGGAAAAGGAGAATGGAAGGTAATAAGTTTTTATAGTGCCATCCACTATGCTAAGTATATTTTTATAAATACTATCTCATTTGATCTTCACAAAGACCCTGGTGTGGTAGGTTGACTTTTCATCCCCATTTTATAATGGAGGAAACCTAGGCAAGCAGCAATTTAAGTGATTTATCCAAGATCACAGCTAGTTAATATCTAAGACCAGTTTTGAATTCAGGTCTTTTTGACTCTAGGTTCAGCACTCTATACACTGCAAAAGTCATAAATACATAAAAAGTACTATAAAAGGTAAGCAAATATATCATTTTGTCGACTCTAAATGCTATAATATGGAGGATATTAATAAAGAAATATACAAATTATTAATTTCTCTAAAAAAGGCAGACAATGAATGTTATGAGTTAGCAGAGAGCTATTCTTTTTGGCTATAAGAGAAATCTTTATAAATAATGAGGATTTAATAGAACTAAAAAGGGAACTGATCAAAATTGGAGGGAATGTGGAAAACCTAAGACACTAATGCATGGAGTGGTGAATTGATCCAAACTTTTCTGGAGAGCAATTTGGAAATATGCACAAAAAATCAGTAAAATTATGCATACTCTGGTCTAGCAATACCACTAGTAAGACTATCCCAAAGTGATCATGAAAAAAGGGCAAAAATTCCACATGTATAAAAATATTTATACTGCTCTTTTCATAGTGACAAAGAATTGGAAATTGAGGGGATACTCATAAATTGTGGAATGGCTGTACAAATTGTGGTATATGAATGTGATGGACCACTATTTTTCCATAAGAAAGCATGAGTGATGGGACTTCAGAGTGGAAAGACTTGCATGAATTGATGCTGAATGAAATGAGCAGAAGCAAAAGAATATTATACATACTGGGTATATATATCAAATGTGATGGGCTTGTTCAGCAGAACAATAATCAAAGACAATTCTAAAAGACTTGAGATGGAAAAATACAATCCATATCCAGTGTAGAAACTAGAATTTAAAAGCAGACCAAAGCTTATTTACTTCAGTTATTGAAAGTTGTCTTATGTATTATGTCATTTTTTTCCCTCTCTGATGTCTTTTGCTTCTGTTTGGATTTGATTCTTTTTTTTTCATGACATGATTAATGTAGATCTATGTTTAGCATGGTTATACACATAGTGTCTATATTAGATTGCTTTCTGTCAGGGGGAGGGAGGAGGAGACAAGGGAGGGAGCAAATTGTAAAAGTTAAAACCTTACAAAAAAATGATTGTTGAAAATTACCATGGCATGTACTTGGAAAAATAAATTTAAAAAATATTTAAATTAGAGGGGTAGGTATAAACAGTGGGAATTTGAGCTAGATTTTGAAGGGCAGGCAGGATTTGGTCTAGAGAAGATGAGGGGAAGAGGGCATTCTAAGTGTGTCTCCTTGGAACTATGAAAAATATGAAGGAAATGTAAGATAAAATATTTTAAGTAGAAATCCAAGATGGAGGAGGCATGGGTAAGTGTCACTTTATCTGAAAAAATTTGGGGGTTTTAGTGGTGTGCTAGTTAAATATGAGACAACAACATACAACATCTACAAGAACTAATGTGGTTTTTGAATTGAATTTCAAGAGACTTAGATTCCATAGTTCTCCTACTATGATTCATCCTGGTCAGACCACATCTGGAATGATGCATTAAGTTGAAGCATGGCACTTTAGGAAGGATGATAATATATTGGACAGAATCCAGGGAAGGGCAACCAAAGTAGCAGAGGGCCTTCAGTTCTTGCTATGTGAAAAATGATTCTATGTGTACCCTAGAGAAGAGACAACTCAAGGGGAAAAATAACTGTCGTCACATATTTGAAGAGAGTTTTTGACTTATTCAGATTGTTCCCGGAAAGAAGACATAGTTACAATGGTTAACTAAGAAATAGGTCTATCCCTAAATGGAACAGATTTCCTTGGAAGTTAATGAATGGATTTCCCTTCACTAGAATTCTTGAAGTAGAAACTGGATGATCATTTTCTTTTTCCAACATATGCTGATTCAGAGACCAATGAGGTCCCTTCAGATTCTGAAATTCTACATTTCTGGGTCACCAAGACTAGCTTTCTCTGACAGAGGCACCAAGAGGGAAAGAAGGTCATTGTTGTTTGTTTGATACCTCCTTTGAAAAACTTAGTGATGTATTCTGCACATTCCAATTTCCCTCCACCTCTCCAGGCCACCCAGGAATATCACAACCAGATGAAGTTTATCATAATTTTAAAGCTGAGCCACCTCTTGGGATCATGACCATAAAGTCCCTTAAGCTTCCTACCAACTGGATTATGGGGAATTTCCTCCAATTTGCCAAAGTAACCTCTTTCCTGAGGGTGAAGAAACTTCAAAGGTAAGTCCTTCTCTTAGACACCAGGATGTGGTGAAACCCTCCCCAACTCACTCTCTCCATCCCCTTCAAATGTTTAGACACTTGGATGGATTCCCATTTCATCTTTTTTTAAAAGATTAAATAATCCTAATCTGGTTAGTTCATTCTTTAAAAAAAAAATGTCATGTACCTTCTAGTTAGTTTAATGGGATTATTTTCCACCATACATTTAGGTCTGATGACTATTTAGACAGTCAAGGATGAGGTGGGATACCATTCTCATCCAACCCTGTCTATTCTCTGGGCCCCTATAAACAGAAGGATGATCCTTCTAATTTCAGTCTCCAGATAACTGGCAGAGAACCATGTAGGCTGTCTGGTTCTTTCTAATGTAACCATAAGCAACTGTCAAAAGTCAAGAACAATCACCCGAGTGGCATTTTGATATCAAAACCATGTGTTCAGCATTTCAGCACAGGGTAGTCTCTCCAAGGCTATGAAATATCACAAGGAAAAATATACATTACGGTCTGACAAAAATCAGCAAAGGATATGTGGCGAGGGAACTGACTAACTGGGGATTTTGGAACTTGTTAACTGAGTTTCCACATTTCAGAAGGGTTTGTTTTCTTCTTCACAGCTCATCAAAGATTCCTATTCAAGTTTTCTTTCCTCTAATTATTTAAATGGTTTCAAAGCTAAAGGTGAAGTACTAGCATACCCTTTCTCCATGACTCCTTAAATGGTATTTTGACTTTTGCCTGGACATAGTGTACTATGCTTGGCTAATGGGTGGTAATATAGGTCATCATCCCTGGACTGAGCTAATGGGCATATTTTTTGGATCCCTCTTTTCATATATGTCCTATGACTTGTCAGGGCCTTTGGTCACCCTGCAAAGTTGAGACTTAAAAAAAATGAGTCTGACTAGGAATGAGGACATTAGAAAACTCTTCCTGGGCTTCCTTTCAGAATGTTGGCCTCTCAAGTGACTGCCTTCTCAGGTTCTCACTGTGCCAGACTGGCAGGCTCTCTCTGCCACCTCATTGTCCTGGAATGGATTTGTGCTAGAAGGGAAGGAGACTAAGGGCTCAGATGAAAAGAAGCTCATACATGGATGGGTAAATTAAAACATGTTGCCTCAGGCCACAAAGCTGGAGTGAATTAGAGGGCAAAGATATTCAATTCCCAATTAGTATTCAAATAGATGGGACAGGAAATGAAAGTAAAATTTAGCTATGCCCAACACTGATTCATGTTCTTTCTGAACCTATCATCAGGTCACCAAAATTTGGCCAAATACATAAAAGATCAATCCAAAATCCAGCCAATTCCAAAATCATTTATTATATACCTGCTAGGTGCAGAGCAATATGTTAGGGTGATAAGATATAGGAGAAATGTCTGACTCTATGTGATCCCATTTGAGCTTTTCTTGGAAATGAGTGATTTGCCATTTCCTCTCCAACTCATTTTATAGATGAGGAAACTGAGGCAAACAGGGTTAAATGATTTGTCCAGGGTCACCCGACTAATTTCTGAGTTAGCTGAAGATATGTCATCTTGATTCCAGACTAGAATGCCATCGGCTGCACCCATCCCTAAACTGATTGGAGTTGGAATCAGGGAACCTTGGGTTAAGATCTTGATCCTAGTTCTGTTAGCTGTGTGATCTTAGAACAGTCATCTCCCCCTCTGGACTTTGGTTTTCCCATCTATAAAAATAGGAGTTTGAGCTAGAAGAAATTTAATACTTTGTAACTCTGAATCATATAGCCATCCATGAAGTGTATATATATTCTTATAAGTCAACTAGTAGAGAAAAGAGGCACTAGAGGCAGTAGGATGTAACGGATAAGAAGCAGCTTAGGTTTAAATTCATCCTCAGCAAACCATTTAACTTTTCAATAATCCAGGCATAGGGATGTGGCTATAAACTGAAGAGTAGGTGTTGATTTGATTGGGGAGAGGGCTTTTACTCAACTTCATTGCCCTTTGCCAAAGAAATCACAACCATGGTCCAAAATTTTTGAAAAGAAAAAAAAAATCAGTTTTAAAATTTACCTGTTTACTTATGGGATTTAAGAAAGGGAGGAAACAATCTAGAGTCAGAAGATTTGGCTTCAAATCCTAATTTGGCTAATTTTGTTGCTTGCAGCATGACCTCGAGTAAGTTAACTATTTGGCTAATTTTACTGCTTGCAGCATAACCTTGAGTAAGTTAACCATTTGAGGCCTCCGTTTTACATAGAAAGTGAAAGAACTGGATTCTAAGAACTGGATTCTTCTTATTTATATCCTATGAGCTCATTCTCTGTTAAAGTAGACAATGGTTGAGCATAAGAAGCGATTGCTTTTTAAACACTAAAGGCAGAGAAAAAAGAAAATAAAACAGAATTGGACAAAATTTGGAGAGACGGGGAGACAATATGTCTTTAAGGAAACCAGGACAAGGGGGAGATGGGGATCTCTGTAAGTCACTTTCCTAATAATAAGGGAGTTGGACAAGTCATGAGGCAGATCCTATTCCCGTTGGCCTCTAATGCATTCATGTGTCTCATTGACATGTTAGGAACTTTGTGAGTTAATACCTGGAAAAACCTGTTAGTCATACTGTTCAAATAGATGGGAACATCTTAAGGGCAGGTTGCTTACTGAGGGAGATGAGAGGGAAGAATTCACTTTTCTTAGAACATCCTTCTTTAAAGGTGGCTTATTCTGTTCCCCTTAATATTGTTAACATATCATAGTTTTCAGTGTTTATAAAAGAACTGTGTCTTCCAAAAAATAAAAATAATTTAGGGTGACAATGGCCCTGCACATAGATAGAAAATATGGCCACTTGACATACATGATTTAAAGGGTACTTAAAAGCCAGTCCAACTCAAAATAATACCAGTTTGCCTATGACAACTTTGTCATTAGCTCCAAAGAAACTCATTAAAAATGCAAATGTGATACTCTGGACAGACTAAAACAACAGTCTTTTAGTAGTCATACCTATATTGGTAGCAGAGATCAAAGTAATCCAATGAAGGCTTGGAACACAGGACAGATTAAGGAAGGATGGAGTGGTAAAGGTTCAAAATTGTGTTTTGGGGAAAAACATGGAAAAAGAGGAGAATATTAAGGGGGGGTAATAATAGTGATGAGGAGCCTTGAGTTTATATGAGGATTGGGTAAAGAAACTGGAATCCTATCTTCTACAGCAAGCCTTTCCCAATACTCATCAATTTTTGCACTTTCCCTTTGAGATTATATTCAATTTACTCTCTAGATATCTTACTGGTACATAGTGTTTTGGTATATTATCTATGAGCTTCTTAAGAGATTGTCTTTTGTCTTTCTTGGTACCTCTAGTGCTTATTGTATTGCTTGGTACATGGGGGTAATTAATAAAAGTTTATTGACTGGAATTGACCATTCTGTGGGGGCAGGGCCCTCTAGCTGTCTGACAGGTGGGAGAGAGATTAATTTTGTTTAGTTTGACTCTGGTGAACATAATCTTAAGATCTATGGGAAAGAGTGTTAAAAAAATAGACTTGATCTTTTTTTTAAAATTATTTTTTTGTTTTTTGAATTTTACAATTTTTCCCCCATCCATTCTCACATAGACTTGATCTTAATGTAAGGATCATTGTCTTAATAATTTGAGCTCTTTGAAAGGGAAATGGGCTGTCTCAGGAGGGAAGATCATCCTCTTTATGTCTTCAAGTCAATGATGATCACTTGTGGGAGATGTAAAGGAAATTCTTCAGGGTTGCTTAGATCCAAGAACATTTAGGGTCCCTTCTAGCTTAGACAATATGTTCTTTTCTATAGGGACCTTGAAGAAGACTCACCGCCCAAGTGGGTCATTGTCCCAGGGTCAATGGGATAGCTACTGAAAGAGGGAAAAAGTGGGATTACTAAGTAAGGGAAGCACCCATCCACTTATTTTGCCCAAGTCCTGAAAGAGGTCTCATCAGTGTCCATAGTGATTGAGGATAAAATTCTTCAGTGACAGCCAATGTGGAAGCAAAGAATTTGGAGAGCCTTGTTCTTGCTATTAGCTCAGTACAGGAACTTGATCAACTCATTTCTCTTAGTTCCCCCTTCAATGATGGAATAATCCCATGAATGAAGAAGAATGATCCCTGATCTGCTTCTCTCTTAAAGGAGTAGTAGGAAAAAAATTCTAATAATAATGAATTTCTCTTCTTTTGCTTCCTAGGATTTCAAATGCTACTTTCCTCTCCATACCCCACATGGTGGGATACAATTATTGAGGTAATGCAATGGATCAAGAGTCAGAAAGATCTGGTCAAGTCACTTAATCTCTGTTTGCTTCAGTTTTCTTAATTGTAATGTGGAGATGACCATAGCACCTATTTCACAAGATTGTGATGAGATCAAATGTGATAATATTAATAAAAAGTGCTTAGAACTGTGATTGACATATAGTAGTGCTATATAAATGCTTATTCCATTCCTTTTATCTTCCCTTATTATTAGATCCATTTTTTTTGGAAAAGAAACCGAGTCTAGGAGAGTGAAGTGGTTTGCCCCATGTTTATGCACCCAGGAAATATCAAAGCCAATATTTGAACTCTGGTCTTCTGATTCCAAGTCCAATAAGATAAAACTTAGAAAATGACAAATTACATTTATATAGCTCCTCATATCTCTATCCAATGTAATACGATAATAACCAATGAGGTTATGACTGATCTTTGTAGGCCATAGAAGATCCACTTAACCATCTGAAGATAGAAAGGATGAGAAATAACATGTCCTTCCTGGGCATCAAGTAGAGAAGGCATGTCTGTCTTTTACCTTATCATTCAAGGCAGTACAAAATTTAGATTGGTAGTTTGCCATCTTAGCTTTGCTTCTTCTATTCATGAAAACTAGTGATATGACCTTGGCCAAGTCTTTATCATCCTTTGACAAAGAATGATAAAGAACCCAAGTGTAGGAGTGGAAAGAGGACTAAACTTTCCTACTGAATTTGGAGTCATAGCAGTTGAGTTCAAATCCCAGTTTAGGAAACTACTATCCCTATGATGATGTTAGGCCAACCATTCTTAAGGTCTATGATCTTCAGCATTCTTATCTATAAAATTATTTTCATCTATTGGCCTCATTTTTACCCCCTGGCCCAAAAATGAACAAATCTTAACCCTCTTCTATATGACAGACCTCCAAATATTTGAAGAGAATTAATAGTACTCTTTCCTTCTTGAAATAATTATTCATGAAATAATTTTATTTTTTAAATTTATGTCTGTCTATCTGTTTGTCTGTCAGTCTCTTTTTTTCCTTTAGGTTTTTTTGCAAGGTAATGAAGTTAAGTGACTTTCCCAAGACCACACAGCTAGATAATTATTTAATGTCTGAGGCTAGGTATGAAATCAGGTACTGCTGACTCCAGGGCAGGTGCTTTATCTACTGTGCCCCCCCCCCAGTCTATCTTGATTGCATATTTAATCCCCAGTAGAAAATAAACTTCTGGAGGGCAGGAGAATATTTTGTTCACTGAACAAAATCCTAACACCTTTGTATTTATTCATCAACTTACTATATAGCCTTTCCCCTTCCCAGTCCCCCCCCCCCCACATTAAAATGTATTTAACATTCTGGTGGGCAAGGATCATTTTGTTTTGCATCAGTATCTTTCAATTGCATGTTGAGTGTCTAGACCCTAGCAGGGACTTACATTTTTGTAGAATTTAATTACCAGTCTATGCTTAATACATGCTCTATCCTTAAGGGTAATTTAAATAAAAAAGCCAATGTTTAAGTACAGAAAACCAAGATTCGTTCATGAACAAACAGGCACGATTGGAAACAGCTGCCCTCTAACCAGTGTCCAATTCTTTCTCCCCATATTGAAGAATTTACTAACTGGTTCCTCAGTATTCATAGGCCTATGAAATAGAAATAGAATTTCCTTTTAAAGTATGTCCGAGTGGGGGCTTGGACCCGGTGTTTTGTTTGGTTCTGATTCACATGTTACAAGACAGACCATGAGTCAGACCAATTAGACAAGCAATGATACACATCCCTGAGGCCAAGTACGTGCCTTGGACTTGTATTTCCTGGAAGCTCCAAGATCTCTAGGATTCTTTTGAAGGCCAAATCTAGACATAGGAAATAAGTGGACGATATTTACATGTGCTAAACATATTTTGAGAATGTTAGCATAGAGTTTGTAGTCTTTTCTTAGGAGATCTTCAAATTTAAAATTGTGTGCTTGGTTCCTTTAAATTTATTACCTTTATACAAAGACAATATTTTTGCCTCCAGAGTTTAACGGTCCATGGGGGAATCAAAGGGCATCCCTATGGCAAGGAGGGTGACAGCAACAGCTGCCTCAGGCAACCATCAAGTGGCTGGCCCCTGGGGATGGCATTTACTTGTTGTTAATATGGATCTGGTCTAGACCCACAGAGATCAGTGCAAGGTGGGTGGTCAGAAGAGGATGGAGTTTCTGTGTAACATCTGGGGAGTTGTTTGGTGATTCCTGGTTCAGAATTTTTCTATAATCCATAATCTGCACCTGCAATTTATAACAATAACTGATGGCCTACCTCTAGAATTCTTGTTTTAGAAAATGTATTCCTGCCCCTATTTTTAGCCCTGAAGGTTAAAGCAGGTTGGCTGGAGATTTCATCTTTTTGTGAGTGGTACATGCTAGTAGCCCAGAGAAGCTAGGGTGCTTGGGGAAAAGCAATTGGGGTGTTTGTGTTTGTATGTTTCTGTGTGTATGTGTATGTGTTTATATTCCTGTTTTGCTGCACAAATGAGGCATATTATTTTTGTTGCTTTAAAAATAATAAAAAAAAAGAGATGAGTACATTATCTTTCACCATGGACTTGAGTGAGATGAGAGTGTTGATAAAAAATTCAGTTATCAGGCTACATTGTATATGCATGAGTTGAAAGTGTTAGCTCATTATTCAGTTTTTTCAGTGGTCTCCAACTCTTTGTCACCCCATTTGTAGTTTTCTTGACAAAGTATGATTTTCCATTTCCTTCTCCAGCTCATTTTACAAATAAGGAAACTGAGACAAACAGGGTTAAGTGATTTCCCCAGGGTCACACAGCTAGGGAGTGCTTGAGACTAGATTTGAACTTGTCTTCCTGACTTCAGGTCAAAGTTCTGTGCACTTTGGAGCCACCCCCCCCCAGCTACCCTTGATAGCTCATATATTTTGAAAATATAAATTGCAAACATCTAAAGTTCCCTCCTGCCTTGAAATGCATAATCTCAAGCGACTTCCCATATCTTATTGGGTGTCTCTAGACTTTTCCCATCATATCTTTCCTACCCTACTCCAGGCTAAATTTCCCCCTGGCACTCAGTGGGTCTTTCCTGATTTCACCTCCGATTCCTACACTATTCATCTTGGCATGTTCTCCAAGCAAGGCAACATCTTTGCAAACAAAGGAAATTCCAGAGCTAATTGGCAGGTACATATTATCACCATAGAGGAGAGTTCAAGAGTCAAGCCCATTTAAGTATTTTAATGGAGCCTTCGAATGAGGACATCTGTCAAGAATAGAAAATTAAGGTCTTTTAAAATGAAGATATCATTTTGAAAAACATCAGTTTTCTATCATTGGCTTTCCAGTGTATAGAAATCTGTATCCACAGGACCTTGGCTTAAAATCTTGCTTTTGGTACTTAAGACCTATATGACATTGAGCAAATCCTTGGTTCCCAGCAATCTGTAAAGTGATATGAAAGACTTGCACTAGCAACTTCTTTCTAGCTCTTGAGCTAAACTCCTCCAAAGAATCTTTCTTTTGCCTCCAGCAGAATTATGTCTAAGAAGATCTAGGTTCAAATTCTATTTGTCATTAGTTCTTTTTCTGTCTGGTAAACATAGAGGAGACCAGGTGGTAAAGGACTTTGAATGCCAAACAGATCACTCTTTTAATTTGATTCTAGAAGAAAAAGGGAGTTGTTAGAATATACTGAATAGAAGAAGATGTGGTTATACTTGTGTTTTTTCATTATTATTATTATTCTGACAGGTAAATGGAGGGTGACTTGGAGTTGGGGAGAAAATTGAGGCAACTAATTAAAAGAAACCAATTTAAAGCCATTATAGCTACCCAGAAGCCCTCATCATTTCTTTCTGTTCTTCTTGACAATGGTGAGAGGTGAACATTCTTTTCATCATTTGATGAAGCAGTGAGTCAAGGAAAAACTAAAATCCAATCGATACATATTTTTACATTCTAATAGAATTACATTAGTTCTCTCCCTTTTCTTACAGAAACTAAATACAAATTTACTTATCTTTGTAAGGGTTGAATCCTACCCTCACTCCATCCCCAGATGTAACCTCCAAGAGGGCAGGAACCAATTTGTTTTTCCTTTGTGATCCCAGTACCTTCTAAAATTATCTGAATATAGGACTTCCCTAAAGGATGTTTACTCTGGGCTGATGCTGAAACTGAAGTTAAGAGCTGAGTCTGTTGGCTTTTCTCTGATTTTTTTAATGATCTCCATTCTTTCTATAGCCACAGGTAATCCAGAGTTAACTGTCTTTGCAAATATTTAACAAGCTGGGAACTGAAGCATATCCACATAATACCATAAAAATCCTCAATTTTAAAAGTCACCTATTCACTGTTAATTTTCAGAGGTACTGGCATAGGAGCATTCTCCTCTAGTTCATTTTGGGTGTAAGGAGCTGTACCTATGGGCATTCTTCCAATGTCGTAGTAATTAAAGTCTTTAAGGGATGGCTTAGTATGTTTTGAAGACTGAAGGAGCCAATGTCAATTCCCCAGGAGCCATGTTTATATTGGATCGCTTGCCTGGAGACCATGCCAAGAAGCACAGTGTAGGAATGAGAGGTGAAATCAGGGAAGGTCCACCGAGTACCAGGGGAAATTTAGCCTGGAGTAAGATAAGGGAAGGAAGATGTGATTGGAAAAACCTAGAGACACCCAACAGAGATATGGGAAGCCACTTGAGATTATATATATTTCAAGGCAGGAGGGAACTTAGAATTCATTTATACATGTCTGCGTTTTGTCTGACGAAGAAAATGAGGCTCAACGAAATTAAGTGGCTTGCCCAGGAAATGCCTATGGGAAAACCAGTCAAAAAGATAGTTGATTATGTGTGATGATGGTTCTAGACAGAGACTCAGTATGGAGATAGAAAAAGAAACCTTTGGATGGCCTTTCTGCTCTATCCCCTGGCCTCTCCTTTTAGCAATATGTTTTTGTACATAGGGGGAAAACAAAGAAACTGATGAAAAGTAGAAAGAAAACCCTATCTGGAGTCAGATGGCCTTGGTTTCAAACCCAGTTCAGTTGCTATCTAAATGGGTATTCCAAAAGTCTTAGTTTACTTGTAAACTACTGATGCTTAAATAGCTTGTATTGCAGATACTCTTTGATATCAGTTTCCTTATCTTTAAATTATATCATCTCATATCTGAGGTTATTTCTAGCCCCAAATCTATGTTACTGTGATTGCATAGGAATAACAGTGATCAGGGCAGCTAGGTGGCATAGTGAGTGGGTAGAGCACTGTGGCCTAGGCAGATCATTTAGCCTTATTTACCTCAATTTCCTTATCTGTAAAATGAGCTGGAGACAAAAATGGCAAACCACTCCAATATCTTTGTGAAGAAAACCCCAAATGGGGTCAGACAGAGTCAGACTAAATCAGCACACCTGCCACCACAAAAGGGATGTGATGCTTGGTTTTAGATTTGCAAAATTCCTTAGTAAATACCTTGAATGAATGCTACTCTTGCAAGAACTATATGATAAAATGTCGCTTAGTAGGGCAGCACAGTGAAAAGAACGTTGGATCTGGTGATAGGAGACACCAGAATTCAGCCTCTGATGCTGTATTATCATAGGCAAGTCATTTTGTCTTAATTTTCTAAACTGAAAAAATGTGAATTATATCAGTAATCCTCAAAGGATTGTGGTGAGGCTCAATTATGGTGCAAGGGCTTTGCAAATCTTAAAGGAATCCAAAGACATTACTTCAAATTTATTTTAAAAAAACCTTCATGGCAATGTAAACATCAGCTCTTGTTATCTGTAATCTATTTTCAGAGGGCATTAGTAATTCTGTCTCAATTCTTTTGGAATTGGGTGCAGACGAAAGGCCTGTTCACACAGCATTGTGAATATTGTGTTCATTCCTGAGTGAGCTGTTTTAGGGACTGCATCAATAAACTTTCAGGAGTCCAGAGGAGGACAATGAACTTGGGGAAATGGTCTTCATGATGTATGAAGACCAGTTGAATTAATGGATCAAAAGACACTTTAGTATTAAAAGAACAACCATGAAATAGAGGGTTTTTTTGTTGTTGTTGACTGTTGTCCTAGAACAATGAGAGGAAATTGAAAAAAAGGAAAATTTAAGCTTCATATAAAAAGCTTGCCTAAGAATTCCAGTTACCCCAAAGTAGAATGAGCCACCTCTGAAGGTGATGGGTTCCTTCTCATTGAAGATTTTCAGGTACAGGATGGATTGGCCTTTAGTAGGTTTATTGTAGAAGGAATTCTTGTTCAAGAATGGTTTGAGGGGCGGCTAGATGGCGCAGTGGATAGAGCATGGGGCCCTGGAGTCAGGAGGACCTGAGTTCCAATGTGACCTCAGACACTTAATAATTACCTAGCTGTGTGACCTTGAGCAATTCACTTAACTCCATTGCCTTGCAAAATTAAAAAAAATGATTTTAAAGAACTGTCAAACAGAACATCCTAACATCAAAAACTCTAAACGGGATAGACAATATTGTTCAGTGAAAAAAACCAATGGGTTTGATGCCAAAGAATCAAGGTTCAAATTCTAACTCTGCCATGAGACTGGATTAACCATCTGATCATTCTAGGTCTTATTATCCTCATCTGTAAATCTGGGGGGTTGAATTTGGTGGTCTCTATAGTCACCCAATTCTACATGATCCCAGAATCTCCCCATTTTGTAGGATGCTCTCTCTTCATTTGAATACTCCTCTCTCTCTCTCTCTCTCTCTCTCTCTCTCTCAGGGCAGCAAATACAATGACTTCTCAAGTGCAGCTGTCAGATTTATAGAAGTAAAAATCATTTCATCAAGGCAACATCCCTGAGGCACTTAGGTGTCATTAGATTTTTTGGTGAGGGAGGAGATTATTTGGTAATTTTTTGTGAATTCATTGAAATGGCTCCATTTCAAAATATATCCTCTTCAATTCTAAATTCTTATGAAAGTATTTCAAAATGTCTGCATGTGTCCACAAAGCAATGGGATAAGGTGATGACACAGTTATGAATTTACTAAGTAAAACAAATAAAACATTCCAACATACATTTGAATGGACATGAAACATCATGACTATGGTTGTTTTCAGCATGATCAACTCCGCTTTCCCCCCAAACCCTCCATTTTCCTTCTTTTTTGTACATAAGATACTCAGTAACCTCTAAATCTATACTCAACTTTTTGATTGTCACAATCCCAAGAGCATACAATATCTTTCCTTTCATCTCTGCACCATCACATACCTTTTCTAAGCCTGTAATTGGATCCTAATGGAAAATCCACTCTGTGTAGGCCAGGGAAGTTGGCATTTGAGGGTGGCAAGGAGGAGAAAATGTTCTTCCTCTAAGCCAGATAATCCTGTTTTCCCATGCAAGAGAAAATAAAATTGCCATACAAAAAAACAAGATGGGTGTTGTAAAAGGGGTTGTCTGCAGGCTGCCGGAGAGCAGGATTGGACCTGCCACCCTTATTAGTAATTAATCAGCCTGAGCCAAAAGACACAATCACAAAATTTCTAGAAGAGTATGTTCTTTTTCTTTAACTGTTATCTTTACTAGGTCTGGAGAGAAAATTTGGGGAGAAAATTCCAACTGCTGATGGAATGATCTTTCTTGATCCCTAGTCCCCCAAAGAAAACTACAAAGACGATCACCGTACAACTTCTTGAACCATGTATTTTTCCTCAAAGGTTGGGCATACATGCTCTTAATCTCTGGTCATTTACTGAAGTAATGTGGCAAGTTGATCTCATCACTGATACTACCTCTGTGACTATGGCAAAATAACTTTCCCTCTTTAAGCCTCAACTTCATCATCTGTAAAATGGGGTTAAGGTTGGTGACTCCTGATTCACAGAACATTAGAAGGCTCAAATGAGATCACCTAAGTGATTTCAAAGTGCTCTTTGTAAATAGTTTGTGATTTATCAGCATTTATTATTATTATGTCTAATTTTCTCTTTTTGATGGATTTCAGACAGATTTGATTTTAGAATAACTATTCTGCTGTTCTATTTAATGTTCTGTGGGTTTTAAAATTTTTTATTTATTTAAGGCAATGAGGTTAGGAGTGACTTGCCTAAGGTCACACAGCTAGGTAATTATTAAGTATCTGAGTCTGGATTTGAACTCAGGGTCTTCTGACTCCAGGGCCAGTGCCATTCACTGTACCACCTAGCTGCTGCCCCCTGTTCTGTGGATTTACACAGGTGTGTAACTGAATTGAGGTATCGCCATATAAGAAAATGATTGTTGTTGGTATTCCAGATCATGGGTGTTTCCAGTATAATTTATAGATTATGGACTATATAGATTTTGGAGAAACCTTTAAGCAGCAGGTGATCAGTTAGAGGGGCTGCAATGCGGACTGGCCCATAAATAAGTTTGTTCAATGATCCGCCTCTGGGAAACTTGCCTTCTTATGGAATTTGGAAATCTCTGGCTAGCTCCCCGCACAGGGATTGGTATTTCACCTTCTCGCCTTACCCAACTTCCCTAATGAATTTATGCTTTCCAATTTTAGGGCGGTACATTGGAAAGTGCACTGGCTTTAGAGTCAGAAGGTCAGAGTCCAAATCCTAATTCAGTCATTTGCCATTTGGATGATCTTGGACAAGCTGACACTTCTCAGTCTGGCTCCCAGTGTTGTCTTTTCTTAAATGAAAGGTTAGAGCAGGTGATCTGTTTTGTTCCCTCAAGTGCTTAATCTTACATGATGTCACATAGAGCAATGGATAGTGCCCCAGGCATTAGGAATTCAGAGTTCCAGTCCCAGATGGTTCTAGTCATCTAGCTATGTGACCTTGGGTAAGTCATATCTCATCTTTGAGCCTCAAAATCCTCAGCTGTGAAATAAGAAGGCTCAACTAGATGTTTTCTACAATCCCTTGCTGTGTTTCTAGCACTTTTCCTTTTCCTTTGACCATGGTCCAGGTAAATAGAATGTTTTCAAGCTACAGGAACAGCTGAAGCCCTCTCCCTCAGTTTGATTTCCTGTGACCTGTGATTCTTTACACACTGCCTGCTGGGCTTCCAGCCAGCCCTTTTCAAGAGGGAAATGTGTAGACCCCGGGGACAGAAACGAGTTCTCTTGTGCTCAGATTGCTGCTCCAGCTGCCAATGTCAGCCACTGAAGAAGCAGTTTTGGCCATAACTAGAATGAGTGGAGGAGAAACCCCAAGGATGAAAGCAAAAGGAGAATTTCCCTCTTGGCAAAACCCATTTTCAGTTTGAAAAATAAAAAAAAAAAATCTGTTCTTCTATTCTCAGTACTGGAAAGTAGGAGAATAGTCAAGTTTCATCTGTCAAATTAAAATTTCTGTTGAAACTTTTCAGAAAGACAATAATGGGAATCTGATCACTTACAATGATCTAGTCTGGGACGGGGAACTAATGGGTCTGGGAGCCCATCGCCTTGGTGCTTAGAAGGAGTTGGAACTTTTCATGGTAGAATTAGAGAGGGAAAAAAAATCAAATATTTGATCATTTTGAGGATTTCAAGAAAGTTTCAGAAAAAAAAAATGGAAAGGTAGAAAAAGAAAGTTAAGCAGGAGAAATAAAATCTCAACTCACCTTTTGGATAGCAGGGTTCAGGTCCATTGTCAATTTTTCCTTTTCTTCTTGAAGAGAGCGAGGCAGGTTCAGGCTTTGCAGCTTGGTAGTGAGATGGATTTGGTGTGGGGGACCACAGCTCTTGTTTGAATGACTGATGTCTGGGAGATATTGAGAAATGGCTAATACTACTCCAGTTCCAATTGTGAGCTCTGCACCCAGCCAGTCTGATTCAGGCTTCTTTAATTGGAGAACAGGACTCCCTCTAAAACCTTGCCAGCCAATGGGTAAGGACTTGCCAACTTTTCTGGCCAATCTCAGGGCGAGACTTTGCTCCTACTGTCATTTTTTTGCCTGGGAGGCAGAGAAGGAGAGGGGAGTGGTGTCACCCAGTCTGACGTCAGGCTTAGGAAACTGAGCCAGCTGCCAGAGGCTTGATTCACATCTGTCCCACTGGACTTGGGAGCTGGTGTGTGTGTGTGTATGTATGTGTGTGTGTGTGTGTGTGTGTGTGTGTGTATGTATGTGTGTGCCTGTGGAGGGAGACAGGAATTCACACTCCCTGGGGCTTGACTAAACCCTACTCAGCCTCCTTTTCCACCCTCAGCCCCACCCCACCCTCTGCCATTGCCTTTAAAGGAAAAGGGAGGGGAGGAGCAGTGTTTTAGTAATTCATTCAGGTCAAAAGAGAGTGTGATTTGACCAGGAAAACATGGGTATATTTAGGTAACTGGATCCAAAAATAAACTCTGAACCAAGCTCCCCTTCCCATCATTTCTGACTTATAGAGGGGGAGGCGGGGGGATAAAGTTTGCAGTATTAGGGTTGACTCAAAATCTACTAATTTTTTCCAAGGTCTGGTAACATTTTCTGGTAATCTGGGAGATAGAGCCCTGGAGGTGATTTACAATTTGTTGGAAACAGAATCAGGAGAGAGTAATTACAAGGCTTGGCAGGGATGACAGACCTCCTACAGATAATGTCATTCTGTGAGCCACTTCCTTGGTCCATGGATTCCATTGGCAGGCATCTCATTCATGAGAGTGGTGGAAGGGCTCAATTCAATTCAGTTCAATAATTCAACCCCACAGCAGGCATCAAGTCCCCAACTCTGCACAGGGCTCTGGACTAGGGGTGGAGACGAAAAGACAAAAAGGGGACACTTCCCCCTTACATTCTACTGGCTTGATACAAAAATGTCCACAGATCTAGAGTGGGGCCACCGAGGTCATTGAGTCCAATCCCTGCATTTTGATGATGATGCTTGTCCTCCGTTCTCAAAGAAGATCATGACATCAGGGAGGTGATGCCGTGACAAGCTCATGAATTGGATTTGGGTGAGGGAGGTGGTGTCCTAAGTCACCGGTCTTGTTTTCTCCTCCAGAGTCATATAAGTCTAGTGGCCAGATATGAATCAGGATGATCCAAGAAGGCATTTTACATATGAGGGAACTGAGGTCTATCAAGATGAAATAACTTTCCCAAAATCACCCAGGCAGTCAATCGAGGGGAATGGGATTTGAACGCAGATCTTCTGACTCTAGTGCTTACTTCATTGTACCTTCCTGCCTCCCTTCCACGCATACTCTATAAAAAACTCATTTCATCCATGTAAAGACTATCAGATTGCCTTCTATGAGGGGGCAGGGCGAGGGAAGGGAGAGTGTGGGGAAAAGTGTAAAAAAAATACATGTGCATATAGATGAAAATAAATAAATTTTAAAAAGAGAAAAAAAAAATTCAAGAAGGAGTGATCACTAATCATGGGGTGGGTGTATCAGGAGAGCTCTCCCAGAGGTAGTGGCAAAAGAGCTGTGCTTTGAAGGAAGCAAAGGATCTAACAAAGAAGATGAGAAAAGAGGGAATAGTTCAAGCTGATTTAATACAATCATTATTATTTGCCATAGGAAATGTTTTTCACCTTAGGAAGTACTGGTGAGTACATTGAGAGGAAAACTCATGAAGAACAGAGAAGGGTGTGGTAGGGTTGGGAAGAAAAATATTATTTTGAATTGGTCTGCTATAGGCGGCACTGCTAGGATCTTATATAAGGGGGAGTGTCTCCAGTTTTTGTGATGAAGCTTGCTGATTGCTATTGGGCTAGCTATTCCTGTAAAATGAAGTCAGCAAACCCTTCTTTTTTTTATGTCTCCTTGTACAACGATGGGTCATCATTTTACTTTTAATGAGTATCACAGATCTGGGCCCCTGAAAGCATTTTTTTTATCTTTCCAGACAGAGGATTAAACCCAGACCCCTTTAATCCTGGGAAGAGAAAACATTTCTGTCTATCTTCCTTCCCAACTCCCGATTGGAACCTGGCACTTCCACCTGTCTGCCTCACTCCCTAGCCAGAAATGAGTGATTTTTCAAGGGGTAAAATCTAGTATATGAAATTTACTATTGAACTGTTCTCTGACATGTCTTCAGTAGAAGAGAGATTGGGGAAAGGGAATGGAGACAACTAGTTTTGATAAATTCATTTTCTTTTGAATTCTAGATTTTTTTTGCACATATTTCTTTCCCCTAAAAAAAAAGTTTTGTTGATGTTTTAAAACAACATAGTTCTCACTTTTCAATACTCAACGTCCAATAAAACTTTTTTGTTACAAGGTATATTAAAAAAGTGATGCATAATCATATGTGTTATATTTCATTTTATATTTGAGTGCTCCTTTCTGAGAGAAGACTATGTAATTATTTGTAATATAATTTATATAATATATTATATATAATTTATATAATATATATTATATGTAATTTGTAATATAATTTATACAGCACTTATTACAAGCTATCTCAGTTATTGGGAGATAAATGTTCCTCTAATTTAAATTTGACAGATGACACAACTGAGGCTAAAAGAGATGAATACACTTTATCTGAGGCAGGATTCTTCTGACTCAAATACTCTTATCTACTATGCCTCTTAGCTTACTGTATGCTTTACTAACAGTCCATAAAGGTCAAGGTTGGTCATTCCATAGGTTCTTTACCTTTTTTTTCTTGAATACATTCTTTTTTTTTTTTTGCAAGACAAATGGGGTTATGTGGCTTGCCCAAGGCCACACAGCTAGGTAATTATTAAGTGTCTAAGAATGAATTTGAACTCAGGTCTTCCTGACTCCAGGGCCAGTGCTCTGTCCACTGTGCCACCTAGCTGCCCTTGAATACAATCTTGAAAGAGGCTTTCACCTTCTCTCAAATTGGTCAGTGGATGGAGTTTGACCGCTTACCCTCTTTTCATATACCGTCCCTAGGAATTCTCTTGATAGCATTGTTTTTTGGTAGGTAGTATTTTTTAAATGTTGTTAATGACAGCCATTCCCAAGTCAGAATGGCAAAGTGGAAACATTTCTGGGTTTGGAACAGAATATCTATGTTTGAATTCTATTTGTGCCCCTTACTGACATTTTGGCTAAATCATTTCATCTAAGAGGCAACTGGCTGACATGGTGGATAAAGCATTGGATCTGGAATCAGGAAGTCTGGGATTGAAATTCCATCTTGGACTTTCTGTGTGATCTTAGATAAATCACTTAAAAAAATCTTGTGCCTCAGTTTCCTCATCTGTAAAGATGATGATAATAATAATAATAATAATAATAATAGTAACTGTTTCTCAGGGCTTTCATGAAGATAAAATAAAATAATTTAGGTAAAGGACTTGGCAAATATTAAGGTTCTAAAGAATTTATAGCCATTATTAACCATATCGAACTTCCATATTCTCTTCTTTCAATTGAAGAAGCAATTGAACTGACCTTAAAACCAAGGGACTTAGTGTAGATTCTTTTATTTTAATGGTTGAGCATAAATGTTTCTGCAGAAGTAAAATTCTGCTTTGCTTGTATATCCCTATGTTAAAATAAATTATTATTCTATTAGAAAATTAGACTCACTTTAGTGAGTCAAGAATTTCTACCTCTAGGGCAGTTAGGTGGTTCAGTGGATAGAACCTGTGCCCTGGAGTCCAGAGGACCTGAATTCAAATCTGGCCTCAACACTTAATAATTGCCTAGCTGTATGACCTTGGGAAAGTTACTCAACCCCATTTAGCTTAAATAAATAAAATTTTAAAAAATCACTACCTCTGACACATACTAATTATTTGACCTTGGGCAAATTCATAGACCATTCATTGCCCTTCTCAGGTCTCTAGGACCAGAAACTTTAGAGATTCTTGTAGTTTATTTTTCTCTCACTAACCAATCTGATTTTGTGGAAGGGGTTTCTATCATAGGTATTCCTTATACAGATGAGATCAGAGATCTGGATGACTTTCCCCTTCCTCCTTCCCCCCAAGAGGGGTCTTATTAAATGGAATGAAAATAGACATGAGCCAAGACAAGCACTGACTAATGAGGTCAAATTCATCATGAATAGCCCTTTCAATAGCAGAACCTAGGAACATGGCATCCCATAGGTTATGGTTAGAAGCCAGGAGTCTTTATATTTGAACCTGTCTTAAATAAGTCAAAGTAAAACACTAAAAATGACATTTTCTTCTTTACAAAAGGGGGAAAAAAACTACATAAACAAACTCTCAAATTTTGTTATTTTCCATCACTTCCCCAATATTTCCTGTTCCTCATCCCAGTTAATCATAATAATAGTAATGACTGGCCACATGATACTTTAAGTTTTAATAAAACAAATAGTATTTACATAGAGTGTTAAAGTTTTCAAAGTTATTTATCTATATTTTTCCATTTGATTCCAGCAACCCTGTGAAATAGTATTATTCTTATTTTACAGATAAGGAAAGTGAGGCAGACAGAAGATAAATGACTTGCCTAGTGTCATATAATAATTATCTGAAGCAGGATTTGAATTTCGATTTTCCTGATTCTAAGCCCAATATTCTAATCACTGAGTCTTCTAGCTTTTTTACAAACATTTTAGTTTGTTATCTAATTTGAGTTTCGTTAGCAGGCAGCTTTGTTGTTGTTCAACTGTTTCAGTCATTTCTGACTCTTCATTACCCAATTTTTTTTTATGGCAAAGATACTTTGGAAAAGATCCCCTTCTCCAATTCATTTTACAGATGAGGAAATTGAGGCATACAGGGTTAAGTGAATTGCCCAGTGTGACACATCTAGAAATGACTAAGGTTGCATTTGAACTCAAGACTTTCTGAGTCCAGGTCCAGTGTTATATCCACTGTGCCCTAGATAAGTAGTACAGGCATTATGAATGAAATGACAGATAACTAGAATGTTTGAGAATCTGGATTTGAATTCTGATCATCTAACTACGGAACTGGAAGGAGACTGACATGTCATTGAGTTCAATCTCCTAATTTAACCAGAGGGAAAACTGAGGCTGAACAGGTGAAACATTTTGACCAGAGTTACAAAGCTACTATATGTCTGGGGAAGGATTGGAACTAAGGTTTTCCTGACTCCGGCTTTGACAAACTATCCCGCTGTATCCTCTAGTTGCCCAAAATAGATAAGGAAACTGAGGCACACAAAGGTTAAGTGACTTGTCCAGGGTCACACAGAAAGTCTGTGGAAGAATTTCAGCATTCTGGTCTCTACATCATACTACTTCACAAATCTGGCCAATTGCTTTTCCAATTCATCATGTAAGTTTATCAATAACCAGATTCCCACTTCTTAAATTTCTTAAACCTGCACTGATGGACTCTCCTTTTAATTTATACATACCCCCAATTCATTAGGATTAATATGACAGATACCATTGTTCTCATTTTCCAAGATGAAAGTACAAACAAAAGAATTCATTTGGCACATTTTAGAGATGAGACAGCAAGGCTTAGAGCAGTCAAGAACCCTGTCAAAACTGAAATTTCTTTTCACTACCTACAGCATAATACCTCACTGAAGTGTGAAAGGTGCACCATGAACCCCCACATTCCTCCAGAAACTTGAAATTCTTTCATCAATATATATTCATAATGGTTTAATATAAGAAAACTTCAATTATGTTCCATTGATCTAGATCAGAAAGGTAGAATTCTAATTACATTGACTCACAGTGATTAAATAATTGAAGGTCCTAACTTTAGAAATCATCCTAGCCAAACCTTCCATTTTTTAAATAAAAGAAACAGACCCTAAAGAGTCAAATTTCTTTCAGTTAGCACATGCATGTCAAAGCCAAGATTCAACTGTGGATTGTTTGATTCTGAAATCAATCCTCTTTCCATTACACTATGGAGCCCATCCTTCTGTCAACAGTCAAGACAGAATTACCTATCCTCTTATTTAAGATCTCCTGTTGGGGATTCTTGGAATTCATCCATGCTGAATTAAACAACCTCAGTGACTGTTATCTCTGGCATAGTAGACTCTTACTGCAACTTGTGGGAGCTGATGTTGGTTACTGAGGGAGGTTGGTAACCATAGTGTCATGTAAAGAAAAGCATTAATACTGGAAGGAACTTTTGGTCTACTTCTCTGGTTCCAGGTACACATCGTGTCTTAGTTTCTCCATAAATATTAGTTCCAAGTTCGTATTTAATGGCATATTCACTGAAAGATGAATCTTCTTTTGATTCAGAGCTGGGTTGGGGCCGAAAGATCACTCTAAAAGATTTTTCCTTTATTCTCAGGACACTGTAGTTGGATTGACTGCAAATTCCAATCTAGATTCATGTAGTTTGTTTTCTCAAAAAATTTTCTTGCTTTTGAGACATCTGTCTGAGTGTGATGTTCTTACTATGGAGGAAGGGTACTTTGTAAGCAATGATGGGAAAGTTTGTGGTCCTCAAATCATTATTTAAGAATTCCTTTGAATGTCTTGCTTAGGAGTAATGGTCAAGCTCAGTGATGAATTTAAGGTACTTTCTAGTTGAGGATATTGCAGCTCCTTTGTACCAAATTTTTATCCTGGTTCACAGTGACTCAAAATGGAGGGACAGGTATTGGGCAAGACAGATAAGACAGCTATTTATTATGTTGAGAGGCTAGAGTGGGGGTAGGAAGATCTGAGTTCAAATTATACTTCAGATACTAATTGTAGGCAGATCACTACATCTTGTTGAGTCTGTCTCTTTATCTCAAAAGGAGGGGAATGGGCTTGATAGCATCTAATGTTCTTTTTAGTTCTAAATCCCTGATCCTATATAGGATTTTTGTTATAAGACCTTAAAATTGGAGGAAGCTGTAATCTAACCCTTTAATTTTTCAGATAGATGAACTTTAGCTCAGAGAAGAGCTCACTCAAGTTCAATCAATAGTGGTTAATGGGAAACCCAAGATTTGTGCCAGAGTCATAGGATCATAATCTACTCCTGAAACAGAACTTAGAGGTCATCTCGTCCCTCCTTTTTAAGGAACCCTGTGAGGATAAATGACTTGTCTAACATCTCACTTTCAACAACAAATCCAATGAATGTTCTTTCCTTTCTCCCATGTTGTCTGTAGCATAGAAAGTTTTGAAGATTATCGAGTCACATCACAGACAAATTCCCACCTATCACTATTATAATAAATAACACGATTAATATGGAATTTAATTCAAGTGATTTTTTTGTGCATCATTAAAATAATATTTTAATTTGAGAATAAAAGTAAAACAAAAAAGGAAAATTATTGAGTCACATCTGATTATCTTCACTAATAGACTAGTTATACAATGTTTAAAGGCCTCAATGTGCCAAATACTGTGCTGGGTAATGTAGAAAGACAAAAAATGGGGCATTTACTCCTCTCAAAATGCTTAGCTTCTGTTGCATAGACCCAGACATTTGAAGAATAAATACAAAATATTCACAAAGTGGTTACATTCAGGGCAAAACTGTAGCCTCTCTGTGTATGTGATGTTGGGTCTGACCATTATTAGAAATGGTTGGTTTTGTAACATTAGAAAACTCTCTCTCTCTCTCTCTCTCTCTCTCTCTCTCTCTCTCTCTATATATATATATATATATATATATATATATATATATATATATATATATATTCCAGATTCCTTACCTACCCTGTTCTTCCTGTGGGAAGGACTTTAAAGAATCTGGGCTTGTTCTTCTAGTAATCAAAATTTTAAGCAAACTAAGCACTCTGAGATCATTGTTTCTTTGGTTGAGGGCATGTCCTTGTCAAAGCCTAGATAATTTCTTTATGATTAAAGCCTTCATCAGTGTTTTATCCCCAAACTCTTGTAAAAAATTTTGCTGGTATTATTTTACTCCAGAGTAGATTGTATTTTCACACTTATCTGTAAAAATGATGAGGATTTTATAATGACTTAGATACAAAGGTAACATTTTGACTCAGTTTAGATTGAAGTTGCAACTAATCACCTTGGTATTCTCAAATCTGAGGAAGTCAATACTATGGTTTGTTTAAGAGAGAAACACATCAAGTACAATAGGTGAAGTTTATCTTTTGCTTTCCTCTTTCATTTTTTTCTGTCCTGTACTTATACCTCTTGAGTGTTGGTTCAATAAACATTCATTATATTGTACATGCTATATATGATATATTGTTATATGCAAGGTACTTTGGGGGTTGGTGTAAAGATAAGTACAATCTCTTCTCTCATGTGACTTACAAACTAGTAAGAATTTAAAAGGTTGGAGGTATCCTTTTTCAGTTATTTTAGAACTGGGTAACTTTGAAGTCATCCTTCCCAGCTTTGTGATTTGTGATTTCAAACTTTTCATTATTTCTGCTTCTTCAAAATTGACTTGTCCTTGGCAGGACAAGTTCATAGACATTCCAAATGTCCATAGACATTTTCTTTTAAGCAAAAAGGCTAGCTAGTCTGATCTGGTCTAGGTAATATAAGATAAACTAATTTGATTGAAATTGTTAAAAGTGAAAATGGTGGAGTGTGTTTCATCTATGAGATAGTTGCATTTTGACAAGAGACTTTGATGTTTTTACCCAGTGGTATCAACACTGAAGACATATCAGGGATTGTTAAATGCTAATCCCCTCCCTTCCTCCCATGGTATTGTAATTTTTAAGAGAGAGGTCAGAAGGATCTCCAGATGTCGATTGGAGAAGTCCATCAACAAATATTGTTTAGGCACCTTTCACTGAGAGGTTTATATTTCAAAACCAAATGCATTAATATATTTCTTATTAAAAAATTAAAAGTGGTAAAATGTGTTATTATCCCATTTAAAATTCATTATCATAATTAATGCAATCAGGGTTAAGTGACTTGCTTAGGGATACTCAACTAGCAAGTATCTGAGTCTAGACTGACTCCAGAACCAGTACTCTATTCACTGCACTGCCTACCTACCCCATTATTATTCCATTTTGAAGATGAAACAATTGATCCAGAAAGTGATCAGTCATCAAAAAATTACGTGACTTGTTCAGGAGTCTCAGACATAGTTCACAAGGTTTGGGGCAACATTCTAATTCATACCTCCCTATCACTAAGTAGCAGCCCAGTAATGGGCAGCTGAAAACCTTCTCCATTAGCTGTCAAATCAGAAAGATTTTCAATCATTATTATACTGAACTCAAATCTGTGTTCTTTTGTCAGTAGCTTCTCCCTACTCCTAGTGCTTTTTTTCTTGGAGATATACAAAATATGTTCTCTTTGCCCACATAAAACATCTTTGAATATGGGAAGCCACCCGAGTTTTCTCTTCTCTGGTTCCTTTCATTTCTCATCTGTTATTCTCCAGAACCTTTGCCATTTTGGTCACACTATTATTGACATATTTATCTTGAATTACCCTTTGGAAATGTAATATGAAGTCCAGAGAAAATGATTGGAGAAATATGTAGAAAATGATGAAAATAATATGATTAAGATGGTTGGATAGTGAAGAATGCATATCACTATTTGATCTGTGTACTATAGATTGTATTAACTACTTGTGTGCCAGGCAGCAAGACCTTACCTGAGTTCAAAATATGACTTTTGTTATCTGCTGTCTTTGTCACCTTGGGCAAGATAAGTTCCTTAATTTCTCAATAAAATATAGGGGTTGGACCAAATGACCCCTGAAGTCCTTCTTAGCTTTAAAACTTCAATCCTATGATATTCAGCAAGTTTACAGGGCAAGATCCACTTTGGTCATTTTTTCTGGGAAGAGAAGGGAATGACTTTTCTCTTAGACATTCTGTTTGCTGGTATTGAGGGATTTGCCCACTTTGTGTTGTGGAACACATCTCACTGTAGTGGTTGGACACAGAGGCACTGAAAAGAGATTTTGGTGATCACTTCAATGGATCCTGTGGGGAGAAAGGAGACTGGTAAAGCCATTATGGACTGGTCAGTTTCAGAATTCCCTTTTTTCATGTGAGGATTTTCAGCCTGGTTACCACACCACAGAACATCCTGAGAAATGGCTGGCTGGGAACCAGTGAGATGTTCAGACTGTCAAGGGAAAGAATTCCAAAGCAAGTTGATCACAGAGTACTGCTGAATGACGAGTCTGTGCTATACTTGGCTAACAAAGCATGAAGGCACCAAATCCCCTTGACGAAGGCCAGCCATGCCTCTCCAGTGACTGTCTCTGGAAGTGTACAATGAGCTCAGTTCATCAAGGGGGTGTGGGGAGAAGAAATCTGGGGGAAGATGATCAGTTTATCAGAATAAAATCCAGTGTTTCCGGTTTTTCTAGTCATTTTTCACAAGACCAGGACATTGCTGGCCTGTATTGTCATTCCAAGATGAAGGGTGGAGGTGGAGAGGGAAAGAATGGGAAGAGGGGAAGGAAGCATGTTGAATCATGACCACTCAAAATGGAACTGGCCTTATAGTACAGAAGGAGATGACAATCACACAGATGATCATATAGTTTTGAAATTACCAATAATTTTCATAATATCTAAACTATAAGTCTGATCACTCTCAGCTTTAATTTTTCTCATCTATAGTTTTGTTATTTCTTTTTTTTTTCTGGAAAACTTTTTTATTGTGGGGGAAGAAGCAGGGAAGCTGGATAGTTTAGATGATTCCAATCTTATTGGCAACATCTAAAGCATCATAGTCTGGGGCAAGCTGGACGTAGGCCTTCTTCTCTCCATCAGGCCGTATCAGTGTGTTGACCTCGGCCACATCAATGTCATACAGCTTCTTTACGGCCTGCTTGATTTGGTGTTTGTTGGCTTTGACGTCCACGATGAAGACCAGGGTGTTGTTACCCTCAATCTTTTTCATAGCAGACTCCGTGGTCAGAGGGAACTTAATGATGGCATAGTGATTAAGCTTGTTTCTCCGAGGGGCACTTTTCCGCGGGTATTTTGGCTGCCTGCGAAGCCTTAGCGTCTTGGGTCTCCGTAAGGTGGGCGAGGTTCGGATCTTCTTCTTGTGGCTGTGGATGCCCTTCAACACCGCCTTCTTAGCCTTCAAGGCCTTGGCCTTGGCATCTGTCTTGGGGGGGGCGGCGATGGCTTCCTTCTTGGCCTTCAGCGCCATCTTGGGGGAAAGGGTCTTCCACGCTGCTTCTCACAGGCTTATGGTTTTGTTATTTCAATGATGTGGAATGTCTATGGAATAGAAACATTTTTTTTAATTTTACCAAATAAATAGAATAAGGAAAAATAAATAAAATAGAAACATTTATTTTACCTGAGTTAGGAGAGAGGCTTGGAGGGCCTACTTTGGAATGTTGTTGTTAACCATCTTTTGTTCTTAAAGAGAAAAAATGACATCAAGAGTGTGATGTCTTGAACAGGGACTTAAATAAAAAAAGCAAAAATTACTACAACAGTAACAACAACAAATCTTGTATTTAGAGATAGGAGACACCTATATTCAAATCCTATCCCTGTCAGTTATCAGTCATGTCACTAGATTTGTAATTTAATGTCTTCATCTCGGTTATCTCATCTTTAAAATGGGTATATTAATATGCACAGTACCTAGCTTACAAAATTTTTGTCTCAACAAAATTTTTGTCTCTTTGCCATGGAGCAAAACAGGATGATCAAGGCTGTCTGTTGGTGTAAAGTTTTTTCCCAGCATTTCCTAAGCTTCAAGCAGGGTTCAGTCTTGATCTGAGTTCTTCTCAGGAAATGGACAAATGGGGAGGGGAGATTATGAGAGTCAGAATCTTAAGGTGGTGCTGAAAAAGTGTGAAGAAAGAGTAGACATATGCCAACCCAAACAAGAAAAGAAAATATAAGACTATTGAGATGGGGTGGGAGGCTTTGAATGAGTCCTAAGCAAGGGCAGTGAGGATATTTCAAGTGTAAGCTATGTCCTGAATGAAATCTACAGTGAAACTCTGGATTAAGCTAGGGAGAGAGACTGATGATAACTGCTCCTTCCTCTTTCCTTCTCTGGGTTTTTTACTCATTTGAAACTTTTTACTTTCTTCAGGGATTGGGAAACAGTATACCTTTGTTCTGGGCAGCTAGGTGGTATAGTGGTTAAAACACCAGCCCTAGAGTCAGGAGGACATGGACTCAAATATGACCTCAGATACATAACACTTAAACTAGCTGTGTGATCTTAGGCAAGTCATTTAACTCTGACTACCTTGCATCCAGGGTCATCTCCAGTCATCCTGATTCATATTTTCCCATTGGACTCAAATGACGCTGGAGGAGAAAGTGACTTAGCACAGCACCCCTGGGCTCAAATCCAATTCACTTGCTTGTCATGGCATCACCTTCCTGACATTATGATCTTCTTTGAGAACAAAGGACAAATATGATCATTGTCTTTTTCCTATATCTTTGTACTTTGTTTCTTAATCTGGTTAAAAAAAATAAATTGTTGATTCAGGATATTATTGTATTTTACTTAGTGTTTACTTAGTACATAGATGAAAGAAGAGAGAAAGTAGATGGACCTTTCTCTCCACAGACAAGAGATTTTACCTGAATAAAGGAGAGGCATGGAGGGCATACTTTGTAATGCTGTTGTTATCATCTGTTGTTCCAAGACAATGATGATGGTCCATGATGAAATGGATGACCTTGGCCTTTCTAAATTCAGGCTTTCCCAAGTCTCAGTTTGTCTGAGGGAGCTGTTACACACTCAGCAAAGGGTTCAAAAAACATGGATTTGGGGCAACATTCTAATTCATATCTCCCTATCACTAATGTTGCCCCAAAAAGATTTCTCTAGAAATAAAATCGATACCATGCAATGAGTGTGAGGGAGCAAAATATAGGCATTTTTATTTTCCTATTTCTCTGACCCTTTTTCCTTTTCTCACTGGGTTAGAAAACAGATTTAACATACTTGCAAAGGATATGAATTTGAAAAGGAGAAACCACAGTTCTCAAGTGGAATTCACTGATAAGGAAGCTTCATCTACATGAAAGAAGTAAACAAGTTATCCAGAGGTGTCCAGGTCTATTCAGACAAGAGCTCTGACTTAGGGGATGATTGAGAGCTCAGGCTTTGTTGGTTATCAGCACCACCTATTGTTTACATATGTACAACATTTTGTAAACCTTAGGGTATTATAGAAATGCCAACTATTGTTTACATATGTATAATGTTATAAACCTTAGGGTACTATAGAAATGCCAACTATTAAAATGACAAAATCAAGTCAATAGGCATTTATCAAGAGTCTATTATGAGCTTAGCTAGTTTTAAAAGTCAGTGATACAAAGAAAGGAAAGAAAAATCCTTGGTCTCAAGGGGCTCACAACTTGATGGTATAGATAAGATGCTGACCAGTATGTAAAAAATGAAAATATATATATATGGTAAGTTGGAGTATATTTCAAATGAAAAGCAGTAAGATTAAAAAGAACTGGGAAAATGTTCTTGCAGAAGTTGGGACATTAGTTGATATGTGACGGAAGCCAGGGAAGCTAGCAGGAAGATAGGAAGGAGTGAGTGTCTGACTTTGGAAACAAGCAATGAAAATGCCTGGAATGGGGAGATGGAATATCATGGATGAGAAACAGCAGGGAGAGTAGTGTTACTGGATAGTCAAGTAATTGGAAGGGAATAAGGTCCAAATACACTCAAATGTAGGTTGAAACAGTATTATGAAGGATTTAAAAGATAAATGGGGTTTTATGTTCAATTCTGGAAGTAATAGGGGGAAATTAAAATTTATCAACCATGAGACTGACATCCTCAGACCTCTACTTTAGGGAGAACAACTTGACAGTAGAATGGAGGATGAATTGATTTGGATCTCTGCAAAAATCTAGGTGGGAACTGAGGAGGCCTTGACCAGGGTGATGGCAATATTTGAGGAGAGAGGGATATATAGAGAAGGTATATTATGAAGATAAAAATGACAGGATTTGGCAGATTTAAGTTACTGAGCCTAGTTGGAGACTTGACTTCCTTTCTGCAAGAAGAATGATTTCTCTTTCAGCATATTATTTCACCACCACTCCTGAGAAAGACTGTCACTAACTCTAAATCTACTCACATTTTATCAGTTTAACATTTCAGAGTTTCATCGGTATCTATTTATAAGGGTAAGGTTGAATGACCCTTGCAAAATACAAAGCAAAGTAAAATGAGGGGAAGAGATTAGACAGGGAGAATGTATGCATAGGAGATAAATCACAGAATCTAAGAATTGGGAACCATTAGTTCAAATCCAACTTGAGGCATCTTCTGGCCGAAAGACCCTGGTTAAGTCCCTGAGCCTCTCTGTCTGTTGGTTTTGGACAAAGGATTTATTATCCTTTTATTTATTATTTATTATTTATTATCCTATTGTTATAGAGAGTGCATATGAGAGTAAAATATGTGTGTATGTGTTTATAAGAACACATAGATAACTAGGAACACAGAAGATATATAGAGTAAAGAGGAATAATCACATTAGGAAAGAATTAGCTGGTGAGGTAAGAGAGATCAGGAAAGACCCTGGGTGGTGGAAGCTGATCCTCGATTGAAAACAAGGATACTAAGAAGCAGAGGTGAGGAGGCTGAGCCATCTGTGCATGAGTCTGTTTGAGGAACTTTAAGTAAACCATTTTTGATGGATTGAAGAGTTTTTTTTTCCTTTATAAAATGGGAAGACCAAACTGGGTGGTCTCTAAGGTCATCTTGTAGATCTAAATTTAGGATCCCAGGACTATAGGATCTCCAAAGCTGCTTCCAGGTCTAGAGCTCCAATCCTTTGAATTTCATGCAATGAGAATGCTCATTCATCCCAGCTTAATGCAAAAAGTGTATTTTCTAAAATCCTCAGACGGGAAAGTTCCTAACAATGGTCACTGTACTTTTGACAAGAGATACCCTTTGTCACTCTACTTTTGACAAGGGATACCTTTTGGATACCCAAATTGCTGGGAAGACCTGGGGAGAGGCAAGTAGGCTGTTTGAAAATCAAATGACTTTTAAAAAATCAGATGAAGGAAAAGTATCAACTTGCAAGAGGTGACTGTGATTAGAGATTCTATGTGTGTGTGTGTTGGGGAGTTGCATTTGCACATTCCAGAACTTGGGAGAAGGATCTATTGGAAACCACTTCTTTGAATAGAGAGAAGTCCTCACTTTTAGCAAAAAATGAAATCCTGAACTGAAGCCTGAACTGACAACTGAAGCCAGAAATATCAGTCACACATTGATGTAGTCTTCGAATATGAATCAAAGAAAAGAAACTAAAATAGAAAAGATTGTACCCAAACAGCATCTCTCATCTGTGAGATCTTAATATAGATTTAAAGTAATCCATTACACACATTAATTTTTTCCAGGAGCCAAAAAAAATGAGTCACATACTTGATTGCAAAAATAGTCCTAAACTTCACATGAAAATAAATTGCATCCTCAGAGAACATAGTCAACCTCCATTCCCTTTTGACTCTCTTCTATTAGGATTAGCCATCCCTTATCCCAATAGTAAGTTAGGGGAGCCAATTTGGAGATGTTTAGGCATAGTTTTAAAATGATTCATATATAACTAAGTTTGATCTGGAGTGGTAAAATTGTTATTCATTTCAATGAGTCAGTTTTTGTAGTAGGTGATCAGTTAACCTTAGTAAGCTTTTGTTACTTGGGAAAGTTATTCATATTAGGTTGAGTAGATACGACAATAAGTAAGAATGTAAGCTTCTCCAGACAAGAGATCCAGAGGTCACTTTCTTAGAGACAGTGCTGGGTCTATGGTCTTTGTTATAGCTGCTTTTTGAATATTGGAGGAACAATCAATTAAATAATAAGCCTTGTAAAGTGTCTGATAATATCAGTTTAGCTTACTACCTTTCACCTTTCATTTGAACTCCAATTTCATATTCCCAACTTTTTATAGGTTATCTTCATTTGCCAATGACGAAACACTCAAATTAAATTATGACTTATTCTCTCCTTTCCCAAACTATCTCCTTTCCCATTGCCTTACTTCTTTATTGTCATTATTTTGGAGGTTAGAAACTTAAATACATTGGTAAATTCCTCCTTCTTTTGAGAAAAAATACTTAACAATTATGATGCAAATTTTTATACTAGGAAAAAGAGATCTCAAAGAAAAATCTTGGTCATAAGCTCACAGGGCCAAATGGGAGTAGAAATCTTGGAAGCAAAACAGAGACCCTAGGATAGGAATCCATTCTCTCTCTATTCCCAACCTATGAGAACCTCTGGAACCCATGAAGGATAATCTATGCTGAAGTTAGCCAGGCTTGAAGCCTGTTGGGTTGGACTTCATTTAGGGTGTACCAGTAGCTGAAAGTGAGAGAAATGTCTGTCTATTTGAACTTCTTTTTCTTTTTTTGTTAGATGCTCAGTTCAATTTTTTTCTCCCTGATGAAAGTTTGTAAATATAGTGTTCTGTAAATTTTGATATGTTAGAGAAAGTCTTTCCTGTGGAAACTGGTTTAACCTTTGCACTTCTAAAATCCTTTACTACCTCCTTGATTCACCAATAAATGCTTTTTTTTTTGACTTACTGGTTAACTTCAATCTTAGGTGCACCTCTGTCTCTCCATTTCTAAATCCAAATCAATAGTTTGCCAGCATGAGGTTCAACCAGAAGGAGTCTTGGAGTCTAAGATGAGTATTTGTTTGCATAGACAATTTTAAAAAGTCTTGGTTTTCTCTAAGATATAGTACTTATAATTAGATAGAGCACTTTTATTCTGTCTTATTTGTAAAACAAAAACAAACTGCTCCTATCTAGATATGAGTGATTTAGCAAGAAGGGTATTGACTCAAAGGGTCTTAGATAGTGACATCTTGGGGTCCAGGAGGCAGTAGAATAGTGCATTGACTGGTGACAGACATTCACTACAGTTTAAAGCACACATTCTCGTAAGTCTGACCAGATAAATGGAGTAATTCCCAAATGAACTGATACTGTGAACAAAGAAGACAGGAAGATCATAGAAGCTTAGTCACTTTCTAAGTAGGGTGACAGTGAATGATAGTGACAGAAATGGAGATGAGAATCACAGAACCTCAAAGTTGGAATGAACCTCAAAAGCCAACCAATTCAACCCATACTTGAAAAAAGAATTCCCATGACAACCTGCTCAACAAATAATCATTTAGTTGTTGCTTGAAGACTTCCAATGAGATGGAACCAGCTGTATGCCAGTTTAGGAACTGACTCTGGGAGAAAGAAGGAACATTTTAAAGTTTAATTTGCATTATTACCATTTTCTCCATTACATTCTTAAATCTAGACAGGCAACAAAACAATAAATCAAATCAGTACTTGCTGATTTCCATGGCCAAAATGCTCAAACTGAAAATTTTAGAACAGATTCTCATCTGGGAGTGGGCATATTCTTCCCTGCTGGCTTGTAAGGGTCACTACTTCCTGAAGCAAATCATACCATTTGGGGACTGCTGTAACTAAAGGGAAGTTTTTCTTTCCATTAAACTGATAATTACTTTTTTTTATATCTGCCACACATTCTAGGGTCAAGTGAAACAAAGCTAATTCCTCTTCCACAAGAGACCTTTTTGAATGTTTAAAGACAACTTGTCCCTTGAGTTCTTTCATCTCCATGGAACACAGACTCAGATTCTTCAGCCAATTCACTGAGAATTTGAATTTGTTTGATCTTGATAGAAACTCTCCAGTCAATCTATGTCTTTCCTGCTCAGAACAGACCATAGAACTCTAGATGTAGGGTGATTAGGACAGAGTGCAAAGTGTCTATCACTATTTTTGAAAGTTCTAACTATATTATCTCGCTTAGCTGCCAATTTCAACTGTAGAATTATATTGAATTTGTGAACCAAAAAAGTCCCAAATTGTCATTTTCTTCGAGATGAATGTCTCCGTCTAGTCACAGTTCCCCATCTTGTCCTAATAAAGTTAATTGTTTGAACCTTTCCCAATCCTCCAGATTCTAGTGCCTCCCTTTCTTGTGAATCACATAAAAACATGTTTTTTTTTTTCCCATTATAAAATTGAACTCTTAGAAGACAGGGCAATTTAAAAAAAAATTCTTTTCCTCTACTCAGTGCTTTAAGGAAAACTTGGCACATAGTAGACAATTTTTTGCGGCCTATTGATTGACTAGGTTTGGTCCCATTAAGTGTCAGCATTTTGAAATCTATCATCCAGTCTATTTGCTAATCCTCCCAGATTGTACTATCTGCAAATTGAATGGGCATTCCATACAAACCTTTATCTATATCATAGATCCTGAGGTCCTTAATTAGAAATTTTCTTTTGTGCTGATATACTCTAAATTACTGCTCTTTTAGGTGACTCATCCAACCAGTTTTGAAAGTACCTAAATTGTCTTATATATATAACTGAGATCTTTCTCTCTTAATGCAAGAAAAGTATGATAGACTTGACCAAAGGTTTTGCTAAAATCTAGGCAAACAATAGGTACAATATTCCTCCCCTCCCCCAGGCAACAACTATGTCAAATAAGGAAATAAAATTAGTCTGGCACAACTTGTTAAAGAAATCATGCTTTGTGATCCCCCATATTCTTTTTTTCAGAGTTCACTAGGTAGACTTGCAATAACATTCTATGATTGTGCAATGAATTTCAGTTGGGTTCGCTGTACTATATATTATTATTTCATTTTCCTTCCTGTCAAAATTGGTTCAAAATTTTCACTTTTAAAATTCTACAGTACCTTCCTGATTCTCTAAAATTCTTCAAGGATTACTCTTACAACAGTAGCCTAAAAAAAAATTTGATTTGGTAGGAAATGTTTACTTTTGAAGATTATAAATTGTACCTAATAGAAAAGAAAGATGCCCTACAGTTAGAAAAGCAGATGAACAATTTTAACTGTACCCATATTATAGTGTCCTAGGCCTGGAATCAGGAGTAATCATCTTCAAGAGTTCAAATCCAGCCTCAGACATTTAATAACTGTAACCTGGGCAAGTCATTTAACTTGCTTGCCTCCATTTCTCATCATTAAAATGAGCTAGAGAAGAAAATTGCAAAGCATTCTAAAATTTTTGCTAAGAAAACTTCAATTGGGGTCATGTCAAATAAGACTAAAATGGCTGAACAACAAGCAACATTTTCTTTTTTTTAAATTAAAGATATTATTTGAGTTTTACAATTTCCCCTCAATCTTACTTTGCTCAGCCCCCCCCCCCCCCCACGGAAAGCAATATGTCAGTATTTACTTTGTTTCCATGCTGTACATTGATCCAAATTGGGTGTGATGAGAGAGAAATCATATCCTTAAGGAAGAGACAAAAAGTGTAAGAGATAACAAGATCAGAAAGTAAGATTTTTTTTTTTTCTAAATTAAAGGGAATAGTCCTGGATACAGATGGCACTCTCCTTTGCAGACAGCCCAAAATTGTTCCCGATTGTTGCATGGATGGAATGAGTGAGTCCTTCATGTTGAACATCACCCCCATGTTGCTGTTAGGGTATACAGTGTTTTTCTGGTTCTGCTCATTTCACTCATCATCAGTTCATGCAAATCCCTCCAGGCTTCCCTGAAATCCCATCTCTCCTGGTTTCTAATAGAACAATAGTGTTTCATGACACCACAAACAGGGCTGCTATAAATATTTTTGTACAAGTGATGTTTTTACCTTTTTTCATCATCTTTCTTCAGGGTATAGACCCAGTAGTGGTATTGCTGGATCAAAGGGTATGCTCATTTTTGCTGCCCTTTGGGTGTAGTTCCAAATTTCTCTCCAGAAAGGTTGGATGAATTTGCAGCTCCACCAACAATGTAATAGTGTCCCAAATTTCCCACAAGCCTTCCAACAATGATCATTATCCTTTCTGATCATATTGGCCAGTCTGAGAGGTGTGAGGTGGTACCTCAGAGAAGCTTTAATTTTCATTTCTCTAATAATTAATAATTTTTCAGATGGATATGGAACAGCAAACATTTTCACCCAAAGTTTCTTGATCAAGAATAACATCATTGAAAAATGTAGTCTATGAATTAAAATAGAATCCTAAAATTGGAAGAGGCTTTAATAGATTGATGACTTTAGGTAAGTCTTTTGCCCTCCCTAGGTCTTACTTCCTTATTTTTAAAATAAGGAGGTTGAACTAGAAAGTCTTGAAATCATTTCTAGTTAGTTCCATATCTATGATTCTATGATAATCTTGTTGAACCCCTTCCTTTAAGGAATCCTATTGGATCATAGATTTTGAGCTGGAAGAAACCAAAGGGTCCACTTAGTCCAACCCTCTCATTTTACACATTAAAAAAATGGAGGGGCAGTTAGGTGGCACAGTGGATAGAGCACCAGCCCTGGAGTCAGGAGTACGTTAGTTCAAATCTGACCTCAGACACATAATAATTACCTAGCTGTGTGGCCTTGGGCAAGCCACTTAAACCCATTGCCTTGCAAAAACTAAAAAAAAAAAAAAGAAAAGGAAATCCAGGGAGATTACATTGAGAATTAGTCTTCTGTTCAATATAATAAAACATTTTTTTCATAAGATATTATTCTTATCAATTTTTTGAAATGGTTGTTCACTCTGGTACATCTCTCTTCTTGTCACTTAATTCTATCTTGCTGCAGTATAAATTTTTTCCATCTATCACTTTTAACTGTTAGCAAACTATTCAGAATTTTTTGAAAGCACTAGTTAAGACTCTGCATAGGCATCTTTGCTCTAGACTAAATAATTTCAGGCCCTAAGGACTCAATAGTGTGTTTGTAAGTTGGCATTCACACTGAGTTTTCCAAGTGTAAGTTCCTCGAAACTCCTGCAGGACTCTTGCTTACCACCCACAGTCATTAATATAGTGCCTGTTATTGATTCATATATCTCAGGATTGTTTAGAATTCTTTTTGTTCCCAGATGATAAGGAGATTCCATTTACAGTGTTGCCATAATAACACTTTAATATTTCCATTTACCAATAGACCCACCATGAGAATCACAAGGACATCTCTGTCACCATTTATCTTGTTTCTAATAAATAAAGTGGTCAATTAACATTAACATTTATTAAGCTGCTATTGATGACCACAATATATATTCATTAGTCCCTGGAAGATGGGAGAATAACATTAAACTGTTGAAAATCAAAACACATTTCTTTACCCTGAGCTATCTTATTCCTATGTTAATAAAATAATCAGAATAGATTATCCCCATGATGCATTATTTCAGCAGTCACACAATGTAGGAAATGGCTATTTGTCTAATGCAACCATACTCAAGTAAGAGCAACACGAATTTTACGAAACAATGTTTGACATCTGACAGAATGTCCGCTATGATCATCTTTCTCATCATGGAACTTAGAGACAAGTTTTCTTATTTTATTTTGTTCCTTCCACTTGATATGTTCCTAACACCAAAATTCACCAAAAGGTCATCTGATGTCTCTAAGACCTAGTTAGAGTAATTCAATGAAAAATGTCCAGAATTACTTGCTTTTTTTTTTTTATAGGAATTAAACAGGAAGAAAATCCTAAAGGACATAATATAGAGTCTTAGGAATGAATGGTGTTCTTCCTACTAGACAATGTCAGCAAAGGCCTTTTCTGTTCAAGGGCATGTCCTGCCTACCAACTTGGACTGTGTGGCTTTCAAGAAGAAATCAAGAATGACTCTCTTTCTTTTGAAAAAAGAAAAGGAAACTCAAAGTGGTCTTTGAAGTAAGTTTAAACCACTTGAGAGCCAAGATTTAGTCAAATTCAAGTTTAGAGGGGAGATTGCCAACTTCTGAAAACAAAGGCAGTCATAGAGTCTGGGTGTGGCTCTTGTCTCTTTCTTTAAGTAGATACTATTGTTCACCCAACCTGCAACACCTTCCATTCCTCTGGGGTGAGATCAGGGAATCTCTTCTTGCCAACTACCAAGCTCAGAAACGAGATAGCTTTCAGGTTATCGTCATGGGATATGGCAGTGTTGTCTCCTTTCCTGGAGGTTCATAAACAGGACTGAACAACCTTAATGGAGCAATGTGGGTCAGTTGCTATTCTGTTAGGTCATTAGGCAGAGTTTTCCAGAGCTGACAGGTCCTATAATATTTCCTCTCCAACTCTAAAAGTACCCAAAATGGATATGTCCACCATAAAAAGTGTGAGGAAACGTCCTATGGCATAGCCTCATGGTTATGCTATATTGAGTGGATACTAGAGATGAAGGCATAGGGGCGGAGTTCTATAGGTCTTGCTAATGCTTGAATTTCCTCCTTGTCAAAAGAAAATAGTTCCAAAGTTAGGATAAGAAACAATTAAAATTTCCCAGACTTCCTTAAAATAGAAAAGGTGGTACCTGAACATTCCCAAGGGCTCTATGATTGAAATCTTGACAAAAATCAGATGGGTCATTTTTTCAGTGGAGGAAAAAACTGGAGGAGGTTATCACCTTTTCAAATATGTATGGAGTAGGGGGTGGGCATGACAATGAGAAAGACCTATACATGAATGGAGGAGATGTCTGCCACCATGGAATGATTTGAGATTGTAGAAAAAGGTCCCTCTTGACACAGTCTTCTAGTAGTCTGTGATTGTGCTTTAAATTACCACAATAACAGTAATTCCTAGGAGTTGTGTTATTGTAGCTTTATAAATCTCCTAAAAAAGTAAATGTTATTTGTTCATAACCTCTCAAGTCACAGCACTTACTGAAACACTGGTACAAATAAAGATACCAGGAGAAAAGAGCAGTTTCCTATAGGGAGAGGTCTCAATACAAAGCTTAGAATAAGAGGTTCATTTAGGATAGGTCTCTAGATAACCAAAGCATAGAAGAAAAGTGGTTCACTTGTGACCAGAGGCCATACAGAAGGGCCAAGAGGGGATGACTGAAGGGGAAGCAAGAGTCACCAAACTCAAACTCTCCTTTCTTCACCATTCTGTCTTGGGTTGACACCATTTGCCATTATGAGAGTAAATTTGCCTTTGGTGGGCAGATGTGTATGCTCTAGTGTATGAGAGTATCTACCTGCATGGAAGCACGTGTCTTTTATCTTTCTTTCAGTTCCTATGAATACTCCTTTCTGCTTAACCAAAGCATTGGCTTCCCCAACAATAACCCGACTGTTTAGTTTTTAGCAACAACCATAGACTTTATCTGCCAGTCGCCAGTTTAAAACCATGTCTCTGTTTCTTTTGGCTAATTTACAAATGCTTCAATATTTTTAGATAAGGTGATAAATGGAGGGCAGGAGACATTAAAGAATCTTCCAAACCTTTAGCTGATACTGGTTCAAGAGAGGATACAGAGATCCTCCAACTCACAAATAAAGGCAGAGCCATTGACCCAGTATAAAAACAATACAACAAAAACAAACTCTTTAACACAAGGAATGGTGAAAGCAATACTTAAATAATAATAGCATAGGAAGAGCAATGATTTTGATGTTGGCAAGAATGAGGAACAAAAAGTTCCTAACCCCATCCTGCTTCTCCAACATTGCTAATTAAAGCTCCCCTGGTGGTTGTTTCTAAGGATCCTGACAGGCTTCTGAAAATGGAAAGGAATTTTCTCACTCTAATTCAAACAAGGGAATGAACTATCAGAAAAGCAGTTCTGATAAGATCAAGAAAGTTCAAAAAACAGATTTAGCCTAAGCAGGAGGGTTTCTGTTCCCAAGGGAGGAATTGGATAGGGTTATCACCAAAGAGGGCAATAGTTCTAAGGTAATTAGAGGTAAAAACCCTTCAGAAGGCATATTGGCAGATGTTTAACAACCAGCTTCCCAGAAAAGAAAATATGCTCTGCCCTTCTAAGTTTAATCACCATAACTAACATTTTCTCCATCCCTTTCTTAAGTCTAGATTATCAACGAAACAGTAAATGAAGGCCTCATTTGCCATTTTGAAATGTAAATGCTCACAAAGAAAATTTCACAATGGGCTCTCTGGTTCTAGGACATCTTTTAATTACTCCACCCTTCTGGAAATAGCAGCAGTGATAGCAGAAGCTCAGCAGAAGGTAACAGAGTAAGAGAGTACTCAGAAAAGACAGCTACATTGCAGATGAGCAGCATATGGCAACAGAAAACATCTTGGCAGTAAAGGGTCAATGAATGAGCAAGCAATGGGGAAAATAGCCCCCAAAACTAACATGTTACTTGTCCTTAAATGATTAGAGATTGCATCAGTGCATCAGTGATTCTACTCTCTGTGTGTGTGTGTGTGTGTGTGTGTGTGTGTGTGTCTATGTAGATATTTATGTGTGTTTGTGTGGGACAAATGGGGAGGCACTCAAAAAAGCCAGGGTCATTGAAGTCTTCTAGCAGAAATATCACTCTAGGAGCATGCACAGCTCTGGTGATGATGCTGATGATGTTGATGATGATGATGATGATGATGATGATGATGATGTCCTTCTTTTTTGGAAGACCACCATGATATCAGGGGAGGTGATGCCTTCACAAGTACATGAACTGGATCTGAGGGAGGGAGGGGGTTGTGCTAAGTCACCAATTTCACTTTCTCCTCCAGAGTCATCTGGGTCCAGTGTCCAGATAGGAATCAGGATGACTGGAGATGGCCTTGGATGTGAGGCAATCAGGGTTAAGTGACTTGCCCAAGGTCATACAACTAGTGTCAAGTGTCTGAGATTGGATTCTAACTCCCATCCTCCTGACTTCAAGGTCAGTGCTTTCTATCCACTGTACCATCCATTGTTCTGGTGATACTCCTAGATATTAATTCTCTTATGGACATACCCTTAATATAATTTAGAGACTTGTTCAATGAGTATTCCTTGGATATGTTTCCTCTGCCTGGAATGATTGTCTATGGAAATGCACTGTCATTTATTTTTGTATACTATTAAATTAAATGTCTTTTGTTTCTAAATTATGTCCCCTCGGGTTAGCTATGGTAGAAAGAATGGCAAAAGGACCTCAGGAGCTATGGGACTGGGAGTTAATTCAAAGAATGCCTTGAATAGTGGTCCAGCTCTGAGGGAGGCAGATATTTTAGTGAACTGTTTTGGGATAGTGACTTCCATCTTAAATCAAGTACTTTTCTTATTTGATCATTACAAGAACCTTGTTACAAATATTTTGATCCTCATTTTCAAATGGGAAAACTAAGACTCTAAGAGGCTATCTGGTTTTTCCTATGAAACATAGTGTCTGAAAGAGTTCAAATTCAATTCTTTCTGCAAGTCCAGAAGTTTTTTTAGAATTTTAAGATCTGCAATTTTATATATATATATATATATATATATATGATTTAATCTTAAACCCTGTAAATATTTTATCCCCATTTGAAAATGGGAAAACTGAGTCACAGAGAATTTGCCCAGGCTTTGGTTGAATAATTAATATTAGAGGAAGAATTTAAGGCCAGGGTTTTCTTGTTTCTAAATTCCAAATTTAATCAACTATGTATATACACCAAGCTGCCTCAGGTGCCTATTCTCAAGGTCTTATAGCTAATGAATGGAAAATCCAGAACCAGAACACAAACTTCCTGGCTTCTTCCCCATTACGTAGGATTGTATAATGGAAAGACAAGGCTGTTAGTGTCAACAGATCTGAGTCTGAGTTTGAGTTTTGATTCTAACTAGTAGTTGGATTTTGGTCAAAGTTGTTAATTACTCTGCATGTCAGTTCCTAACGTGAAAAATGAGTGGATTTAATTTCTAACAATCTATGACTCAATGGATGTATACCACATGCTTTCTTGATCCATACTTAGGCAATACATTTAATGTAAGTAGAAGAGATTCCCCAAAACGAGTGATTGGGTCTTTAAGAAAACTAGCTGGGGTAAAAATGAATATTAATAGGCTGACATTTCAAAAAGATTTTAAAATGTGACTTTTTTAAAAATTTAAGCATCATCTCAACAACAACAACAAAAAAAGAATTGAAATCATAGTAAATGTTGCCTAGACTCAGGTTGTAGGTGGATGCTTGTATCTGGTGGTTGGGTCTTTATCATCTTGATTAAAAGAATGGACCATCAATACTGATAAACAGAAATAGTATTTTAAAAATCGTAAGTTAAAAAACTGATTTTACAGAGTAAGTTCACCAGATAGGTGTGAGTTTAAACTTTTAAAAAGAACTTCCCTTCTAACTGACGATAAGCATTTTTAGGCTATTAATATTAAAACCAAACTGTGTGGACTTTGGTTTCTAAGGTAAATATAATTTTATAGGAGCCATGTTTGGAAGAGAAAAAATCCTATTTGTTCCAAATATAGACTAATAACCAGAGTAATGAACATTTTCATCTACTTCTTTTTAAAGCAAAGCTATTAATTTAGCAGAAAAAAACTAATGTTTTATAGTGGAAAAAGAAATGGATCTGAACTGAAAGGTCATGGTTTCAAATCCCACCACTGCCATTTTCCTTGTCATTTAAGCTCTCATTTTTTTTTAATCTATAAAATGAGGGGATTAGATTAGATCACCTCTACATTCTCATTCAGCTCTAAATCTATGAGCTAAGTAAATTCTTTGTTTAAAAAAATCACATATGAGATTTATTCATACCTTTTGCTTTTTACAAAAGTTAACAGTCATGACTCAATGTATTTCCATGACCTGGTAGCAATGGCAAATAGTCTCCTTAGTCTCTGTGTCTGACAATGTAGGTAGTATTCAAAGTTCTCTCTTTTCATTCTCCTGAAAGGAGACATACTTTAATCGCTATTACCGGGACTAAGGTCGGTCATCACCTTATAATTATGTAGCATTTGACTTCCTTTTATGTTTACCATTTTTACTTAAGGAAAATAAAAATGTTCTTTGTAACTAATGACAGCAATAGTGAGCATTTCTATAATGCTTTAAGATTTGTAAATATCTCATTTAATCTCCACAACAAACTTATAAGATGGATACTGCTATTTTATAAATTTCTTCATTTTATAGATGAGAAAACTGAGGCTGAGTGATTAGGTAATTTGCTCAGGGCCATACCACTTGTAAAAGTCTGAAGCAGGATTTGAACTTGAGTTTCTATCCCTTTCTATCCAACATTCTTCAATGCTTCTATTTTGGATGCTAATCTAACCCTCTAAATGCTGCTTTGAGTAGCTTCACGTATCTTGCTCCAGTTTATAGAGACAGATAATAGGCTAATTTTAGAGTGACCTAGCTGAGCATTTGGGCATAATTCATCAAAAAGTGTCATTAGTTAGATCTTCATAAGGTCCCAAATATCAATCATCCATAAAATAACCAGCAAGTTATAAGACTACACCATTTGAAAATGAGGATTATTTAGAATAAGAACTTTTTCTCATATAAAAATAAACAGTTTTGAAATTGAGTTTTATCCACAGGGAAATGCCCCTTATATGGAGTAGGAGGAAAGTTCACTACAGAAAATATTGCTGATCATTTTTGTACCAAGGAAAAGTAATAATAGGTGAACTCTGTATGGCTCTTAAAGTTTACTAGGTATTTCATATATTTACACATATCTATCTATCTATCTATCTATCTATCTATCATCTATGTATCTATGTAAAATGATATATAAGCAGGTTGGTATTAATATTATTAATTTATCCTCTCAATAAATCTGTAAAATAATATAAGTATGGTGAATACAAATGGACAAATTGAACAGTTGAATCACAGAGAATTTGATAGTTTGAAGGGACCTTAAAACTAACCTATGTCCAAATGACCACATACAACATTTATGGAAAGTGACCTTCTAGCCTTTGCTTAACTTCATCCAAGGAAAGGGAGGGCCTACCGACTCTTCAGGGACTTTATTATACTTTTGTAAAGATCAAACTATTGGCAAGTTCTTCCTGACAGGAAGCCAAAATTAACCTCTGGGGGAAATAAACTTTAGTCACTTCCCTTAAATTCATGTATTTGATTAGTCCTGGAGGTGGGATTTGAACTCTGAGTCTCTTGACTCCAAGTACAGCACATTTTCCTTTACGTTATACTCCCCTTCCAGAGTTAAAAATTATACCTTTAGACCTTGATCTTCATACCATATTAGTCTCCTGTGTCCCCCCCTCCATTTTTGTCCCTTTGATCATGTCCACCCATATTCTCTTTTACAGGATGGTAATGGGCAGATGGATTCTGATTCAGTCAAATGTGTCACTGACAGCAATGATCTGTCACACCTGGACAGTTTTCCTGTCTAACATTTCTGCATCAGAGTGGAATTCCATAGTGGGCTTCAAAGTGGATAAGAATCAATGATGTCACAAAGAGAGAAAATAACATACAAATGAATAGTGGTATTTAAAATAATTAAAATATTAAGAATTACTTTGGCAGTCTTTTGGAAAGTGCCAGAAATGATTGCTGTAACCCTAAACAAAATTGTTTTTAAATGAAAGTTAGCTGAGCCTCTTAGGTGTGGTTCTGGGAACTGTGTTCATTTTTAGCCTGCTTCAAACTCTGTTGTGATGAGAGACTTCAAAAATCCAAACAGCTAATAATCACATCTCAGACGTAGACAGTACATTTCCTCTGAAGATTTCAAAGCATATTTAACCCAGAAAACACGTGCCTGGTGTTGATTTGGATAGGCAGGAGAGTGTTCAAGGAGGTTGAAGAATTCATGGAGGCAAATCTGTTTGTGAGAACTTTGGATATTTGTTAGAGGGAGGACAATGTTCCCAACCCCTGTTTCATTGCTCCCAGCTCAATTCTTTATTATTCAGGGAATCTCCTATGGCTTTCAGACCTTAGATCTTGGGTTGGGCTCTTGGATGAAAAGGAAAGTATTCTAGAAGATTATATAGATATTTTTAGTTGTGCATTTAGTAAGATTCTGGAAGATGTAATCACTGGCATTGGGCACTGCCATATTTACAAAGAAACTACATCTCCCAGAAACTTGAGGGTAACTTAACAGTTTCTAACTTGATCAGTTTGTCCAGTATGGAAGAAAACTGGTAGATGAGATGGAGGAGACTGAGGCAAGTCAGCAAGGAAGAAATTGTGATCTGGACCACGCTCTGATGCCCTGTTGCCCAGTTTCTGTTTTAGAAAGCTGCAACACTTTTCAATTTCTTTGCCAAGAGGGAAAACAACGTCTTTCTTTATAGCATTTTCTGATTCTCTTGCCTACACCATACCATAAATATTCAAGCTTGTCGTGTCATGGAGAGAAACCCAGTGTACCCAATATTGCTATCTTAGAACGTCCACACAGAAGCCGTGACCAGCACTTCTCATGTTGTATGTGTGGGAAGGTGGTAGCTTTAGGAAATTAGAAATGAGAGTAGAGGGCTCACAGCTTGACTTAACTTCTGGAAGTTAACTTTATTCTATTTTCAGTAAAGTTCCTTTGCCTTATTATGTTGTTACGTGTTTTATTCTTATTTATTTAGAGGAGATCTAACAGAAATGGGGACTTGGGAGCTGTGGGCTGATAGAAACAATTGCTCCCTAACTACCATGCACTTGGGAAAAACCAACAGAGGGTTACATAAGAGGTCCTGATGCTATAACTTTCATTCCTAAAGAAAAAGAGCATCACATGCTGGAAAAGAAAGTGATAGAAATACACTAAATTTTTATTTTTGAAAATTATAAACATGAAAATATTGGAATAATTGTGTAGTCATTTTTTGGTTGTATCTTGATACTTGTGATCCTATTTGAGGGTCTCTTGGCAAGGGTATTGGAGTGGTCTGCCATTTCCTCCTCGAACTCATTTTATAGATGAGAAAACTGAGACAAGTAGGGTTGAGTGAAGTGCCTGGGGGGGACACACAGTTAGGAAGAGTCTGAGCCAGATTTATAGAGTTCTATCCCCTGTGTTACCTAGGGAAACTAAACAAAAATTTTTTTTAAGTTTTAAGATGATCTCTAACTCTCAAATTCTGTGACTCCATGAACAATTGTGACTAAACCAACGAGAAACATTAAGATTAACATCAAATTCCCTTACCCCTTATTTTAATTGCCCCTTGTTCAATAACAATGGGTCTATGGTTGCTAACCCGTCAACATTTGGGTAAAGGCAAGATATAGCCACTTTCACAGGTAGATCTTAAGAAAACTGTCAGATAGAAATGTCTAGAATTTATAGAGGATGATTTACATATGCTGACTTATTTGATCCTCACAACAACCCTGGAAGGTGAATGCTATCATTTACCCGCATTTTATAGTTTGGGATAAAAAGAGATTTAGTGATTTGCATAGCGTCCATACAGCAGCTCAAGTTAGGTCACTCTGATATCAATTCCAATACTCTCTTCATTACACCATTTATCTGATTGACAAAACAACAACCAAGTAATTATGGTCCCTGTCCTAATGGAGCTTCCAATCTAGGAAGAGCATAAGCAGAAACTAACTTAAGTGCCAAGTAGGTGTTAGAAATAGCACCAGATGGGAGGGAAATCTGAAGACTTGAGTTCTAGTCCCAGCTCTGCCCTAGGTAATGGTGTTACCTTTCATCAATCAGTCAACTATATGTGCTTAAGTACTGGCGATATAAAGAAAAGGAAACCAACCAAAGAAGCAGCAACACTGTGTTCTTATAAAACTTACATTTTAGTGGGAGAGACAACTCACAAATAAATATATACATATAAGACATTTAAGGAGTAGATGGAAAGTAATAAGAAAGGAGAGGAGAGGGGCAGCTGAGTAGTATTCTTGTAGAAGGTAGGACTTGAAATGACTACTCTGTTCCTTTGTTTCTTTATCTGTAAAAGGAGAGGGTTAGACTAGATGACCTTTAAGATCATGTATTGTTTTAAATGCTTATGATTTAGTAAGTGATTTTGCTTATTTTAAGAGAGAATACTGATACTATCTGAAATCCAAAAGTATTAACCTATGCCATGGCCAAAGCTTATAAGTTAATCAAAATAAAAGACAGTAAAACACCACAACAAAGCTTGGTAGTGGCCCTTACAATGTGATGGCACTGTCCTAGGTACTGGCTCCTGAGGAAAGAATGGGGCATAAGGGTAGCAAATGATAGGAACATTGGTGATAATTATCACGATGATGGTATTACCAAAAAGACCCCACAAAACATCCTGACCAATATAGTCATCCCAAAGGACTGTCTTAGGTGGGAGAGAATTTTCCCTCCCTAAGAGGCCTTTAAGCAATGGCTTAAATATAGGAGGGATTTGTTTTTGAGTACAACTTGGATTACTTGGATATAGGAATTTCCTCTTAATTTGAGATGGTTATGTTGTATACTGGATAGAATGCTGGAACTGTAATCAAGAAGACTCATCTTTTTGAGTTCAAATCTAGCCTCAGACACTTACTAACTGTGCAATTCTAGACAAGTAACTTAACTATTTGTTCCAACTCTTCAGTCTGTAAAATGAGTGGAGAAGAAAATGACTGACCGCTCCATTATATCTATGTAAAAAAACCCAAAGGGTTCACAAGTCAAATACAATTGAAATGACTTAACTACAACAGCAACAATTATAATTTTTAGAAAGATGTCTGGGGTATTGAGAAATTACATGACAAATCTGGATGACAAAATCAGTAGGTTTAGAGGTAGCATGTGACTCTTCTTAACTTGGACATCAACATTCTAAGCCTTATATCATTCTTTTCAATCTGTATAACCATTTTCCTATTAATCTAAGCAATAAACAAAAAGGAAGATAAATGAATAAAAGAGGGTCATTTAGCATAACTTCAGAACAAATGAAAATAATTTACATAATGACTTTTTCTTTGGAACATTTATCATCTGGAATGACCCAAACTTCCATTTCTATCTACAAGTGCAAGCAATTCAGTTCACTAATAATGACTTCTGATGGCTGGTAGTGGTTGTTAGAAAACCACTGGACCAAATGTTGGAAGATCTCAAATCTTGGATTTGCTACTTACTAACTAGCTTACCTTGGTCAAAGTACTTACAGTCTCAAAACTTCAGGGACCTGATCTATGATCTATTAATGATTTCTTTGGATGTAATGGCAGTGGATAGGGTACTGTGTGTGTGAAGTTAGGTAGACAACTTCAAATCTGTCTTCATACACTGACTGGTTCTGTGACCATGATCTAGTAATGTAACCTGTTATGTTGCTAACATTAGTAACGTAACCTCAGTTTCTTCTATTGTAAAAGAGGAATGATAATAATAGTGCCTTCGTCACAGAGTTGTGAAGATCAAATAAGATAGTATTTGTAAAATATTTAACATTGTCTAGCATATAGTAGGTCATTAATGAATACTTTCCTCTCCTTTCATGGGCCCCTTTGGCAGGCTATTGAAACCTATGGATCTCTTCTCAGAATAATGTTTTTAAATGAATAAAGTCTAGTGTTACAAAGGAAACCAGTTATACTGAAATAATAGTTATTCAAACAAATTCATATGCCAGGTTAAGAAAAGTCATTTAAAGTAATTCCCACATCTAAATACATGATTCCATTCTTTTTCTCACTTTTTAAAAATTGTATTTATTTCAAAGACATTGATTAGATGCCTGAAATTACTTTCCTCTAAAATTGGCATTGGAAATAAACACATAATAGTCTATTCCTCTGTTCCCCCCCACCTTTTTATTTCCTTTCTAAAATTGCCAATGTTCCCTCTATGTCCTCAGCCCCAGAGTTCTTTCAACTTGAAAGGTCCTGCCAGCAAGACCACAGTGGAGCCAGATGCACTAGCAAAATATTTGCTTCCCTGGTTTCTGGGACTTTGGAGAGAAGCCCTGGATCTTTTGCTTACCCAATTGCCAAGAGACACTCCCCTCTCCCACCCTGGCCAACTCAACTCCCCAACTTCTCTTCTACTCACTTGAACATTTGTTATCAGACACCCAAAGTAGGTGAGCTAGTCAGTGCCAAGACTACTCAGTGCTGGCTTTTGGATGGAGTTTCCCTTGGAAGGCACTGGGTGTCTCCATAATGCTATTTCATATCTCTTGGTGTAGGATAGGCTTTGAAGAGTCATCCACAAGCTATTGAACCCCTTTAATGCATTCATTTTATAGGCAGAAGTGGAGGAAGAGATAGGTAAAATTATTTTATTGTCTTTTGTTCTCAAAGAAGACTATGACATCAGAAAGGTGATACTTTGACACGCATGTGATTTGGATTTGAGTGGGGGGTGCTATGCAAAGTCACCAGCCTCACTTTCTTCTCCAGAGCCATCTGGGTCCAGTGTCCTGTGGATACAAGGCAATCAAAATAAAATGATTTGCCCAAGGTCGCACAGATAGTAAGTGTTAAGTATCTGAGGGCAGATTTGAACTCAGATCCTCTCGACTCTATCTTTTATACCACCTAGTTGCCCCTAATATTGTTTTAAGGCAAGAGTTGACTGTGTTTTTTGGAGGCAGTGGTGTGTTATATACTTGCCCTCTCCAGGCCATCATTCATTGAGGGAGCTGTCACTTACTTGGATAGGTCCTTGTGGCCTATGGCTTGGAGCATGTTTTCTCTCTCAATGGGAAAATGGAAGGAATAGGTCATTGAGACCTTTCATAGTTTTCATTCCTGTTGCATAAACGCAAGGAAACTGCCTTCTCTAAAAATGCTGGGAAGCTACTGCTGCCCAGGGATATTTCGAGCTCATATTCTGGCCATTTCCCTCTGTTTTATGTGCCTTTTCACTCTCATATTAGATGAAAATAGCACTTTCCATGGCAACCCCTCATACAGACAAGGCATGTTTTCTTCCCCTAAAGAAATCCTGTGTATCTGGAATTTGAAATGAATCAGATTTTTCTTTACTCCCAGCCATACACGGGTAAGGCAGAGCCTCTGCAGACAGTCCGACTCCCATAGGGGCATGCAAGGGCACCCTAGTCATTTTCACCATGGAGAAACCGCTTCCTTTTCTTAGTCCCTTTCTCCAAAAGATAATCCTCTGCATTGTATTTGATCCTCACAACATTTTAATAAAGGACTACAAATATTATTATTGCCATTCTAGAAATCTTTGGCACAGTCCAAAGAGTCTCAACTCTGTAGTCAGAGGTTCTGGGTTCAAAACCCACCTTTGGTCCTCACAGTCTGTATGACTTTGTACAAATCACCAACCTTCTCAGTTTTCTCATCTGAGCAATGTTGGACCTGAGCAATGTTTTTAAATTTAAAAATCAGTTTCTTTGGCAATTTAAGGTATAAATATTTTTATTCATTTAAAAATATTTTAAAAAAGGGTTCGTAGACTTCTTCAGAATAGCAAAGGGGAGGCCATGCCATGAAAAGTTAAAAATACCTGGACTAGATAATCTCTGAAGCCCCTTCTAGCTCTAAATCTATAATCCTATTTTCCTAAGTTCATGTCCTGAGTTCTTTCCATTATATAATACTGTCCTAAGAATGGAGGCTCTCTAAGGCATCTTCCTGCTGTAAAATCTTTGTGTTCCACCATGCTTTCTTGACAGTTAAGGATTTGAAGTAGGTGCAGGATAACTTTGGACAAATTGTTTACCTCTGTGACTTTCAATGTCCTTTTCTGTAAAATAAGTGAGTAGGAAATTATGATTTTTAAGGATCCCCAGCACTAATAATTTCTGAAACTACAGCCAGATCATAGATCCTTAAATTGTTGTCCATTCTTAATCCAGTGATCTGTTAAAATATTTTGATAACTATGTTTCAATATAATTTGCTTTGTTTGTAGTCCTATGCATTGGATTTTATTTATTTAAAAAAATTATCTGAGAACGAGACACAGATTTCACCAGACTGCTAAATGAGTCCCTGACATAAGAGCAAACAAAAAAGACAAGATAATAAAGAAGCTCAGACTAGATAATTCCCTCTAAAATCTCTTCTAGTTTTACAATTCCTTAGTTTTGTACTTCTACCTAGGAGGTGTATGGAGTTCCGTTGTCAAAGAGGCAAAAGTCACCTGTAAAGGTCATATAGGAAATGACCTGAAACCCCAGGCTTCCAAAAGCAGATAACTTCTTTTCTGAAATTAGAACTTAAGTATTTGGGGAATGCAAGTAGAGGGTTAGATTCATGAATAACTTATAGGTACGCTATTAATCAAACCAAGATTATTAGTGAAAACTGAAGTCTCAAATGAATTAAGACCACAACTGAAAGAAATGAGAACTATGCCAAATGATTTCACATAAACACAATAAGTTATTCTCAAATTTCTTGATTAGATAGCTCTGGAATTCAGCCAAACTGGCTTTTAAATTCAATTCAGACACTTTTTGAATCTAGGGAATATCCTGAATGGGGAAAATAGTGAAGTGGATGGATCTTTTCAATGGATTGATTCAATTCACTGGCATCACATAGATATGCTCTTAGAATTTTTAAACACATTTTTTCTCCTTTAAGTTTTATTTATTTTATTTTGAACTTAAGAAATGAAACATTTTCATAACATAATAGAATAAGAAAAAAAGATGATTACACCTGAAACTACAAATCTATTATATATAACTTGCTATTCCTTTAAAATATATAACAAAGTTGTCATCTAACTTTCCTTTTATTCCTTTTTTTCTTTGCTCCCTTCCTCTTCCCTAGAGATGGCTTCCATTAGACACAGATATGTATTTGTACAATGTTTCTATATGTATTTCTGCTTTTAAAATTTGTAAAAATATGAGTGATGGTCAAAAATGGTATTCAAACTACTGGTTCATTCCTTGCCTGCATCAGATAAATGAAAAATGATGCTTAGGTAATCAGAGCAATTGAAAGAGACCCTCCATTGGACTGAGGAGGAGCAGTAAGGCATATTTCAAAACCTTTTATTTAGGGTAACTGGGTTACCTCCTTGTTTTTTGTATGGCTTTGAGCAAGTCCCTTCTCTCTTTCTAGACCACTTAACATTTGTGTAACTTTGAGCAAATCACTTTATTGATTCCTCCTCTTTCTATTTTGCTATTTTAGAGATTTTGAGGAGTTTCCCCTTGGGTGGGATCCAGGAACCTTTCTCTTGGTCAATTGAAGTTATCTGCATCCCAAGAGGGTATCTTCGTTCTATTTTGCCTGGTACATAATCTCTATGTTTACCTCCTCTGATTTTTGTTTTGTTATGATTTGAATAAATGAGTTTCTTTGCTGTTTAATGTGTGTGTGTTCACTGTGAAACTGGTATTAGGTGGGAGGGGTAAAGTTGTGGATATAAATAAAGGTTAAGCCTTGGATATAAATAAAACTTGGGGCACCCCTTCCCCCCCAATGACAAAGGGATCTGAATTTAGAAGGCACCTGATCATACTCCCTAGACTAAAATTACTTAAGGGAGAGCAGGTAGATACACTTCTGTCTGGTATCCCCTATCTCTGAACACAGTAGAGTGGCCCCTGACTTAATCTATTTTCTCTCCTGGCAGGGATGAAAGTCTTCTTTGGAGAAAGATCTGGGGAGAGTAGACCAAAGATATCTATTTTGCCTTCCTTTTAGCCACTCAAGGACAGCATGCTACCTGCCCAGGTAACTTTACAACACATGGAGCATTTTGATATGTACACATCCACAATCCAACAGGAAAAGTACCTTTCACTGAAGAACCAAGCCAAACATAGCATCATGAAATTTTAGAATGAAAAGAGAGAACTACCATCTAGTTTAACTCCTAGTTTAAAAAAAATTCTTACTAGAACAACATCCAATAAGTGGTCACCAGAATTTACTTGAAGACTTCCAGAGAGGAAAATCCCTTATTTCTTGAATGACACACATTAAAATTTTACTCTTGTGAAAGGAATCAGATTTTTTTTTAAACTTTTCTTGTAAGTATGACTGACAAATAAAATGCTTCTAAACTAAAGAGGCATGAAAGAAATGACAAAATACTATGGAGTCTATACTACTGATAGAAGCAAATCCATATAGCACATTTCTTGAATCTACACCCTCTGGGACATATGAGTGGGACCATCATACCAAATAACATTTTTCTGACCTATTTGTTGAGTTTCTATTTGCCTTCAAGCCTCAGTATAACTGTTAGCCTCCTCTCTTTCCTTAAGGGCTTAGCAGCATGAGGTATAAATAGTGTATCAGTAAACAAGACCTTTTTGGCTCAGTGAATCACAATGAAAACATTTATGCATGGGCTGCAATCTCTCTGTGGACCAGGATTGTGTTTGGGGAGGTGGGGAAGGTGTGTCCATGGAAAGTAATGTCATGAACTAGTCAATTTTAATTGTTTTAAGCAATTATTCTCTGGAGCCTTTTATTGCTGTTGCAGGCTGGGCAAATAGCACAGAAAAGTTGAGGTTAAGGCCAATGTCATGGCAAATGAGGCCCTTGGGGGAAAGGGTACATTGGAGTATTCAGCCTGAGAGAAAGTTTGCAGGTTTTGATAGAGCAAAGAAAGAAATCTTTATTTCATTTCAAAAGAGGCATATCCAATTTCTGATTTGAAGTTGGAACATATATTTCTTTTTATGACTAGCCTTATTGTATATTATTATGCTTTATATACTCCAGGGTGCAGCCAAATTGATCCTCATATAGTTCTTTATACCCATCCCTCCACCTCCAGTCTTAATATCTTTGCATTAACTGACCTCTTTCTCCCACCTACCCATCCCTTTCTTATTCTCCTTCCTCACTTTCACCCCTTAGGATCTTTATTTTCCCTGAAGCCTCAGCTCAAAGATCTGCTTCTGCTTGAAACCTTTCCTGATCACTTTTGTATGTACCTATGGAAGTATATGTTCTTGAGAGTAGTAGCTGTTTCATTCATATTTGTTCTCAAGACCTAGTACAGAGTACATAGTAGGCATTTAATAAGTGTGCATTGATTGTATGATGGATTGATTGATCAAAGGAACTAGGACAAATTAAAGAGGGAAGAAGCAGTAAACAAAGGAAACAATATATCTATATCTATATCATCTATATCTATGTCTATCTATGTCTATCTACATCTACATCTACATCTACATCATCTATATCTATATCTATATCATCTATCATCTATATCTACATCTATCTATCTACATCTACATCTACATCTATATGTAGCTATCTACATCTACATCTATATCTACATCTACATCTACATCTATATCTATATCTATATCTATATTCATTTGGTGGAGCAGTATAGATATAGGAATGGTTGCTATTTTGTCCTTCATTTTTTGAAGAGGATCATAACATCAGGGAGGTGATGCCATGACAAGCATGTGACTTGGCTCTGAGTGAGGGGGATGCTGTGCTAAGTCACTAGCCTTACTTTCTCCTCAGAGCCATCTGGGTCCAGTGGACAGATATGAATCAGGACAATTGGAGATGGTTTTGGATGTGAGATAATCTTTTTTTTTTTTTTTTTTTTGGCAAGGCAAGTGGGGTTAAGTGGCTTGCCCAAGGCCACACAGCTAGGCAATTATTAAGTGTCTGAGACCGGATTTGAACCCAGGTACTCCTGACTCCAAGGCCGGTGCTTTATCCACTACACCACCTAGCCGCCCCTGGATGTGAGATAATCAAGGTTAAGTGACTTATCTAAGGTCACACAGCTTAGCAGCCCTTAGATACAGGATAATAAAGACCTATATATAAGCCCTGCCTCAGATACATATTTGCTGTGAGATAGTGAAAGTCATTCAGTTTCTCAGGGTTTCAGGAATTTCTCTAAAGGAAGATTTGCTTCTTAACTCTGTTTGCCTCCTCAGTAAAATGATTGGAGAAAGTTTTTTTTTCTTTCCTAAGAGAATTTTAAATGTGGTCACTAGGAGTTGGACACAATTGAAAACAATTGAGCAACAAAAAGTTGCCATTAGTTTTTAAGGTATACTGAATATAATGATCCACACTGTGCTAAAATGATGTGTTTTATATTGCTGAGGATGTCACATTGAAATTGTCATACTTCGTTGCCCAGATTCCAAGGTTCCCAGTTTGGTGTATGGGATAGCTTAGCTTTCTGGGGCTCTAGGATCAAGGACAGACAGTAACACAAAGCAAGATGGTTCTATGATTTTGGACAGATATTTTCTTCTTCGACTAGTCTATAAAACCTATTGAGTAGACTGGGAAACCTTGAATCCCAAGGGCACATTTTGTTGAATGCATTACAGTTGTACCCTTAGCTAAATGTGAAGGTGAATTTGGCATGTGCTTTGATTGGTTTCAGTTTACCCAATTTCCTTTTGCCCTGCTTTGTGTTTTATTAATGGTGAAGCCAATGAGATTCTATAGAACATTAAACTCATCAACTCATCATATTTTTGCCTAAGGTGCAGTATAGCTTCAGGAAAACCAGTCTGCATATGAATGAAGTCATATATATGTGTGTGTGTGTGTGTGTGTGTGTGTGTATCAGCTATAGTTCACCATTCTAAACATAGAAGTAGGCAATGCACTAAACTTACTTCTTGTCTAATGCTGCTTGGTCTGTGATTAGTGGATTACATGACTATGATTTTTTATTTAATGGATATCACATGGGGCAAACCCTTTTTTTTGGTTTCCTATAAAAGAAAAGAGCATTCTATGGAATGGCAGATAATGACTGAAGGAACTGAAGTGGCAAATAGAAGATATTTCCTCTCCTAGAAAGGAACTAGGGGTATAAACAAAGAGTGGACATAAATGCAGAATAGAGGTGTAGAGCTGAGCTTAGAGAAAATTCTAAATAGTTAAGATTTATCTTTAACAGTTTCTTGGACTATAACTCTGTCTAAAACCTTTCAACAGTCTAATATCTTATTCCTCTTGAGTATCTTAGTCATTCCCATTTTCTAGTCCTTCAGATTCTGTCTCTGATGACCAATCATATATATATATATATATATATATATATATATATATATATACACATGTGTGTATACATATATATGTATACATTTGTGTACGCATGTACATATATATGGAAAGAGAAACATATATAATGTATATACATATTTATATATACATATATGTTTCTCTCTCCATATACATGTACATGCATACACAAATGTGTATATTACATATGCACTCAGGAATATATTTCATGTGGAATTGGACTACAATGTTATACTTTGCAAATATTACTATGAGAACCCAGATGACTCTCCCAAAGTCAAACAGATGGTAAATGTTATAGGCTGAATTTGAGTCCAGGTCCTTAGATTTCAATTCTATTATTCATTCCACTGTGTATCATGCTATTGCTTCATTTCTGCTCTCAAGATCCTACCCTTTCTGTAAAGACTGATTCCAATTCCGTCTTCTCTATGAAGGTGTCTCTCCCAGCCATTCTAGTCAAGAGTAATAACATTAGGTGATATTTGCACAGTGCTTCAAGTTTTTGCCAAGTGCTTTGCACATACTACCTTATTTATTTCTTTCAACAACTCTGGGGGTGGGGTAGGAACTATGGGTTTTATCATTTTACAAGTAAGTAATCTAAGACTCTGAGAAATTAGAGCATTTTCCCAGGTTTAACATAGCTAATAAGTGACAGTTGTTTGATCTGAATAAACCCAGATCTCTCCTGATTCTAAATTGATTTTTTCCCTATTATGTCACCTTTTGATATAACTGTCTGATACTTATGTAGCACTTTTCATGTCCTGTCCTGAATTATATTTCAAACAGTGTTCACCCTGCCCTCTTATTTTTAGAGATGAACAAACTGAGGTCCAAATGCTCAAAGTCATATTTTCATTGGTATATACCTTAACTCTCAATCAGATTGTAAATTTCTTAAAGTCAAGGACCCTATCTTACTGTTTCTTTGCATCATTCACAGAACTGAATTTATAGCAGGCACTTATTAAACAATCATTGAATGAATAAAAAAATGAAAATGGCTATAACTGGACAGGAGTTTGTAATGTGATCAAAAGGATTACAAAACTCATAGGATTTTAGGATTACTGTTCTAGATCTGGAAGGGACTTCAGAGAAAAACTAGTCAACCTCTTCATCTTATGTTATTTATTTTGTTCTTTTAATTACATTTTATTGTTTTAATTAAGTGAAGTTATTTTCTTTCCCTCCATAGCCCATTCAATTGAAAGAAAAACAAATTCCTTGTAACAAATATGCATTGCCAAAAACAAATTTTTTTCACTGTTCATTTAAAAAAATATCTCTTCTTCACTCAGTGTCCATCTCTTAGGAGCAAAAATAGTTTGTTTCATGATCTCTAGAATGATGGATGCTCATCATGTTGATCAAGGTTTTTACAGTTTACAAAATTGTTTTTTATTTATTTTATTATTAAAGTGTTCTCTTGATTCTCCTCATTCATTATTCATCAGTTAATTCAGAGGAGGATATTAAGGCCCAGAGGTTTAAGTGTACTGACTAAGATGTCATAGGTATAAAGCATTAGAGGTAGGATTTGAATTTGGGTCTTCTGATTCCAGCGAGAAGAGTTTTTATGTTTGGGCCTCACAACTAACTGACCTAACCTCAACTTTGGTGCATTGTGATGATATATTGTTAGAAAACAAGAAATGTGGATTTTCCCCAAAAAGAGTCCTCAAAGGGACAGAGCATCAACAGAGAATATAAAACTGTATTCAAGACATTTATGACTACTGACATCTGTTTCTATGGCAACCTTGAGGATTTAAAATGCCTTGTCTGGCAACTTTCCATTTGTAAAAATGTTCTGACCCAACTCAGGAGATTCACCTTTTGATTACCATGGAACTAAGACAATTATTACAATGAATTTGGATGAAATTTCATAAAATTTAGTCATTGCTTAGGTGAGAAATGAATTTAAATGTACAATATTACTTAAATTCAAAATTTCTGGGGTGGCTCGGTGGCGTAGTGGATAAAGCACCGGCCTTGGAGTCAGGAGTACCTGGGTTCAAATCCGGTCTCAGACACTTAATAATTACCTAGCTGTGTGGCCTTGGGCAAGCCACTTAACCCCATTTGCCTTGCCAAAAAAACCCCCCCAAAAAACCTAAATTCAAAATTTCTACAAAAAGGGAAAAAGAAAACAGTGAAGGGGAAAATAAGTAAAGATGAAAAGAACCGACATCATGACTGGACAGTATTGTTCCAATGACCCCAGAATCTAAAGAAAGGCAAAGAAGAGCTATTTTCACTGTGATCTCAGGCAAAACCTCATCAAGCAGAACATTTGAGAATTACATTCATTCCATTACCAGTTTATAAAGTCAGTTGACTTTGGAGAGAAAAGAGAGAAACCATTTTTTATAAAATGTGGAAAAACACACTTGTACTTTATCAGGAAATGATCCATCAGGTTAGCCTAATCTGGTTCTTTACTACAGCCTAGATTAGAGATTACAAGACAGTTATCAGGTCCTTGCTGTTCCTTTGATTGTTAGCTGTCATTATTGAAGAGGTTTCATCAGATCCTCCTCAAATTAAATAAATCAATAAAACAAAAGCCATTTTTTCCCCATTAGCTAGAAATGTGATTCTGGGAAATCAATCTATCAAAAATAATTTAATAAGTATCTACTTTTGTGTTAGGCACTGGGGCAGATTCTGAGAATAGAAGTACAAGGGATGACATGATTCCTACTTGCAAATAAATTGCATTCTGGGAGAAATCCATTTATCCTATCTAAATTCAGTTTCCACATTAATAAAATCAGAGGATCAGAATACATATTAATAATACTTAATCTATAAGAAAAAGGCACTCATCAAAAAAAAGGGTCTGGGTTCAAACCTTACCTTTTATTTTATAGCTTCTAGGTGATATGTTTGACTTCTGCTTAGTCAATCAAATTCCCTAGACTTCATTTATTTCAACTGCAAAAATGGAAGTATTGCATTGTATCAATCAATTAGCAAATGCTTCTTAAATACCTTAATATGTATCATATAAGTTGGTTAACTTTGGGAATACAGGCATAGTAGTATTCTGTGAAGATGGAACACTAGTTCAGAAATTTCCAGACTCTTCAAATTTCCTTCACAAAAAGCTAGAACATCACCCCAAAACATGGAGCAGTAAAAATAAAAGCATAAACAACTATCCTCCTAAGACAATTTGTGAGAACCTCAGGAAAGATGGGAACCCTACCAAGTAAAGTGTAAACATCTCTAGGACATAAATGAAATATTCTCTCTCTCCGAGAATTCTAAATTCTACAGGGATAAGCACGTAGTATAAGTGTTCAAGGTGATTTAGGGAAAAAGCTACATAAATGGAAACAATAGCTGGGGAAGCTGGGAAAAGTTTTAAGTAGAAGGTAGTGTGGCAGCTTAAGTGGTCTAATGGAGACAATGCCAGGCCTGGAAGTCAGGAAGATTCATCTTGCTGAGTTTAAATCAGTCTCAGACACTTACTGGCTGTGTGACTCTGTCCCTTAACCCTATTTTCCTACATGTCATCATCTATAAAATGAGCTGGAGAATGTGATGATAATCCACTTAGTATCTGCCAAGAAAATCCTAGTTGAGGTCACAAAGAGTCAGTATTAACTGAAACAATTCAACAGTAACAACAACAATGCGAAGGTTGTGTTGGACCAGGGTCTTGAAAATATCTTGGAATTCGGAAAGACAGAAGTGAATAGGGAGAGAATCTTGGCATAAGGACATTGTACAGTACCACAGAATAAGGGGAAGGGAATGTCACATGTGAGGAATAGCACTGACATACATTTATATAGAGCTTTAGAGTTTCTATTACTTGTTAGGTCCCTTTTAGATTTCTGGCATGATTCTGTGACTTCTTGAAGTCTTTTCAACTTCTAAAAACTATAGACAGCATAGCAAGTAAATAAGAATAAAAGATGGTAGAAATCATTGAATCATTGATAACTTAGATATTCAAACCAATTCTCAATTCTTGGCAGTAGTCTTATAGTTGTTAAGATTTTTAAATCCACAGATATTCTACAAAATCTCTTTCACTTCTCAGGTCTGACTTTCCTCAACTATAAAATGAGAGGATCATGGCCTAGTAGATAGAAAGGTCACCTTGAAATGTATATATTAATGTCTACTTCTGAACCTACACTGATTGTGTGACATTAGGCATCTCACCTAACCACTCTTTCAAAGAAAGAGAACATATCAATTTGAAATGGAAAAAGGGAGTTCTTCGATCAGAATTCTGCACATATTGAAATCGGAGACTCTATCCAAAAATGGAAGACACTGAAGTTGAAGGAAGATATTGACTTGATTTTGGAAGCCTATTCAGTTCTTGGTAGAATTTCTATGCTTTTTTTAATTGTCTATAACAAATATTGGGAATATAAATTTCTATTATCTTCATTGTTGTCCCCTTGAATGTATTCACCATGAATGTTGAGAGGTGAGAGACAACTGACCTATATGATCTCTGAAAACTCATCCATCTCTAAAATCTATGATTCTGTAATTATTAATTTTCCCATGAAATAATGCTTTTATTGTTATACTCAAGCTCCCAGTAGATCAAAGCTTTATTCTTCTTCCTAAAGAGAACCTAAGTCATTTCTCCATTTGGGTATAATTTCTATATATTTTCTCTTTCAGTGGGAATATGTCATTAAGCATAAGACACTGGGCATAGCACTTTGGAAACTCAAAGATAAAGTGGAAACTACCCTCAATGAGCTTACATTTCAATGGAGGAGACAAAATGCACGTAGTTAAATTCATATAAGAATAACATCAAGTACAGTAGTTAGAAGGTAACTTTAGAGATGAAGGCACTAACAATTGGTGGAGGTAAGAGGAGGAGGGTTTACTGTGCAGGTAGAGTTGGAGCTGAGTGCTTGTAAAGGGTATGAGGAGTTGACTCAAATAGAATTGTTTTCACACTGCATTCCAATTTTCCCAATAGGAAAAATGTCTTTATATAGGATATTAGATATATTGGCCACTGTGTATAGGGTTGCCAGGTACTAATCTCTGCTTTTTTTTTTTTTTTGCAAGGCAATGGGGTCACACAACTAGGTAATTATTAAGTGTTGGATTTGAACTCGGGCCCTCCTGACTCCAGGGCTGGTGCTCTATCCACTGTGCCACCTAGCTGCCTCCTAATGTCTGTCTTTTAACCTATTTCAAATTGTTTGGAAAATTAAGACTTTTTATAATTGTTTGAGATCCGACATTGACAGGCCTGCTCCATTCCCAAGTTCTTTTCAATATATTTCCTTGAATTTTTAAACTCATTTGCTTCCATATGACTTTTTGTAATAGTTCTATAAAGTATTCTCTTTGTGACTTGATTGACATGACTTTAAATGGAAAATTAGTCCTATAGTGTTGTCATTTTTACTTTATTGACTTGTTGTATTCATAACCAAGGCAATCCTTGTTTTATTTATTTTATTTTTTATTTTTTTAATCCTTGTTTTAGATAATTTTTTAAGGTATTATGGAAAAGTTCATTTATTCCTATGTTTTTCAGTTCTTTTGCCAGAACTAAGTATTATATAAAATCTTTTAAATTATGACCATATTTTTATTGAATTTTTGATTAATAGGATCGATTTAGTCTATCATTTTAAGAGAATACCTAATAATATTAAACAAACCCACAGTCCTGGCATTAATTCAATCTATAATTTTTGTAATATTTTAGACTGAATTTTATTTGAAATGCTTTCATCTATGTTCATTAGAGATATTGTTAATGATTTTCTTCCTTTATTTTGATTCACTTTGGTTTATATATGAAGAATAAAAACATGTTATAGAAGAAAATTTCTTTTTCTATTTTTGAAAACAATTTAATATTGCCACTATTTATTTTTTGAGTGTCTGGAAGAATTATTTGCAAAACCATGAGATTCTAGAATTTTTTCCTTTTGGAAGTTCATTTGTTATTTTTGTCAAATTCCCCATCTGCAATCAGGTTGTTTAAAATTACTATTCTTGTTCTGTTGATGAAGTTATTTTATTTATTTTTATTTATTCATTTTTGTCTGTTTTATTTTTGTACTGTATAGTTGGCAAAGTAGTTTTTTAATATTTTTTTTAGTTCTTCATTTGTTTTGAGTTTCCTTTTTTATTTTTGATGTTGGTAATATGACTTTCTTCTTTTTTCCCCACTAATTATTTGTTTATTATTTTTAGAAAAGTTCCTAGATATGTTCACTAAGTTTTTTTGTTTTTAATTTTATCTTTTATAATTTCTCAAAATTTGCATTTCAATTTTAATTTTATTTTTTATTTTGTTTTAATTGGAGTTCTTAATTTGTTAGTTTGCTGTTTATCTCATTCCCATTTCATTGGTCTAGTCTTTCTCCTTTTTGTTAATAAAAATCTTTATATATATACATATATATGTGTATATATATATATATATATATATATATATATATATATATATATATATATATTGCTCTTGGAAAACAGTTTTGGTATTTTGTTGCATTGTTGTCATTTTATCCACCAGGTTTTAGGTTTATATTATTTAATATCCAGTTGATTTAAAAAATATATTTTAGAAGCCATTTATTTAACATTTTCATTGTACTGTGATCCTCAAATGATGTTTGACATTTTTGTATTTGTTAGATTTTTTTCATTAGAGACAATCAGATCTTGTAAAAAAACAACTGGGAAAATAGAGTTGTATCGCATTTAAACCTTCTAAAATTCTATTCAAGTTCTTAACATTTTTTGTTGTAATTGTTAATTTTACTTAAGACAGAGGTAAATTGAAGTCCAATATTATTATAGTTTTACTGTTTCTTTGTCTTTTTGCTCCATTTAGTTTTTACTTTTAATGTTTAGAAGCTATAAAGTTGGGTTATGCAAATGTTAAATATTCAAATAAATTCATTGTCTATATTATCTTTCAGCAAATGTACTTCCCTGTGTATCTCTTTTAAGAAGTTTTGCTCTTCCCTTGTTTGAAATCTCATTTGCTAATTCTTGTGCATGTATGTTTATGGGTGTATATGCAAGTGAGACATATTAGATTTGGTTTCAAACTTTTATTTCAAATTTATGTAAGTCTTCATGTTTATTCTAAGCTATTTTCTTTATCTTTTTTACTTTTAGAATATTTTACTCCATGTTTTTTTAATCCCTTAAAATGATAGCTACTAAATCTTGTGTAATTCTTATTATTGTTCCTCATTATTTGATTTTTTCTCCCCCTTTCTATCTACTTGCACATTTGTTTCCCTTTTTGTCTAAAAATTATGAATTTTGATTGTGACCTTTCTGAGAATTTTGTCTTAGGGGATCCATTCAAGAGTTGATCAGTAAGTTCTATTTTATTTTCACATAGTTCTTTTCTTCTTATATCTAGAAAGTTTTTTAATCATTTCTAGAAATATGATATTTATATGAATCATTTATATGTGTATGCATTTGTTTATTTTTTAGTCATAAATTTCATGTAGTCCTATGATTCTTAAGTTATCTCTTCTTGATCTGTTTTTCTTGATCAATTGCTTTTTTAATGAGATATCTAATATTTTCTCTAGTCTTTCTTTTTTTGATTTTATTTTTTAGAATATCTTATCTTGTTAATTCTATTTTATTAATTCCAGTTTTTATGAAGTTCACTATTAGGCTAAAGCTTTTTTAAACTTTTTTTTCTTTAGCTGTTGAGTCTTTGTCCAAATCCACCTTCAATGCTCTTATTTCTTTTATTATATCTTTTTTTTTTTTTTTTGGTTTTCTACAAGGCAATGAGTGACTTTCCCAAGGTCACACAGTTAGGTAATTATTAAGTGTCTGAGATCAAATTTGAACTCAGGTCTTCCTGACTCCAGGACTGGTCCTCTACCCATTACACCACCTAGCTGCCCCTATTGTAACTTTTTTTTAAATTGCTTCATTCCTTCATTTTTGTGCTTGTGTACAAGCTGTACCTTTTTTCTTTTTAAAATTTCATTGTAGGTATTTTTAAAATTATTCTTCCCCTCTGGGTTAGTATTTTGTTCATTCTTGGCATCATAAAATCCATTTTTTCATTCATTTTGCTATGTTGCTTGTTAATTCATTTTTTTGTTTCTGAGGTCTTAAGAATTGAGTCCTAGGTCTCTCCTACTGTGTGGATCAAATAAAGTTGATGACCTTTCTCTGCTCCAGGGGTTTTCCTTAAAACTTTCCTTTTTCTTGGATTAGTATTTAACACCTATCCTTTCCTTCACTAAAGTGTTCTCTCCTATGATCAACTTTAGTTGAAACTTTTTCTGTTGGATGTGCATGTCGAGAGAGAGAGAGAGAGAGAGGAGAGAGAGATCACTTTTATTTCAATCAGTATAAAATTTTAAAATCAATTAAATACAAGGTTGCCCTCTTCTGGTAAAATAGGCCTAGTTGAGGAATTTTCCTTGAGGTTAAGGTTTTTTCCCCCAACAATCTTTTTCCAACAAGCTAAGGTCCACCTTTCCTCCCCTTTCTTACCTCTAAAAATAATGAACAACCTGGGTATAGATTTTTTTCCTCTGCACTGGTTTTTAAAATTTTTATCTTTATGCATAGGTTTTCTTTAAACTTTAACACTAAATTCTTTCAGTTTCCCTTTAGTTCTTCAGGAGATTTCTCCCAGATAAGTCAATTTTTCTTTTTTGTTTTTGACTTAGATATGAAAGGTCATATCATAAATAAAGCAGAAAAACATGGAAACTATACCTAACAGTTTTCTAGACAGGAGGAAAATTCATGATTAGACAAGGGATCAAGGAGACCATAGAAGATGAATGAATAATTTTGATTATATAAAATTTCTAAAGTTTATAAAAAACATCCAATAAGACTAACTGTGAAAAGGAAACAATTAACTTGAGGAATGTTCCTGCAATGTTTCAATAAAAATCTCATTTCCAGGATATATAAGAAATTGATTAAAATAGATTTTTATATCTCATTCTTTCTCTGTAAATCTATCAAAGTGATATTTACATAATATTTAGAAATTTAAAAAATATCAGGAATACATTACCTCATTTTACTCTTGCAACAATCCTTTAAGGTAAGTGTTTCATGTATTATTTATCTCATTTTACAACTGAGAGAACTGAGACTAGTGGAAAGCTAAATGATTTAATAGTAGTCATACAACCAATATTTGTCAAAGATAATATTCAAATCCAGCCCCTTCATGACTGAAAGTTCAGCATACTTTTCTGTTTTCTTTTTTGTTTTTTTGCAAGGCAATGGAGTTAAGTGACTTGCCTAAGGTCACATAGCTAGGTAATTAGTAAGTGTCTGAAGCCCTATTTGAACTCAGGTCCACCTGACTCCAGGGCTGGTGCTCTATCCACTGTGCCATCTAGCTGCCCTTCAGCATACTTTTCATGATAAAACTATGAATCTCAGTTTCCACATTTGTAAAATGAAGTTCTCAGACCAGATGATCTGAATCATCTATCCCTTCTACTTCAAAATCAAAAGATTCCCATAAACTTTTGAGTTTCTCTCATATGCAGCCCAGCTCATGTTTCCCATGTAGGCATTTGTTGAACTGTTCTGTTATACTCCATATGTGCCTGAACTGCTTTCCTTTCTGATCTGGACAAAACCTCCCAGAATTTAATTGTTGTGTTTTTACCAAATGACTTCAATTATTTTTTCATTGTGGCCATAAAGACAAGCTTTTATGGATGCTCTCCCAACTGTTTTTCTTTCTAAATCTAGTTTAAATGAAAAATCTTTACAACTGAGGTCATTTTAATTGTCAATTTTCATTCATTGACTGTTAGGTTTTCCTCTGTCTCATTTTATCTTCACCACTTTATTTAAGGTATATTTATTTTTAAGCTGAGAGAGGCAGATATTGGCTCACAGAGACCTTGGATTGGTTTTGACTTGCCAACAGAAAATCAACTAAAATGAGACTGAGTTAAATAGACTAAATTTGGTGAAACTGCTATTTTTTCAGTGTAGGAGCACAAACAGGACATATGGAAATCTCTCTTCTTACTCAGCCAATTCCTCCACTCCCCCATATAGCTCCATGGTTGTTACTATATCTTTATCCCACGTTAACACAGAGTAGGTCTTATATGAATTGAGGTGCCTAAGGCAATGCCCAAGTTATTTGGAACTCAGATTCAGATTCAGAACTTTAGATTCCTAAATCAGAGTTCTTTCCATTTCATCATGAATGAACATTTCTGTACAACCATGGATGGTGGTCATGATGAGCATAGGAAATGGGGATATTTAGTCTATAGAAAGAAAGAAAGGCATAATGGTAGCAAAATCACCGTGTCCAAACTGTCATGGGGAAAGTAGAAGAGATTTTTTTTATTAGCTGTTATAGTTGTATTATTATATTATAAATGCTCACTATTATTTGTGTTATTCCATAAGATAAGAGGTGGGAATAGTGGTTGAAAGTTATAGGAAGTCAGATAGAGAAGATCTTCTGGCAACTCAAGCTGTTTAACAATTAGCTAACAAGATTGTACGTTCCTCAGAAATGTCTCCCATAAAAGCTGGATGGCCAACTATAAACGGGTTATAAAGGAGAAGCCTGTATAGGCTTGACCTATAGAGATGACTTCTGTGGGTTTCTTCTGAGATTGAGGTTCTCTATTTTTAAGAAAGCAGGAAAAGTTATGCATTAGAGACTTCTTTACTGTTCCATTTTGCTTATTTTACAGATGAGAAAACTGAGGCAAATAAGATTAAGTCATTTGCCCAGAAGTACAATTAGTGTGTCTGAGGCTAAATTTTAACTCAGAAAAAATATATCTTCCTGACATCCAGCCCTTGGAACTTTATTCACTGGATCACTTAGATGCCCATGATAGAAACTTTACCTGTTCTATATCCATTTTCCTATGTGATAGAACTAGTTAATTTGATCGTATCTAACTTATTTCATGAACTAAGTTGAGATTCTAGATGCATTATTGATAACTCTTTAATGTGTCAACCCTTCCAGAAGATACATACTTTTAAGCTATGGCCTTTAATACCTCACATCAAAAGAATGATAAATATGGAAATGAATTTATCTTACCACTTCACAGAAAGTTTGATATAGAAAAAAGAAGGTTGAAATTATGGATCAGGAAAGATCCAGATTTTAATCCTGACTGATACTTACTGGGTGTGTAACTCTGGTCAAGTCATTAGACTTCTCATCATCTGTAAAATGAAGCTGATGTACTAATTACATCATAGGGCTATTTTGAAGCAAATATTTTTTCCAAGCTATAAAATAATCATATGTGAGCTTTTACCATATTATAATGACAAAACAGAAAAAAAGAACCAAATTATAGTTTCTCTTGTCAATTTGGATCAAAATGGTATGCTCGCTAGAAGACCTGGCAGTCAAGAACACTCAGGTTCAAATCCTGACTCTGAAACAGTCTAGCCATATAACTATAAATAAATCTCCTAATCTCTCAATGCTATTCCTAAATTACTCTGATGAATACAAAGGTATATTCAAGTCAAAAAGACAGTACTGTTTCCAAAAGTAACTTGAGCTGCAGTATTCCAGAAATGCAACATTCCCTGATATTGATGGATAGAACAGAGATCACTGCATTTGCTAAAACTCTCCCATCTCCATTTCTTCCAGGCATTTGCAAACTAAAGAATAATAAGAATAGGTATTTATAATTCATGCAATTTTATAAAGTTTGCAAAAGAATTTGCATAGATCAAATGATCTGAACCTTCCAACAAACTCTGAAGTGGATTCTACTAACATTGTTATCCCCATTTTACTGATAAAAAATGAAGGCTCAATTTCCTTTTGCACAGCTACATTCATATAACATTAAATTGCTCAACCATTCCCCAATTGGTGGGTGCCTTTTTAATTTTCAATTCTTTGTTACACAATGGAAGTCATCATAAATTTTTTGCATGTCTTTTTTTTTTTGAGAATAGACTTGGTGATGGCATCACTGGGTGAAGGATTGTGCACATTTAAATAGCTTTTGAGGAATATTTTCAAATTGATGTCCATAAATGGTTGGGCTAGTTCACATTTCTGCCAAAAGCACATTAGGGTACTTATTTTCTCATCAAATAAATGGAGGTTCAGAGTCTTAAGTGATTTGCCTAGGGTCACATGGCATGCAAGTGAATATGGTGGTCCACAAACTAATTGTGATTCTTCATCCTATGAAATTCAATTCCATAATTGTATATTAAATGTTTATTATGTGACACACACCATGTTAGATATTAAGGACACAAAAAGAATGAAATAGTTCCTGCCCTCAAGGAGTTTGGATTATGCTATCCAGCACACTAGGCTGCCATTACTATTATCTGAACATTAATGGAAAAAAGGTAGGTAGGGGAAAAAGACTCACCCCAATTCTCTTATAAATTCCCTTTTCTCACAAGAGAAGTTGATTTGAATTGGAAAGAAAAAAAAAAGAAATCTCACAGGAATCAAAATAATATCCCTTCTTCCACCTCCAGCATCTTCAATTATAAATACCTATAAAAATATTCTGTTTTCAAATCTGTTTGCAGCTTTATACTTGAGAGTGTTATGACTGAAGAAGGAGACAAGAAAATAATGAAAAAGTAAGATGGGGCAGGACATTATGGAGAAATTTTTATCTGCTCAGAAATGGCAGGAACAGAATCTAAAACATTGAAAGGCAAACTGTTATCCTATGTGTGTTTCCATCACTCCAAGTGCTAGACTCAGATAGATTTTGGAATCAATTTGCCTATTTGTTTTATTTTATATTACTAATTCTTCTTGGAAGTTCTAAATATTATTTACACATACATACATATTGAAAATGGGATATAAGTGGATATTATCTGATTAGGAAATGGGACCAAGAAATATTCAGGCAATAGTTGAGTTTCTAGATCTCTTTCACTCTGTGTGTCTCTGTGTGTGTCTCTCTCTCTCCCTCTATCTCTCTATGAATGTCTACATATATATTTATATCAATATCCATCTATCTGTCTATCTATCAATCTAACTATCATCTATCTATCTATCTATCTATCTGTCTATCTATCTATCTATCTATATCCTGGGAAACAGAGAGACAATAAAACATGAAGGGAGCAGGGAGACAGGAGATTAGAACCCTTATCCTTGCTTTTCAATCAATTTTGCACTCTTGGGCAAATCACTTAACCTCTAGGGACCTTCTCTATTCAAAGAGCATACTTCAATGCTTTAATGTGGGTAATTTAATGCCATCGTATCCTGTGTGATTCTTTTCTATATACATTCATATCCTCCAAAGAGGATACCTTCTACATCCTGGAGGTCTTACTTCAGACTTTAAAAAACAACCAAACAAATTGTGGATACCACTGGTACAATAAGGGCACCTCTCTACTGTTCCTCACTCTTACCACATCATTGACCTTCCTCCTTTATTTCCTTGATGGTATCATTTGCACCATTCTTTGAACTTGCATCATCAATTTCTTTTGCATCTACCATGAGGTTTCCTTAGACCTTTAGGCAATAATTAAAAATACCCACTCATTCTACTTCATAGCCCTCGTGTGTATTGATTCGATGAAATAAGGACAATATTAAATCTGGAGTTGAAGAATTTGGGGTTTCATTCCAAGTCCTGATACTTAGCTGAATGGTTTAGAGACATAACCATATTACAATTAGAGCAATCAATAACCCTACAATAGATTCTAAGTCATGCCCTGTGGCAAACTTCATTTTTATCTTATTTAAAGTAACGGTCACAGCTACCCAAACCTTAAGCAACTACCCTCTGATCAGTCAGTAGCCATAAACATCTAGAGAAGAACCTTCAACAACAAAAAAGATTATGAGTCAAGGAAGGCTCAGATTATGGTTAGCAGTTTTTTGTAATAATTAAATTAGGTAAGCACATAATACTATGGCACATTTAATAGGTTATAGTATAAATATAACTTCATGTGACTTGTTTATTGTGATATTCACTTAATTGTGGTGGTCTAGAACCAAACCCGAAATATCTCCAAGATATATCTATAATAGTTTCCATTGATACATACTCACTGAGAATATATATAGAAGCTTAGATATGCTGTGAAATGAATAAATAAGGAGTAAAAAAGATGGAGAGCTCTTGCATCTACTCTTTCCTCTCTGCTCCTATAGCTAGCATCTTGGATAAGGGCTTCAGGACCTTTAATTTGGACCTGTACAATTATTTCTGTTTAGGCTCACTGCTTCTATTTTCTACCCTACTAATTCATCCTTTACTCAGTTTCCAAATTGGTATTCCTAAAACACAAGGCTGACTCTATGGCTTTCCTGATCAGAAAGCTCCAGTGGCTCCCAATTGCCTCTGGTAAAGTATACAAGTTTCTTTATTTGGCATTTAAATCCATTTACAATTGGACTCTGGTTCATTCTTTCTAGGGTCATTGCATGTAACTACCCCTTTTTAATTTTTAAAAATTTTTAACATTTTTTGTTTTTTTAGTTTTTGCAATGCAATGGGGCTAAGTGACTTGCCCAAGGCCATACGGCTAGGTAATTATGAAGTGTCTGAGGCTGGATTTCAACTCAAGTAGTCCTGACTCCAGGGCTGATGCTCTATCCACTGTGCCACCTAGCTGCCCCTGTAACTCCCCTTTCTGTAACCTAAAGCCAAATTAAACTGATCTTGCTATTCTACCCTATATGCCATACCCCTGGGAGCATGTACAGGTTTTGCTCCGACCTCTTAGAATCCACACCTTCCTTAAACATCAGTTAAAGGGCCATCTCCAACATAAGTTTGTCCTTGAACCACAGTCTTGTTAGTGCCACATGAATTTATTTTTGCTTGTTTTTTTTGTGGGTGCATTATTTTGCCTAATAGATCTTAAACGCCTTTAGGAATTACAGGTTTCTTGAAGATACTGGAGGGGGACCTCAGAGACCATCTAAGTCAAGACTCATTTCACAGGTAATGGAATTGAGGTTAAATGACTTGCCCAAGGCCACACTACTGTGGCCAAGCTACTGAGGTAGATTACAACTGAAGTATTTCTGATTCCAAGTCTTCCTTTTTGATTTGTATCCCCAAAGACTAGCACCTTGCCTGGTATATTAAATGATTAATTTAATCATTAAATGATTATTAAATCAGTCATTTAATTAAATGGTCATTTAATGATTGTTAAATGAATGAATGGATGGATGAATGAAATAAAGAAGACTGGGAAGAAGAGAAAAAAAATTTCTCTTAACTACATCTTCCCAGGAGATCTTTTTTGCCCGTTTTAATTTCTTTAGCCTTATTTCTACCCCCAAGGAATGACTGTTTACAAATACTAGAATCCTGATTACTCCAGTTCTTTTTTTTGACTTACAAACACCTATTTTTTTAATCTGTAACCTCAACAAACATTCATTTACTTCACATGGTGTGAAAAACATTTATCCTTCCTACTGGGTTGAATTTCTGACTTCCTGGGTTCTTTTTGACCACTTGGGAAAGTAGCTTTTTGTTCCTTCATGATCTCACATCCTTGCCTGGGTTTGTACCCTGAACGTTCTTGAAATCCAGGGATGTGCATTGTATGTATCAATAATGATCACTAAACAGTATCCTGCTTACTTCTTCCTTCTAAATAGAAGCTCTGATTTTGCTGGAATGGGATGGTTAGCAGCTCAAAAATTACTTTCAAAGAATTTTAAATTGCTCCCTAGCCACTGCTTTTTTTTTAAGAAAAATAAATTTTATAGAACTATTTTGTTTCTATACCTATATATTTCAATTTATCGATCTCCTTATTCCTCCCAAAGAGTTTTCCTTTATGACAAAAAAAATGATAAAAGAACCTTTTCAGCAAAATTAGCCAATATATCAAGAAGTTTTACATTATTTGTGGTGTGCTCTCTACCTTTAAACTCTCACTTCTACAAAGACCGAGAGGAAGTCACCTTTTTAAGTCTCTTCT